>NC_142444.1:154011000-154362500 GCF_059453495.1 Arachis ipaensis
AGTTGATTAGTTTACTTGATTAGTTGGTGGTCGAATTTATTGATTTGATTAGTTGTTAATCGGATTAGTTGTATATTGATTATTTGATTAGTTAGTTGGTTATTGATTTATTGACGTGGTTAGGTACACCCACTGGTGAAAAAGGAAAAGGATACAACCTTAGAGCTGACCCCCCTCGTCGGAGCGCCAATCGGTATACCCCATCCGCTTTTAAAAAGGTTGCAAAGAAATGCAAGAAATTAGTCAAAGAAGTAAAATGGGCAATGAGAAAATGATGTTGGAGTTATTATGTATCTATCAGGTGTTGGACTAGTGCATTCAGTGGACTTGCTTAAGTACAATGTGTTGGACTCATTTATGGTTTATGTCTTGGATTTAGTTATTTGTATCGTATTTATTATGTATCAGGTGTTGGACTAGTGCATTCAGTGGACTTGCTTAAGTACAATGTGTTGGACTCATTTATGGTTTATGTCTTGGATTTAGTTATTTGTATCGTATTTATTATGTATCTATCAGGTGTTGGACTTGTGCATTCAGTGGACTTGCTTAAGTACAATGTGTTGGACTCATTTATGGTTTATGTCTTGGATTTAGTTATTTGTATCGTATTTATTATGTATCTATCAGGTGTTGGACTTGTGCATTCAGTGGACTTGCTTAAGTACAATGTGTTGGACTCATTTATGGTTTATGTCTTGGATTTAGTTATTTGTATCGTATTTATTATGTATCTATCAGGTGTTGGACTTGTGCATTCAGTGGACTTTTTTATTATGTCTTGGATGACTTATTTATGCTTTAGGTGTTGGACTCACAGTAAGTTCACATATGAAAGTCATACAATAAGGTCACATATGAAAGTCATACCATAAGGTCACATATCAAAGTCATACCATACATAAAATATTGAAAGTCACACTAAAACTGGAGCCCTATTGGGTTGTCGCACCCGGATTACCTGCACCACCACATTGACGACATCTACTACGACTGTGGCCCTCGGCCCCGCACTGCTTACATCGCCTAGGAGCACGCAACATCCGAGTGTCCATCTCATTCAAGAAACGAGTCATCCTTGGCCGACCTTTAGACACCCGTCGAAGGAATGGATTACCTACGAATCGAGGTCCATGATAAACAGGCCATGTTGTGGGATTCTCGAGGGGCCTAAACCTAGCCCTATACACTCGTCGAACCTGGTCCATCTTGTAGACATCATGTACATACAGTTGCCAATCCAGTCGTTGGTTTGCACAACAAGCAAACACATGTCGACACGGAACCGGTCCACTTGAAATTCACCACAGTCACACCGTTGACGACGGAGATCCACGGCATACTCCACACCACTGGGACACTCACGCACCTCGAATACCTCGTTCTGTCGGTCAAAGCAACTAACTTGGATGTTACCTGCTGCCCGCTGATTCGCATGCAGTTTGGAGGTTACAAGCTCAGAGAACACATGACCTGCGTTAATCCGAGCCTCGGCCTCGGCTCTTTTCCGGGTGAACAACTCATTAAGCCTGTAAAACATTGCCTTAACAAGTGCCGTGACTGGAAGATTGCGAGCCCCTTTCAGAACCGAGTTGATGCATTCCACTAGATTCGTTGTCATGTGACCCCATCGATATCCCCCATCAAACGCTAACGCATACTGCTCACGCGGAATCCGATCCAACCAGTCGGTATAAGCCTCACCCCGCTCGCGTAAACGCTGATAACGTGTCTCGTACTCGCGAACTGTTCACGAGTATCCTGTCAAATCAAAAAAGCCCCACGTTTAAAAAAAGCTCATCATAATAACTGAGTTCAGGAGTAAATGTAATCATAACTACCATACCGATGTTGACGATTAGTTTCTGCAGATACGGAGCCTTGAATTTCCTAAGAAAGTTGGACTCTATGTGTCTGATACAGAACATGTGGAATGCTCTTGGAGGAGACCAAGCTCCATTACTACGAGCAATAGCAGCTCTAATAGAATCGTGCCGATCGGAGATAAGGCCGACACCATCACGTGTCACAACATGCTGTCTGAGGTTACTCAGAAAAAAGTGCCAAGCCTCAGATGTCTCTCCCTCAACTATCGCAAATGCAATCGGCACTATGTTGTTGTTGCCATCCTGTGAGACTGCAACCAACAAACAACCCTTGTACTTTCCATACAGATGAGTTCCGTCTACCTGCACTATTGGCTTGCAATGTCTGAATGCTCTAATACAAGGGTAATAACTCCAGAAGACTCGGTGTAGTACACGAATATTAGGAACCAAGTCATCTCCCTGATACGCAGGCATCGTTTCAAAATGAACGACTGCGGATGGCTCCTTGTGACACATAGCCTCAAACCATATCGGCAAGGCTTCGTAAGAAGCTTTCCACCCACCGAAAATTGACTCCACTGCCTTCTGTTTTGTCAACCATGCTTTGCGATAACTTATGGTGTAGTTAAACTTTGCCTGTACTTCCGCAATCACTGACTTCACCCTTATAGACGGGTCAACTTCTACCAATGGCTTTATTGCTTCTGCAACTGTGTTGGAATCCAGCTTCGCATGATCTTGAGAAATGGTGGCCCTAGTACAGGTGTGACTTCCATTGTACCTCCTTATCTCCCAGCAGAACTTTCTGGACATTTTGGTCACCCTGATCAGCCAATCACATCCTGCACCATACTGGGTGCATTTAGCATAGAATGTCGTCGGTTCTGACTCATACACCCGATAATCTACACCTCTGCGGATTGTATAATCTTTCATCGCCTTAATTACTGCCTCCCTAGAACTGAACTCCATTCCCACAGTAAATTCGCCATCTGGCATAAGCGGAAGCTCTGCTGCAATCACATCACAAATTTTAGAGTTGTCAGAAGTGATAATCTAATAAACTAATAATCACAGAACGATGTCGTTCGTCCGGCTGAACCGGTCGGCCCGGCTGAACCGGTAGGTCCGGTTGAACTGAGCTGCCCGGCTGAACCGGTCAGTCCGTCTGGACCGGTCGGTCCGGCTGATCCGGTCGGTCCAGCTGAACCGGTCAATCCGTCTGGACCGGTCGGCCCGTCTGGACCGGTCGGTCCGTCTGGACCGGTCGGTCCGTCTGGACTGGTCAGTCCGGCTAAACCGCCAGGTCCAGCTGACTTACTAAACAGAAGACTAACTTATTACATGCTATATTTGGCCTATTTACCGTTGTCTCTACTATTTCTCATAAACTCAAACCTCATGCTCAAATCATACTATAACAAATCTTAATTTAAATTGATGGCTCACCTGCATTTACATATTGAGGAAACTCCGGCTCATGCATAGCCTCCAAATCCAACAATCGCATGAAACTTGGCTTCACAAAAGGCTGCTGGTTTGCTAGTGCATTTGCCACATCTGCCACATCTGCCACCATAGCCTCGTCAGCTTGATCTTCGTCTGCACCCGGATCAACAACCTCGTAATTACTTTCGAACTCTTCTTCACTATCACTGTTGTAATCTTCCAATTCAATGTCTCGGTCCACTGCAGATTGCTCGAACTCGACATACAGTTCGATGAATGATATTCGCGACCGACTTTCAAGATACACTGAAAACATTTCTTGCATGCTCGCTTCGTCGGTCACGTATTTCGTTTGAAATTGCACGAACCCACCAAAGACAGGTACAGGATATCTGTACAGAACACACGACACTCTACTAGATATTTGAGAATCTATCTTCTCAGAAATGACACCTTTTAATTCTTCAAATGAAAGTGTGAACGGAATAATAATATCCAACGGATTTTCACACACAAACTTAACTCCTTCTGATGTTTGTAATAAAATTTGGCCATGATAATACACTTTTAATCTTACTCTATCATCCATGAGAATAGAAAAGAGCAGATCTACAAACTAAAAGAAGAGATCCGGAGATAAGAAGTTTATATACACAGTCACACCGGAGAAGAAGAAAATGAAATGAGCTGCTCAGTCTGCGAAGGAACATATGTATATATATGACATTCAAATCGGACCGTCCGACCGCTTGCATCCTCTTTCGAAATTTTTTTATCAAGAAAATCGGACAGTCCGATTACTAAGAAGCCCGCCCAAAAATTTTTGAAACCCAGAAATCGCTGGGTCCGATTTGAGGCTCTTTTTGAATCAGGCCAAAAATCGGTCGGTCCGATTTCTTTGGGCCAAAAAAAAAAAATCTCCCCACGCCTGAAATCGCACGGTCCGTTTACCATGCACGCGACCTCACCACGCACAAATCGGATGGTCCGATTTGTGCCCCCTGACGCCTGATCGAAATCGCACCGTCCGATTTCAGTCCGTCAACTAACCGCCGTCATAAGTCTGTTAAACACCTCCCATGTCCATAACCGGGCGTTACACCAAACGCTGCATCATATGTTAAAAAATCAGCCAAACAAATAATAATTTAAAAATTCTAAACTAACGTAAATCTTTATTTATAGTAATATTAGTATGTAACAACCGAAGAATAATTAACGTAAATTTTTTTAAAACTCTAAATTTCTTTAAAAGAATTTATGTAGCTGCAATTTAAAAAAAAATCAACAAAATTTTAAAAAATAATTCTAAAAAGAATTAACAGATTTTTAAAAAATAGTGTTAAAATATAAAAAAGAACTATCTAAGTAAAATCTAAATAAAATTTAAAAAATAACAACTTAAATAAAATAATTTAAAATTTAAAAAATAACAACCTAAGTAAAACAACCCAAACAAATAAAATAATTTAAAATTTAAAAAATAACAACCTAAGTAAAACAACCCAAACTTAAAATTTGAAAATAACAACCTAAGCAAATAATAATTTATAATTTATAAATATAAATCCAAAAATTTCTAGTGACGACACGTAAGCAAAAAAACTCCCAGACTCAACGTATGAGCGCCACGTCAGCAAATGAGCTTCCCATTTGTATACTATAAAGATAAAGATGAATGGAGTTATTGCAATTCAATTCAATTTCAAAAATAAAAAGAAACGGATGATCCTAATTTAGAAGGAAGTGCTGATTTGAGGGGATATAATGATTTGCTAATAAATGATGCTGAATCCGAAAATACTATTACTTGGGATTACAGCATTGATGGGCTGAAGAAAGGTAACTATTGGAGGGAAACAGGACAGCAAAAAAAGCTTGTTGGCTGGCCCAATAGAGTGTTTTGTGCAAATTGTGCAAATGGAGGTAGATTGAGCCCAACTAGCTTAAACAGAAGCCCGTTGCATACTGAAGATGCTGGACGTGGTGGGCTGGTGTTGGTGGATGCGGATTGGGTCACTCCAAGTCGGGTTGAGCTTTCACCCACTCCTGGGATTTGCGACGCTACACAGAATCAGGTGGATCAGGCGAATCAAATCCGGGACAGTATGCCTGATTCGGTCGGCAATGGAAAGCTCAGAACCGTGGATCAGCGATGGGATCGTGGAGGCGAGTATGATTGCGGGCCTGCGACGGTGAAGGTTGCGCTTGAGCTTCGCCCGACGGAAACCACCCTCATGGAGTGCACGACGGATGAGGCGAGCCGACTAGTGATGCCGATAGTGAGGTTTCAATCTCCAAGGGATGGTGGGCCAGGAGAGAAAGCCGTGGACAAACCTGTAGTGACCCGGATAGATACTAGTCGTACTACGGACCTTCAATAAAGCATTGTCAAGAATGGAAGAGACGCCATGGGTGACTGTATAACAGTCGGTGGTACGGGACTTGATGGATGCAGTACTGGGCCCGAGGGTATGGTGGATACTGACGCCGAAAAATAGGGAAACAGTAAAATAAAAGATTTGGAACGGGAGGAGCAGATGCTTGAAAACAGGAAGACGTGGGAATTGGCGGTTGAATCAGGAGCAATGCAGTACAACGACGAAGATGACATCATGGCCATTCTTCAAGAACAGAACGAAGCACTAGCTCAAAAAAGGAGGTTGGCAAAGCAGAAAGAGAAGGCACAAAGATGCAGACCCAAAAAATTGAAAAAGGTGTGTAATAATATTTTAAAATGATTTTTAGCACTTGGAATGTTAGGGGGTTGCGGGGTGTTGGAAAGTCGAGTATGGTGAAAGAATTAAAAAAGAAGCAAAAACTGAATATGTTAGGTTTGGTTGAAACTAAAATGCAAATTGTGACTAAGTTTGATATAGCTAATATTTGGGGGAGTGATGCTGTGGGGTGGGAGTTTGTAGGGTCGGAAGGCTCATCCGGAGGTCTATTATTAATGTGGGATGAATTGCTATTTAAAATGAATAACTATTATAAAGGGGAGAGATGGTTATGTATTGAAGGAGTCCTATCAAAAAATGAATTCAATTGTGCTTTCTGTTTAGTATATGGTGCTCATACTAGAGTGGAGAAACTGGCTGTGTAGGAGGAACTGAGCTTTTTAGCCGGGTTATGTCAAGTCATGATATGCTACATGGGAGATTTTAATGAGGTTATACAGATTGAAGAGAGGAAAGATCATAACAGATTAACAGCGTCTGCAGAAGATTTTAAGACTTGGGTCCAAGATATGCAATTAGTGGAACATATTCACCACTTGTTTCTTGGTTGTGAGTTTACCTGGCAAGTGTGGTGTGAATAGCTATCTGAATTTGGGAGGTTGTGGTCTGTTCCGCGTTCACTAAAAGAGCACTTTGAGAGTTGGACGGGTGTCATTAGGAAGAAAGAGGAGCGCAACAAGTGGCTCGTATGTTTTTTTGCAGTCATATGGAATGTTTGGCTTGAGAGAAACGGACGGATATTTAACAACAAGGAAGCAGGTGTTCAAGAGGTGTTTCACAAATCTTTGACCAATTATAGAGAGTGGTGTAGTGCGAATCCCTTCTGTTGTTGATGGCAATGCCAAAGATAACAACAGGAATTCTGTTCAAATTGTTTGTTGCTTTGCAGGGACGGACATAAGGGGGGGCGAGTGGCGGCCTCGGCCCCCCCAATTTTTTTTAACAGTAATAAGTTATTATGTATAATTTAATTTTTTTAAAAAATATTTAGTATTTAGTCTAATATAAATAAAAGTTCAGTATAATTTAAATATTAATAATTTTTAATATCTAAAAAATAAGTAACAATATTAAAAAATTCTGAAAAAATATTATTACTAATATTTTTTAATTAAATAAAAATTTTTAAATCTCATAAAGTGAATTCTTTTTCTTTTTGTGGCCGTTTTTTTATTCGTTTGGTATTAATTCTCTTTGTTTCAACTGCTACAATTAAGAGATCTTTTTCAACTATGAATATTGTGAAAAATAACTTAGAAACAAAATAAAAGATGAATTTCTTGATAATTGTCTTTTAATTATATTGAAAAGAAAATTGTTGAAAATTTTGACACAAATTCTATTATCGGTGAATTTTATGATACGAAGAATCGACCACTTCGTTAGTAAAAAGTATACACATTTTTTTTACTTTAAAATATATTCTCTATTCGTGTATTTTTATAATACATCTTATATTATATAATTTTTTTACATAATTTTTAATATTATATGTGTTATTGGCCCCCCATAATATCATTTCTGGATCCGTCCCTGTTGCTTTGTTATTTGAATTCCTTGTCTGTCGCTCCACATTACTGTGTTGAGCTCATTTATTCAAAAAAAAAAAAAAACAATTGAAAAAAAATTCATTACAATGAGTATATTCATTTTAACAAATATTCTTCTATCTAATACTATAAAAAAATACATTGGCCACTTTGAATTGCTACAGGTCAACTTCCATCCACATTAGTAGAATGCCTAAATTGAGATATATTCATCAAACAAACAATCAATAAAACACTCATCCGTGCTTTCTCATTTTGGGTACATTTATACATAAAAGAAATTATACATAAAGAAAAAAAAAAGAAGAAAAGAAGAGTTGAAATAGCAAGAGTAATAAAAATTTTGATTCTTATAATTTTGTGTGGCCATCTGTATATAGTAGACCAGACAATTATGATTATCTAACAAAATTAATTTGTATTTATTGCACTCAACTTGAATAAGTAAGAAATTATCTTATTTTAATTTAGTCTTTAATTTACATGATTTGAATTTAGCTTAATATATATTATTTGATTTGATTTGATTTAATTATTAGTTAAAAATATCTCAATTGTCTATTTTATTCATAAATTTATTATTTAATGACTAATAAATTGATCAAATTAATTAATTAGTACACACAATAAATTTGGTTTAATAAATTAAAAAAATTAAATTAAAAAATACTAACAGAATATTAAAATAAATGAATTAAAAAATATTACCAAATCAAATTAATATAAATTATAATAAATTATATGATATTTAAATATCTAATCAAATCAATTAGTTGATATAGTTAGTTTATCGTAATAACTTGTATTTAATGAGTTAAAATAAATAAATCGAGAAACACTCTCAGAAACATGCCACGTTAGCTCCATCATTAAATGCAAAAATTTGATTTTTATATAGATAGAATAGATAGATATAATAGATTTCATGTATACATTAAAAAAAAAAAATCAATGAGTAATAGCTCAAATGGCATAGTCTCCTCATACTCAATTAAGAGGTTGCGGGTTCGAGTCTCATATCTTTGGTAAAAAATAAATAAATAAATAAATAAATAAATGAAGAAAGAAAGCAAACCAAAAAAAAAAAATTGCCTCATCATTTTCTCGCAATTAAAAATAATATCAATCATCATAAATAAAATATGATAACAAAAAAAATTCAATTTAAGATCTAGCATATAAGATAGCTCACATTTTATATTTTGATTTTGAAATTACAGAAAATTTGATAATAACCTATTTTTATTGTGACAGGAGATGACGATTGACCTATTTTTTAAAGAAACCTTATTTTATTGATGGAAAATCACATGCCCCTTAACGAGAAGTTGATCCTCTATTTTTAGATTATTCTACTTCATCCACAATTATCGTTTCGCCACTTATTGGTAAGCACCCATTTTTCATTGTCATAACTTTTGAACAAACCATCTACTCTGACGGACCAATGAACGGCGTCATGGCCTCCGTCAACGGCAGGATCATACTGATAAAATATAACACAAAAAACGTCAAAATATATCAAACCCGTTTGCCTTTGACGGTCAGTATATCGTTGGATAAGTACAGTGGGTTGTAACCAAGTCTTCTGATCTTCGAGGTTGAAGAACATAAACACTTGTACTTTGTCGAATATTTCGCTTTTAAACGTCAGAAGAAGGTCATTCGATGATTTTGTCACAGTTGAGTTTGGTTCAATAAGGTTTTTTCTAGCATTTGCATTTGGTGATGATGATGCTGATGAAGTTGTAGTGAGACACCCCACAACAAAAACAAAAGAAAGTAGTAAGAGGGATGCATGAAATGAAAGAGACATGGTTGTTCACTAAAATGTGTGGTGTCACATTAACCTGACCCTGAAGTGATGAATATATATATGAGGAAAAGTATATATAAATAAGGATATTAAAGAGATCAAAAATATTTATATAATAAAATAAAATTTTACCAGGAACTAAATTAAAATTTATATATAATTTATATGTAAACATAATAAATTTATCTAAAAATATAATTTATATACCTTATTTTTATAAAATTAAAAATTTTAATATAATAAAAAAAATTTTAATAACAAAAATATCCGATACAAAATTTTTAAAAAAAATCTATTTAAATATATATTCTTCTTCAATTTAGCATATGTGGTTTAGTGATCATTTAAAAGTACAGCTGTATTGTCTTTGAAAGAATTCAAAATAAAGATTGGTTGAAATTAATTAGTAATTATTGATTTGTTTAATTTGGTTTCATTTATACTACGCTGTAAACATTTACGGGATTTAAATTGAATTCGTAAATTCTTTTAAAAAATAACATTTATCCTATTTCTCTAGTCAATGTTAGCATTTATATAATTTACTTTCTATACTTTTTTAATCAAATTATGTTGACAAAAAATTTTAGGGTTTAATTATTATGTCGGTTTCTATAATTTTACCGAATTTTTAATTAAGTTTTTATATTTTTTTTCTTTTTAATTAGGTCCCTATATCATATCAGATTTTGTAACTAAGCTCCTATCGTAACAAAATATTAAAATTAACAGAATATTTTGTTAAATTATACAAATTATCCAATCAATTGTTGGTATATTCATTTTGTTTAACAGAATATTCTGTTAATTCCAGCGTTTTTATCAATGTAGGGACTTAATTACAAAATCTGATATAGTATAGGAACTCAATCGAAAAGAAAAAAAGTATATAGACCTAATTAAAAAATTTAGTAAAATTATAGGGATTGACAGTATAATTAAACCAAATTTCTATTATTCAATTCATATTTTTGTAAAAATTTTTAAATTTATTCTTTATTAATTTATTTTTTGAAAAAATTCAAAATAGAGATTGGTTGAATTAATTAGTAATTGTTAATTTTGTTTGGTTTCATTTATATTATGCGGTAAACTTTTACGGGATTTAAATTTAAAAAATTAATTCATTCAAAAAATAGCATTTCCTCTATTTGTGTAGTTAATGTTAGCATTTAATTTACTTTCTATATGTTTTTAACCAAACTAGGTAAATAAAAAATTTCTATTCAATTTATATTTTTGTAAAAAAATTTAGTTTATTATTTACTAATTTTGAAAGAATTCAAAATAGAGATTGGTTGAATTAATTAATAATTGTTGATTTTGTTTGGTTTTACTTATATTATTCAGTAAACTTTTACGGAATTTGAATTGAATACATAAATTCATTAAAAAAATTAACATTTACTTTATCTCTCTAGTCAATGTTAGCATTTAATTTAGTTTCTATATTTTTTTTTACCAAACTAGGTAGATGAAAATTTTCTATTATTCAATTTATATTTTTGAAAAAACTTAAATTTATTCTTTACTAATTTATTTTTTGAAAGAATTCAAAATAGAGATTGGCTGAATTAATGTTAGCATTTAATTTACTTTCTATACGTTTTTAACCAAATTAGGTAGACAAAAAATTTCTATTCAACTTTTATTTTTGTAAAAAATTTTAAGTATATTCTTTACTAATTAATTTTTTTGAAAGAATTCAAAATAGGGATTGATTGAATTAATTAGTAATTGTTGATTTTGTTTGGTTTCATTTATATTATGCAGTAAACTTTTACGGAATTTGAATTGAATCCATAAATTCATTTAAAAAATATCATTTATTCTATTTTTCTAATAAATGTTAGGATTTAATTTATTTTGTTAATTAAATTAGGTAGATGAAAATTTTCTATTATTCATTTTATATTTTTGTAAAAAATTTTAAGTTTATTCTTACTAATTTATTTTTTGAAAGAATTCAAAATAGAGATTAGTTAAATAGTTAATCAATAATTGTTGATTTTGTTTGTTTTATTTATATTAGTTGGTAAACTTTTACGGGATTTGGATTGAATGCTTAAATTTATTAAAAGATAACATTTATATATTGTATAAGGAAAATTTTTTACAACCAAATAAAATACTCAACGAAGTCCAATCAAGATATTATCAATGTTTTAAATTTACGCCTGTCTCTTTTTATGTTGTGGCCAAATCTTCTTCGATTCTTCTTCCGTGTTACTGTTGTATTTTCTTCTTTTTTTTGTATTATTATTGTCACCGTCACATCATCACCACCACCACCACCATCTCCTCCTCATCCTCCTCTTTTTTCATTTAAATTTTTTCATTTTTTTTTTCTCCTCTTTCTCTTCCATCTTCATCATCATTGTCATTATCATCGTCGTTATCGTTATCGTTATTGTTATCATCGCCATCTTCTTCTTTTCATCCTTTTTTTCTATCTTTCTCTATTATTATCGTCGTTATCACCACCTCCATGTCCTCCCCTCCTCATTCTTTTCTTATTTAAATTTTTTTTATCTCCTCCTTAGCTTCTTTTTCCTCTTTCACTTTTTACTCTATCATCATTATTATCATTAACGTCGTCTTTTTCTTATATGTATAACAATTCAAATTTAGAATACATCAAAATACACCAAAATTTGTTAATGATGGAGACACATAAACAAACTCAATTGAAAACAAGTTCAGACTAAAATTATATTTTATTTAAATTTAGAATGCACCAAAATTAAATTCAGAATGCACCAAAATTACTGACGATATACAAACAAACTTGATTCAAAACAAACACAGACTATCTTATTTAAATCCAGGATGTGGCAAAATTACTTAATGATGACGTCACACAAATGGACTCAATTCAAAATAAGTATAGACCAAAAGTGTATCTTATTTAAATATAAAATGCTCCAAAATTATTTAATGATAACTCATAACTTCTCCTTTTTCTTCTTCGTTATCATCATCATCTTCTTCTTCGTTTTTTATTAATTTTTTTGTTTTACCTTCTTGTAATTTTTTTTGTTTTACTCTCTTAATAAGAATAAAAACATGAAAAAAGAGAAATAGATAATGCTACAAAATCATTAGGAAGATGAGAATCCCACCTTAATTCAACTAAATAAGATTACAATACATTACAAATATGTTCATTCAAGTCTAATATGAGAAGTAATGCTCCTAAAAGAAGAAATAAGAGCAATAAGAAAAGAAAGAAAGAAGAATAAAAAGAAGGAAAAAAATACAACATTAAAGAAGATATTTTTGTGCTTTTGTAACAAAATTTCGGTGTAAAAATTAAGAAATTTATATGTTATTGTTAGAAAATTTTGATGTTATTTGTTATGATAGATTTTGCATAATCAAAATTCTTCCTCTTCTTCCTCATCTTTCTCATCTTCTGCTGCTTCTTCTCCTTCTTTTTTATCCCTTTTTTCTTCGTCATCTCTTCTTATTATATTTTCTCATAAATTATTCTTATTTCACTCTCTTAAGAGAAATAAAAAAAATCAATACTGCAAAATTATTAGAAATAAAAGAAGGAAAAGAAAAAACGCAGCAAAAAGCAGTAGCAATAAAAGAACGACAATGGGAAGAAAACACGCAGAGAAAAAGAAGGAACGTAAAGAAGAAGAAGGAACGCAAAGAAGAAGAAGGATATTGTTGAGATTTCTTATGCTTAATTATAAAAATTCTGTAACTTATTTTTAGGGATCTCTTTTTGCAAATATGGAAGCTATAAATTAGGATACTAAATTATAGGGTCAGTAGCTAAACGATAGGGCCTAGAATAGTAAACATTTTTTCTATATATATGTGTACATATACGTTGAAATAGACAGAAAGAATACAATTGATTTTCTTCTCACAAAATAAATTTGGTACCAGAGCCCAGGTTACGTCTAGTACAATGGGCAAGTCAGAGTCTGACCCCTCTGAACCCTCTGGCACTAAGACTGCTCCCATCATTATTCAATCTGAAAATTCATCTTTCAATGCTGGAATTGTCCTCAATGAAACGAACTATGATGTTTGGTGCCGATGATGGAGATGCATATTGCTGAGAAGGAGAAACTCTCCTTTATTCGTGGTAAAACAGCACTACCGACTAAAAAAGATGCAAGTTACAACAAGTGGTACACAGACAACCAAAGAGTTAAGAGATGGCTATTGATGTCCATGTATCCGGAAATCATGAAGCGATATATCCATCTTCCTACTGCTCGTGAAATTTCGAAGGCTTTATCAAAAGCTTTCTATGTGGGGCCGATGAACTGCAAGTTTTCACCTTGAATCAGAGGGCTTTCTCTGCCAAACAAGATGATAGAACACTTTCTATCTATTATGGTGAATTAATCGAAATTTTTGGTGAGTTGGATTATCGCAATAAGGTGAGTATGGAATGTGAGAAAGATGTAGAATTGTATCGCAAATCCATTGAGAGACAAAGGGTGCATATCTTTCTTGCTGGTCTGGATTGTGAGTTCGATCAGATTCGTGGTGATATTTTGAGAAAAGATCCAATCCCTGAGTTAGAAGAATGCTACTCACTGGTTCATCGTGAGTCTGTGCGGCTTGCAACAATGAAAGGAGAACCTGAGAAGCCTGAAGCTTCAGCCCTTGTTAGCCGGAACCGATCCACTCAACACAAATCCAATCCCAATCAGTTAGATCGAACAGGTTCTAATTATTTTAAATCTACTGCTAGTGCTAACAGATCCACTTATAGATGCGCCCATTGTGATCAATCTGGCCATACCAAAAGTCACTGTTTTGAACTTGTGGGATATCCGGACTGGTGGAATCATAATCGTGATCCACGAAAAAAGAATTCACACAAGAACTCCACTTCTGGAGTTGTAGAATCAAAGGCAGAACAAGATATTGAGGAAAAAGGCCCGGCTTTGATAGCAACAGCAGGTAATGGAGGTAAAGTTTTAAATATTTGCGCACCTGTTTCTAATAGTACATGGCCGGATAATTGACTCTGGTGCTTCGGATCACATGACCTTTGATTCTGGACAGGTTCTATCTCTTAAACCTTCCTCACAAAAATTTGTCTCTACTGCTAATGGTACCTCAGCTCCTGTTATAGGAGAAGGATCCTTGTCTCTTACTGATACTTTGCATTTGAATTCTGTTTTAGTTGTTCCATCTTTGGATTATAACCTTTTGTCAGTATCTCAAATTACCGCTGCTTTATTTTGTGTTGTAATTTTTTTGCCTGAATTTTGTGTGTTTAAGGACATCCAAACAAGGCAAACGATTGGTTGTGGTGTTAAGAGAGGGAATCTATATTACTTAGACATAGAGTCAAAGAGTTTGAATCAACTGTGTCAAGCATTGACAATGGACAACAATGAAGCAACAAAAAGGAAATCTGATATCTGGTTATAGCATCGACGTTTGGGACATGCCTCATTTGGTTATCTTAAAAAATTATTTCCTAGCTTATTTGCAAAATTTGATATTTCTAGTTTTCGTTGTGATGCTTGTGAATATGCAAAAAGCCATCGTGCTTCATTTTCTTTGAGTTTGAATAAAAGTTTAATTCCTTTTATGGTTATACATTCTGATGTTTGGGGTCCATCCAAAATAGCTACCTTGGGTGGAGCACGTTGGTATGTCACTTTTATTGATGATTGTACAAGGATAACTTGGATGTGTTTGATGAAATCCAAAAGTGAGGTAAATATGTTGTTCCAAAAATTTTATAAAATGATTTGTACTCAATACAATGTAAAGGTTAAGGTTCTACGAAGTGACAATGGAGGTGAATATTTGAGTTCTAGTTTTCAACAGTATTTGGAAGCACAATGAATCATTCATCAAACTATTTGTCCTGAAACACCCCAACAAAATGGGGTGGCTGAGAGAAAAAATCGTCACTTATTGGAAGTTGTTCGTGCATTATTGATAGAGGCTCATATGCCATTGTGTTATTAAGGTGAAGCACTTACATCTGCAGCATATTTAATTAATCGAATTCCCTCCAGTACCATTGATTTCAAGACACCATACCAAGCTCTTATTGAAGCTCCTACTACAACAAACTTACCTCCTCATGTCTTTGGTTGTGTAGCATTTGTACATCTCCATAAACACCATCGCAACAAATTGAGTCCTCGTGCATTGCGATGTATTTTTGTGGGATATGCTACTTATCAGAAAGGGTATCGATGTTATCACCCTCCAACACAAAGAATGTTTATTACATTGGATGTCGTCTTTCATGAAGACACAGTGTATTTTTCCCTTCAGCCTGAACTTCAGGGGGAGTACCAAGAGGAAGTTCTGACTTTAGATCTTCAAATACCAAAAGAAGTAGAACTCTCTACTAGAGAGGAGGTTGTTGAACTTAATGCCCGAGATATGGATGAGTTGAACTTGGGTAATGGTGAGCACCTAGAAAGGGAAGTATCAAATCCATCATCGGCATCTGAATCCCTCAAACCACAAGAAACCAATACACCAAACAACCATTCGTCAGCTGAGGATGCTCCTGATATGGCTGAACCATCTAGAAAACAACTACCACCATGTCACACCAGAGGTATCCCTAAACCCACATATGAACCTGAGATTTCTAGTAAGGTCAAATATCCTATGAGTCATTATGTGTCTAACCACCGCTTGTCTAAATCAAATCGATCATTTGTAAATCAATTATCTACTGTATCTATTCCTAACAGTGTGCAGGAAGCCTTAGATGACCCAAGATGGAAGGCATCTATGAATGAGGAGATGGAATCCTTGAAAAAAAAATGAGACTTGGGAGCTTGTTGATTGTCCTCCCGGGAAGAAAACAGTCGGATGCAGATGGGTTTATACAGTGAAGTACAAAGCAGATGATACAATCGAACGCTTTAAAGCGAGACTAGTGGCTAAAGGATACACTCAGGTCTATGAAATTGATTATACAGAAACATTTGCACCTGTAGCCAAAATCAACACAATTCGAGTCTTGTTGTCTTTAGCTTCGAATTTGAACTGGCCATTACAACAGTTTGATGTGAAGAATGCCTTTCTACATGGAGAATTATCTGAAGAAGTCTACATGGACCTTTCACCAGGATGCATGATACCAGAAAAACACACTCAAAAGGTGTGCAGATTAAAAAAGTCGTTGTATGGGATTAAGCAATCTTCAAGGGCATGGTTTGGAAGATTCACCAAATCCATGAAGGCTTTCGGCTACAATCAAAGCAATACAGATCATACTTTGTTCTTGAAGAAACAACATGTAAGATAACTGCACTTATTATTTACATAGATGACATGGTGGTAACGGGAAATGATCCTGAAGAAAGAAAGGCATTACAAAGTTATTTGTTTAAAGAATTTGAAATGAAAGACCTCGACCCTTTAAAATTATTCCTTGGCATCGAAGTGTCTAGATTCATCAAAGGTATTTTTCTATTTCAAAGAAAATATACTTTAGACTTGTTACAAGAAACTGGCATGTCAGCCTGTCAGCCAGCTGATACACCAATGGAAGAAGGATTGAAGTTATCATTTGAATCAAATCAAGTGCCAGTCGATAAAGGGCGATACCAGATATTGGTTGGAAGGTTAATGTACTTAGCACACACAAGGCCAAATCTTGCATATACATTGAGTGTTGTGAGCCAGTTTATGCATAATCCTGGAGAACAACATATGAATGCAGTGGTACGTATTCTGAGATATCTGAAATCTTCTCCAGGAAAAAGAATCTTGTTCACTAAAAATGCAGATTGTCAAAATGTGGATGCATATACAAATGCTGATTGGGTTGGGGCAATAGATGATCGACGTTCAACTTCTGGTTATTTCACCTTTGGAGGAGGTAATCTTGTTTTCTAGAGAAGCAAGAAGCAGAAAATTGTAGCACGATCAAGTGCAGAGGCTGAATTTAGAAGAATGGCACTTGGACTATGCGAAACACTATGGCTAAGACTTCTCTTAATAGATTTGGGTTTTCCCCCCAAGCAACCAATTCAATTGTATTGTGACAACAAGGCTGCATGTGATATTGCTCATAATCCAGTCCAACATGATCGTACGAAGCATGTGGAAGTAGATAGATTTTTCATTAAGGAGAAACTAGATGCGAAGATTCTGGAGTTACCTAAGATTCTATCAGAAGATCAACTGGCAGATATCCTCACAAAAGCAGTTTCAAGTCAAGTTTTTTCAAAATTCTTAAGCAAGTTGGACATGTGTGACATCTATGCACCAACTTGAGAGGGAGTGTTGAGATTTCTTATGCTTAATTATAGGAATTCTGTAACTTATTTTTAGGGATCTCTTTTTGCAAATATAGAAGCTATAAATTAGGATACTAAATTATAGGGTCAGTAGCTAAACGATAGGGCCTAGAATAAACATTTTTTCTATATATGTGTATATATACATTGAAATAGCCAGAGAGAATACAATTGATTTTCTTCTCACAAAATAAACTGATATAAGCATGCACGCTCATGTTAGTGGCTGGGGGTTGGAGAGTGTATTCACGCTCTCACTAATAAAATTGATTTTTATTGGGTTTGGACCAACTTTATTGGACTTAGTTATAAAATAGATTTGGATGTGTAGCAAGATTGATTGTATAATTCTTATGCAGCTTCTCGTAGAAACTACCGATCATTTGTTAACTATTACAACTATTCCAACTATTTAATCAATTACTTCTTGGAAATGCTAAAAATATTACTCAAATTTTTTATATGATACCGGGATTGATATTAAGAATCAGAAACCCATAAATTTGAATAGCAAAAATAAGAGTTGCTTTTGGATTATTACATATATATTTTAGTGGAACCAATACAAAAAATGGATGAAATAAAGAATAAATTGGAGCTACTATGTACATTAGATATAATGATGTAATGGAATTGAAATTCGATATATATAAGTCTATATATAAGAAGGTCGATCTGAATATTTAGATACATATTGTAGATTGATCCATATTATATTATAGAGTAAAAGTTTTTGCACTACAATTATAGAATAGATAATATAGATAATATGGTAGCCATATTATCTATCCAGATTTTATAGAATTCTGTTGGTTCTAGTCCGATTATTTCATTTATTAAGTCTTAAGCAAAAATAGAATCTTTTTTTTCATTCACTGTATTGACATGAATTAAGAAATGAAATCATGTTTTAAGTCAAATTAGTCACTTTGACTTACCGTCTTTACATAAATTATAAGTAAAAAGGCAGTGGGAACTAGAATGAACAGTGCAGTAGCAATAAATGCCAGAATATTTACTTCCATACTCTCTATGCTTTTTTCGATTCCCGTTCGTTAATATATAAAGCCCAATAAGCATATCTTGAGTCGGTACGAAAATAGAATCGGGAGAGGGAAGGTTCCCTTTTTTTAGTTTTAAGGTACCCCGGAAAACAGATCCAGTGGAGACGGGATGGGGCCTGTAGCTCAGAGGATTAGAGCACGTGGCTACGAACCACGGTGTCGGGGGGTTCGAATCCCTCCTCGCCCACAACCGGCCAAAAAGGTAGGATCAAGTTCGCCGCAAATTGTAGCAGCACCAGCCGCTAAAATTTGACCCCTTTTTATGCATTTATTCATTTCCCATCTCATGGGAAACCCTTTTCGCTCCGCTTAGCCCTACCCTCCCCCCCCCCCCAAGGGGTATTTTAGTGATAGGTTCTATAGGAACTGGACGATCCTATTTGGTCAAATACCTAGCGACAAACTCCTATGTTCCTTTCATGTTACAATCCTCTTGCCGCTAAGCTTCCTTTCTCCTCGGTCCACAGAACAGAGACAAAATGTAGGACTGGTGCCAACTCGCACACACTATCGAATCGAATTAGAAAATGGAAAGATTTGTTCAAGGAAAAGCTAAAAGATCCTGGACCAAATAAATACCAATTTAAAATTGTCGCAATAATACTATTACCCCCCGCCGTTAACTACTTCAATTTTATAGTAAAATACATGCCCTACCAAGAAAAAGACAGAATTTGTAACTTGCTAAGTGGGCTAACTTTTTCAACATAAAAAATTCCAATAATAATTCTTTATATGCTAAAAAGTTAAAGAATGATGGTAGTAAATCGAATCGACATATATATGTTGTATTAATAGTAAATCAAATTAACTTGATTCGATTTACTATTGATACAATATATACACATATAAATGAGACATGCATGTAATTCAATCCAGTTTTTAAGACATTGGTATAGTAATTTTGAATTGGATTTATTTTACATATGTGAATTACCCAATAATATATGTTGTCTAATAGTTTTAAATAGTTGCTTATTGTATAATTAAAATTTTAAAAATAAAATTTTTATTTAAGACAAATTCTTAAAAAAACGAAACAAATTAATTAGAATAGAATTATAAACAAACATTATTTTTGTCTAACTACTTTGCATTCCCCCTAACTCTCCCTTAAAAATATATAGAAAAGAGAAGAATTACAACCTAATGATAAAACTAAAAAAGAAATACTAGATAATTAATATTTTTTCTTACATCTTAGCTAACACTAGTTTTTTACTAAAATATTTTTTTTTTGAACAAAGGAACTCAACACAGAACAGTGGAACGAAAAACTAACCAAACAAAAAACATGTAAAAACTATAAATAGACAACTATCCCTAATATCATCTCCGGCATTGCCATCAACAACAAAAGGGATCCAATCTACTCCACTCTCTAAAATTGATGACGGATTTTTGGAACACCTCCTCCGTATTCCCTTCCTTGTTATTGAAAAGCCGTCCATTCCTCTCTAGCCAAACGTTCCAAATAACAGAAAAGAAACATATGAGCCACTTGTTGCGCTCTCCCTTCCTATTAGCAACACCTGTCCAACTCTCAAAGTGTTCTTTTAGTGAGCTCGGAAAGGACCACAATCTCCCAAAGTCGGATAACCAATGACACCACACCTGCCAAGTAAACTCACAGCCCAAAAACAAGTGGTGAATATATTCGATGTCTTTTTTACACAAAACACATATGTTATCACCCTGGCTAATAATTCCCAGTCTATGCAGCCTTTCTTTAGTGTTAACTCTTCCTATCAAGGTAAACCAAATGAATAACTCTACTCGTGGCGGAACCAAACCTTTCCAAATGGTTCTGGTGAAACTGTAGCTAGTTATTTCTTCCGGGAGGGATTCTGACTGCATCACCTGCACAAAGGAGTTAGTTAAAAATATACCTTCCTTGTCAAACTTCCAAACAACTCTGTCTTGCTTTCCATGAGCTAGCTTAATCGGCCTTAAGGTTTCATGTAGTCGGTCTACTAATTCCAACTCCCATTGGTATAACTCCCTTCTCCACTGGAAATTTCAGATCCACTCTACCCTATCCCAAAACCCACAATCCCCTATAACAGATCCTATTTGGTTTGAAACAGAGAAAAGTCTCGGAAAACTCATCTTTAACGGACCACTTTGTAGCCATACATCTTCCCAAAATCGAGTCCGCTTTCCATCACCCACTTCCATAGATAACCCCGTGACCATCTTCTCTCTCACAATATTATCCCTGACCTGCAACTGACAGATATCCTTCCAAGGGCCCCCTCTAGTAGGTAATGTTTGAGCTGATAACATCACAATGGGGTTCAAGTCATAGCAAGAGCAAACAACCCTCTTCCATAATGGACACTCCTCTTTTGAAAACCGCCACCACCACTTGAACAGAAGTGCAGTATTTCTAATCACTGCATCACCCACCCCCAACCCACCCGCCTTTTTAGGGGCCTGGACCATCTCCCACTTTACTAGTGCCAAACCATTTCTGCCTTCCTCCTTACTCCATAGGAATCTCCTCTACAGCGATATCAACTTTTCTACCACAGCTTTTGGCATAATATTGGTCTCTAGTATTTTCCAAACTAAAAATCAAAATGAAATTTCGAATTGTCTTTCTACGTATTTTTCACTTTTGAATTCTTAATATTTTAATAAAAAAATATAAAAGAATACACTTTTTTTTTCTACAAAGTTTCATTCAAGTTTTTTTTTTTTTGGCAGAATACCACTTTAATGAAGACACTAAAAATGTCTTTTTCTAAAAACGTTCACACATGTCATATTATTATTGAACATTCTTATTAAACCGATTAATAATTTATTTTTTATTATAAACCAGAACAAAATCGGTTTATTATAGCAACAATAATAAACCCAATTGTCTGCATTATAATTATTAGACCCGATTTGATCCGATCGAATTATACAATCTAAATCGAATATCTTTAAATTTTTTGATAAAAAGACAATTATATCCCTGATTTTTTGTTTTTCGGATATTTAAATCCCTAAAAATTTAAAAAATACAATTAAATCCCTAAAAAAATGGGTTTATTGTTATTGTTATAAAAAAAATCAGTTTTATTCTAATTTATTAAGAAATTCAAAAATAACCGGTTCATTAATACGTCCAATAATAATGCGACACGTAAATATCTTTACAAAAAGACGTTTTACACATCTTTATAGGAGCATCTCCCATTATTAAAATAGACATATATCATTATACATAATGTGTGAAAACATAACACATCTCCCATTTTGCTTTAGCACATTCACAGAGATAGATAGGTTACTCAATTACACAAAGAAACTTTAATTTATTGAATAAACACAGCTTATTAAGTATATAACTATTTATAATGCTTCATCCCCAGGTTGCGACTTGGTCCCAATTGGTATTATCTTTACTTTTGAAGAGACCATCCAATCTACCCGAATAATGTAAACTTAAAAGGTCAACGTCAACATAAGGATCATAGTGATTAAAGTTGATACACCTTGTGATCCAACATATATTACTGCTTTGTATAAATATCTCATTGGCAAGTCGTAACACTGGAACTAATGGTTCCAACCTTGTCTTTGTTTGTTGCGTGTTGTAAAGCAGGAACAACTCTGTTCTATTGTTGCCTACATCGGATGGCAATTCGTTAATAAATGTAATATTAACGTCATCAAAATCGAAAACAGGAGTTCGAGATGGAGATGGTAATAAACTTGTAGCTGTTGTGACGACAGAATACGCCACAACAGCTACAAGAAAAAGCAACAGCGTTGCATGAATTGATGGCATGGACATTTTTTTTCTCGTTGATGATCAATGTCATCATCAATGTGATGAACAGTGGTATATATACAGTTTTTTTTATATTAATATTAATATAATAGTATGATTAGATAAAATGGTATTTAATGATCCAAAATACATAATTTGATTTAAATTATAGATAGTCTGAATTAAATTAATTTGATTTTTGCATTGGTTTGATTTATAATGTTAGAAAATTTGTGGAGATTCGAATTGCCTTAGCTTAGAAAAATTATAAATTGATATGATTCTCTAGTCATCAATAATGTTAATATAAGGTGATAATATCAAGGATAAGGTTTTTTTTTTTTTTGGTATCATATCAAGGATAAGATCACACTACTATTCAAATTTTAGAAGCTTTGCATTAATTAAAATTGATTTCGGATAAATGTCTAGAGAACTATCCTCGTGAATGTTATTCATGGAAGATTATCAAATATTAACATCAAATTCTGCTAAAGATGTGGTTATTCTTGCAATTTTATAAGGAATGTGCTCAAATGGAAAAATCATTTTTTGGATAATATTGCAAGTGGTTATTTAGCCTAGAGGTGTGCATGGCCCGGCCCGGTCTGAAGATCCGGGTCAGTTTCAAACATTTTAGAGGCTAATTTGGTGTGATTTTACTGGATCTAGGACCGGATAAAGGTCTCAAAAATAGACTCGGTCATTATTTTGGGTCAGGTCTAGGGTATAGCTCGGGTCACCCGAACTCGGCTCGGTAGCCCTGTTATCATACACAATTAATATTTTGTGTTGTTAGTGATAGATGGTGGCTATTCTTATATAGAATTTAAGTATCGTAAACCTTAATATTTTGTGTTATTAGTCATTATAAGACTATAAGTTAATGTTTTATGTTTAAAATGCATAAGACTTTAGACTAATGCATAATGTTGTGTTATTTGTATTGATTTAAATATTTGGTGTTATTAGACAACATTAGTATTGATTGTGGTTATGCTTTAATTCTAGAGAAGAGTTGGTTTTTGTTATATTTTTCTAAGTGAATTTTACCATGTCAAATAATGGTTGGAGTCTTGAAATTTTAGATATTTTCACATGCTAACTTACAAGAAGGTATCAAGGTAATGTAATGTTAATGGCCCGGTTTTCACCCGGTTTCTACTCGGTATAATCGTGACCCGAAAATGTGTAGGTTTCATCGGGTCTAGGACCAAGTTCGGGTCTAACAAACATGCTCGGTATATATTTCGGATCGAATTTGGGTCACATTAAACCCGGTTTCACCCAACCCATAAACATCCCTAATTTAGCCATTCAAAGAGCGGCAATTGGCAAAATTTCAAATTAATTTAATCTTGTAAGAAATTTTTTATTTAAAATATTGTGAAATGATTTTGGTATATCTAAAACTCAATGTATTTGAATGTAAATTATATGTCTAAGTATATTAATGAATACATAAAAAATAAATTGAAAATGAAGTTAGAATATATAAAAAGATGTTAAAAATAATTAATGCTATAGCCTTCTTACTTAAGTCTAGTTTATTAGCTAGGATTTTATTATAATTTGAAGCTTTACCTTTGTTTATTTATACATTTTTTTATTTATATATAAAAGATGATTCTTTTATGAGTTTAATTTTAATGTACTAGTACACAACTATACAACACATTTATTTTTTGAATAACTATTCATGCAATCAATATAAAAAGGTAATTATTTTTCTTAATGTCTCATTACATAATTGGATGCAATACAGATTTATTTTACACTGAGACAAACAGTTTTGCCATCACATCAGATGCCTCAACCACACAATTCATCATTTTCTGATCCAGAAGGGAGAGAATAAATTAAGGTACAACATGAGAAATATATTTATTTCTACTATTCTACAACAGATGCTGCCCTAACTTGCTCTCTGATATACTCATTCCAAATCCAGTAGGTGATAGAACCAAAACAACTGAGGTTGAATAGTCTAACCAACCAAAAGAAGCAGCTAACCCATAGTCAGCACAATCTTCAGGTTGTGATAATTCCAATATATCTGATGTGGTAGTTTCATTTTCCTGCTATACTGAGGCTGCAGCTACAAACAACTGTTAAGTTGACGACAAACAGTAGTTCTCCAGCCATGTAAAAGCAGAATTCAGAATGCGAAGTTCGCCGCGTAGGAGATCCCGGGCCATGAATCTTCTAACAGGAACTCTTACACAAAATGATGAACAATTGGAAGACTCCTCCAATGACTACAAATAATTGAAATAACACATGAACATACAATTAATACACCTTTACAAAAAAAAAAATGCTCCAATTGTTTTATCTTGCTACCAATCATACACCTATAAGATAAAGTCATTACCATAATGGCTGCACTGCGCTCCTCAATTAATTTGCCGATTAATGACGATAACATCAGGTGGGCTTGAATCTCTTTGTTGACATCCGGTAACGGCCGCCTACCTAGCCTACCATCAGTTTGTGCAGCTTCCACAACCAGATCATCAAGTTCTGATAATTGATCAATGTGAATTACAAAAGTGGATACTGTTAGGTAGAGTTTATTCAACAAGTGTAAACTACTTTTTGGGTGGGAAAAATTAGCAACTAGATGCTATGCGCACCTTGACGATTAGTACAAGAAAGAACACGAGCAAAGGCACGAAGCGATTGCGGAAGACCTTTCCCTTTTCCTTTAGGCCACTTGACCTCCCTATGTGATGATCATAGCTCCATCAGATATCCAAATACTGGCAAGTTTATCAGCAATATTTTAGGGTAAAATCATATAGAGATTTCTGCATTATTAACATGCACATTTTATGCAACCAGACATGTATAAAGGCCGATGCAAAATAGTCAGCAAAAGATATCTCATGCCCAATATACATAAAATTGACTATTCAAGTGCTGTGTGGGTCATCTTTTTTGTCTGATATCGAATGAAAAGGAAAGAAAGAAGCAAATGATAACGATCAGTTTGCTGAAGTAAGCACTGGTTCATGAGCATTAACAAAAGTTTGCACTGATAAAGTAGAATCAACATGACGGATGAAAAATTAAGAATCAGTACAAACTTGATTGTGAAGATGTTCCAAGAATGTTTCAAGTTTTCCGCGTTTTTCCTTGAAGGCACAAAGTATTGTTGCATGAGTTCCAACTTCATCTTGTGCAGAGGATCATGCTTAGGTATATCTAACTGGATCTGAACCTGAGAATGACCAGCATTATTAATCAATGATTACAGATGCAATCATAGAGTTAATAAAGCAACAAGTCGGCAATAAAATTCATTATGCTGTGCTAATGATACAAGAAATTTAATTATTACAAGGAATACCTGGTCATAAATGTTGTAGGGGACTGTAAAACCGAAGTCTAACATCAATGTAGCATTTGAAAACTTTCCATATCTTATCAGTACCTAAAACAATGAAAGCAGAAAACCCAGTAACCTCTAAGTGACAAATTTTACAAACAGCAAAATTTGGCAACAAATTGAAATACATTGTAGCTATTAAACACAATCAAAATCACATAATTGCATAATAGCCCTATACAGAGAAAAAGAAAATACATGATTGCAAGGATCTCTAAATCTAGGGATCATATAATTAAGGTGAAGCAACAATAATGTTCCTTTCGCTCTTTTTTTTTTACCAATTGTTGATTTCTTGTTTTAAGTCACATTCAGTGCAGAAAACTTGTACTTGAGCTATTTTAGTAATTATGGTTCGTGAAAGCATATTCCAAGAGTCTGGCATATTTGCATTCATGGGAATAATGTTGACGTTTTAATTCAGAATATTTCACTATAATGAACAGCATGAAACTCAAGGTAATCCTTGCTGTTTAATCGATAAAGAAACAGCAGGAATCAATGGTCAGCATTTTTGAAATGACATTACTGGTTAATAATGGAAAATACAAAGACAATAAGAGGTAATTTAATCCCTGCAGGTAAAATTTTCATTAAAGAAGACTTTGTTCAAGCTTGCAGAAAATGAAAAATGAGTGAAACTCACATGCAGTTGTCTTCATGTGAAGTTGCTAGTTGAGAATCATTAGATAACAATTTTATCAAACATGTCAAATCATCTAATGGTTCTTAACTAACAACTTTACATGAAGACAACTGCATGGGAGTCTTCACCTTGGAAACCATTAGCACATATGAGACGGGAAAGTATATAGTCTTCAGTAAGAGATATATGACCTGCTCCCCAGGCGCATAGTCACGATCAGAGATAACCTGCACATATTTGCAAATATTAAATTAAATGGGTGTGAGAATTGTTTAAGAAAATATATACATATATATTAATTTGGGTTAAGAAGTGGAACTGGTGTCCTACACTAGTACTTAACCTAATAATAGGTAAGAAAAAAAATACACCTCAAAATATCAGTCTCATAAAAACATTATTTGAGTATTAATGAGGTAATTTCAAAAGCAGATTTTTTTTATATATGGAGAACGATAATACAAAATGAGGGATAAGAGTTCCCCAATACAAAAGCAATGTAAAAAAAGGATATATCTATAAAACATTAGATTCCTAATCTCTCAACATGTCTGTGAGGGAAAGTCCCCTATATAAACATCACGAACCTTACTATATGAGACATTGAATATGAAAAGAGTGGAGTATTAATGGCCATCAGAAAGAAATTTGGCTTTCATCTATGAGAAAATATCTCTTTAAACCATTTTAATAGACTCCAATCACCATGTTAGAATAGATACAAGGGAGAGAAGGGTGTGTGTGTGTGTGTGTGTGTGTGTGTGTGTGTGTGTGTGTGTGTGAGAGAGAGAGAGAGAGAGAGAGAGAGAACTTCTGATAATTGTTTGTCATCATCACTCATCACAATTGCTTCTGAATTCCCATCATGGTTTACAAAATCTGCAAAAGGAATCTAGAACAAAGAAAAAAAGGTCAGAAAACTAACTATGGTTGAAACAAAATATTAAAATAAGTCTCCTTACAGTAACAATACCAGAGATAAACCATTGGTGCTTCCCCATGCTCGAGAACCAACTGATAATGATATTGAGGTTAACAACGAAACTAAAGATGAAAGTCCATATTTACATAAAATATAATAATGAGGTTTCCTTTCAAAATTTGGTATGAGTAAAGATACACCATCATATAGATATCCTTCATACATAGGTGGAGAAAAGAAGGAAAAGACAACTACTAGGGAGGCTGAGTCCCCAAGCATGTCGATCTATTAAAGGAATCTGAAAAGCAGAGCTCCAAAGGGAGGCCATATAGACTAAATCAATGTCGTAGAAAGGGAACTTGGTAGGGAACTACAAATTTTGAAGTGGTTGCTTACCTAGTGTGCATGCATACATGAAGTCTTTATAAGTAATATCTCCAAAACTTTGACTGAAACATTCAAAAATCTGAAATAGACGGACAAATTTGGCACAACCAGTCTTTCAGCTTTTAAACAGTAAAATATAAATAAAACGGGGAACATACCAAATTAAAATATTAGTGAACACAAGAATGCAATTATCACACTTCCAGTGACAAATTTTCAAAAAATAAAAAATGTCGTGCAGGAAAAGATTAGATGTTTGGCCTATATATGATGTAAAGCAAGTCAGATATCTTGAGAGAGAAGAATATTATGCTCCACTGACAGTTATATTTACAATTTTTCTTTTCTTTCTTGTACAAAGTATCTCATATCCTCCCATCTTGTAATTTCAATCTTGTCAATATACTTACAAGTTACAATAAAAAGAAAGGAACATACTGAAACAATATAGGAAGAGCATGCTAAAGCAGCCAAGGTCAATCAATAGTATGCTTATGCTTGTTCAATTAAACTCTATGTGGCCAGAGAATCAAACTATATTTTCTGCTGATGCACGGCACTTCAATTAATGTTGCATGAATCCAGATTTAGCAGTCAGCTCAATTTAATAAGTTACTTGAAAAGACATGGTGTCCTGATACACTCGGTACTCTGATCCAGTTACTTACCTATTGCCGTTTGAACAGCAATACATTTCTTTAATTTTGATTGAAAGAACTCTTGATGATTCTAAATTTCAATATATAGAAGTAATCAATTCATCATGACCTCTTATACTCCATACTCTAAGACTACCTATTCTAGGTTTCTATATTCTGATTAGTTTTGTCTTAAGATGTTTCATCATATCATATATGTGTATTCCTCCCCTGGCAGAAAATGACTTGCATTTCATAAGTTAGAATATATATAGCCAACACAAAGCACTTACAGGTCTGATTGCCAAGAAGTCCCTTTCAATTTGAGACTTTTGGTTAATTGTTTCCCAATAAACCGAGCTTCGATGAATCATCTCCAGCTCACTTTCATTCCAAAAAATCTAAGATTAAAAAAAATACCATAGTGAATAATATAGTTTATAATAGCACAATGTAGTGAAATGTGTAAAAGAAAAATAAATCATAGTCATACACCATGTAACAAGAACAATTTTTACCATGTTAAAAAGATGGGTTATGCTATGTGTACACCAAAATCAGCCACCAAAGTCAGCCACCAGTATAAAATACATGCTGGAATACAAATACACATTTAAAATAAATTAAACTACACATGTATTTATACACAAATACATTAGTGGCTGATTTTAGTGGCTAATTTTGGTGTACAAATAGCATTTCTCTAAAAAGATAAAAGATCATTACTCAAAAACCAAAATGAAAAGAAAACCTGCCGTGTTATGCAACTCCTCTTGCCATGGTAGACGGCAGATATAAGGATTCCACTGAGAGTCCTGCATACAGAGAGAGATATTTCAGACATACAAGCAAGCTTCAAGATTTTACCAAGAGCAAAACTCAAAGTTTGCAAAAGTTCAACAATTCCCAAATTTCAGATGAAACCTTTTACAGGAACATGATAACAATGGTACCTGACCCAATTTCCGCTCAATTAGAAGAAGAACAGCAAGTTTTGCAACATTCGCAACTTCCTCACTGATCAGAGATTTGATCTTAGCAGGGAGATTATCTGCTGTTATTTGCTACAAAACCAATTACAAATACTATCTTATCAAGAGTGACTTGTCATTGTGACATATAAAAAGCAAGCCATAACATATAGTTCGAGGAAAGATTAAGAGTGGATGCCTACCACTCTATAAGGAACCTTCAAAATACAATCTCCGGTTTTTATCGCCTTAGAAGCAAACAGAGACCTAGATGCAAGACACAAATTAATAGTTACTAAACCACCATTAATTAATATAATAATATATAATATAAACAGGAAGATGTTCCATCTTCGGTATATCATTCTGTGTTATGACTTATAAAGAATATTAACCCATAAACTACTCCTAAATTCACAATCATTCTTACTATTCGATTTCAAGAATGATGACATAGGAAACAATAAGCATGCAGTTAAGAGCTAGAACCTGGTAGGTTTTCATTTCTTACATTACAACATTAATCTCTTAAGGGAAGCACCTACATTAGGATTAGGATTACAATGAACTTCAAATTGAGCATTGTTTTCCCTGTTCAATGGAAACAAATTCAATCAGCAGAAGAACAAAGAGGGTACCTGCCATATGAAGATTTACCAATTGAAAGCGATGAAGAAATTCTACAACCAGCTTTCCGCTCCAACCATGACAAAAATCCATCATCGTCACATGTTTCAACAGATTTGCCATTAACCTGGTTCAAAACAGTGTTTGGATGGAAAAGGAAAATAAAAATGTGATAAGAAATAGATAGAAGGGAGAAAAAGGTTGAAAGAATTTCGAACCTGAGGTTGGGCCAAAGAAGTGAACTTGAGGAGAATGGAAGAAGAAGAAGAGTGAAGAGAATGAGGTTGATGGTGATGGATACTGTAAGGAACACTATGCAGAGACCAACGGAAGATTGCAGTGCGAGCTCGAAATGGCATTGCGGCGCCTCCGTCGTTGAAAACGGTGTCGTTTGCAGAGTGGCAAACTGGCAATGACTGCTAGCTTCACCTGAGTTCAGTTGTATCAGCTGTTGTTAGAGGAAGGGCATTATAGGGAAATACTCTATTCTATTTTTTCTTTTCATATAATTTTTATATTAAATAATGAGGAATGTTAGGCCAGCCATTTTAGTATTTTGTAACTATCAATTGGTCATTAATAATATTTTTAATGGTGTGAGATTACATCTAATGGTGGGAAATCACTCACTTTTATTTTGATGGTTAAGTGCTGGCCAGAAAACACAAAAATTGCTAGTCCCCTAAACTTTTCCTTAAATAATATAGGAAGCGGTTCTCATATTCCGCTGCACTTAGCGAAACGTGATATTCCATCTATGTTAACCATTTAGATATAATATAAATTATGTGAACGTTCAAGATTTTGAAAACTTTTTTTGAGTGAACATGAAGAGGAGGAGTTTATGGTGGACTTCAAACTGGCTATGTAGTTGAAAAGTATTGAAACTCATATATTATCTTGTCTGACCATGTGCAATGAAACTTGGTGTCATGGTGTGCTTTTGGCTTTTCGCGTGGTCTTGAACATACAGTCGAGTTGACAATTTGTTGGAAATGGGCTTAATAAGCATATTTGTTTAATCATGGAAGAAAACAATTTTTGGTAATCATAGAATGAATAAGAAATGATCCTAATTGAATAGAAAGAATACTATATATGTAATTGGATAATTTGTTTTTTAAAAAATACAGCAATGTTCCGAAGAAATAAGAGAGGAATTGAAATATGCAAAATATAGTGACAGATAAAATAATATTTTTTATGAGAGAAAAAATAGAGTGAAATTATTGTAAAATCGAACTATTTAAATGTATATGAAATTTGTCTTAATTTGTTTATTGTATATTATATGAATGAATTATTTGTGGGGATAAAGTTAAATTTTTTTTAATGTATTATAAAATAAATAATTAAAAATAATATAAAATTCTTTAATATTATGCAATATTTTTGGCAAATTTAATCGATCATCAATAAGTGAAAAAAAAATCACTCTGAATAATTTGAATGAAAAATATATCCCTTCAAACTTTAAATTAAAGTACTATGATTTTTTGTTGGTTATATTAATAAAGAAATTATTAAATTGACAAGTTCATATGAAATAATTAGTGTTGATTTATACGGTTTTAAAAATTGTATAATTAAAATTGGTTTAATTATTTTATTAGTTTTTATAATTTTATCAAATTTATAATTAAATATTTATATTTTTTAATTTAGTTTTTAAACTATTTTTAATTTTGTAATTGGATTATTTTTATGTTAAAAATGTTAAAATTAATAGAATATTTTTCTTAAAAAATATGTAATTAAAGATCTGATTAAGTTCTTAACTATGAATACATTTATGGATACCTTTATAACAATCTAATTATAAATACTGAATAATTAAACTATTAAAATTTAAAAAATAGATAATAGAATAAAAAATTTGAGATAACACATACTCGCAATTTATATAGAATTTATGTTTAAAATGAAATTGAAATTTAAAATTTAAATATTTTTAGTCTAATTCAAGGGTCGTAATTCAAACCATAAATTTTATGAGACTTATAATTTAAAATTAAAAACGTAGTTAGTATCAAATTAAAATAAGGGATATTATTAAAGTTTTTTTGTTAGTATTTTCAATTATATTTTGTAATGAAGATATAATAATAAAGAAATGTAAATATTTTAAACATAAATTATATTTGTTACAAAACCAAATTTTCAAAGTGAAAATAAGTAAATAACGTATTTCTTAAAAAATTACAAGGGTAAGCAATTTTTTAAAAAGTTGATCAGCATTTAACCGTAAAAAAAAATGGAATGATCTCACACTATTGAATTTAATCTCACACTATTAAAAATACTATTGATAACCAATTGGTTATAAAACACAAAAGTTGCTGGCTCCTAGTACTTCTCTTTTTTTTTTGAAATAATATATGTATCTGTTCATACCCTAGCCCAATGATAAGGCCCAGGTCCAAACGGAAGGCCCAATCCAAAGGATTAAGCCTCGCTCTACACCGACCTTCACCCCATGAAGTCGGTCCCTACCACGACTTGCTCTAAAGAAGTCGAGACGAAGATTAGCTGGCAGATAAACACTCATTCAAATGAGTAACTGCCCCTAAAATCTCTCTACCCACTTCCTGGAGTCATATCTCAACCTCCCTAAGATAAAGGGACGGTTACTCCCCATAAATAACGGAACTACACCAATGGTTGTTATGGGTTCACCACTATAAATACATTGACACTTCTCAGGTATCTCAGAAGCCCAATACTCTCTAGACCTGTTTTGCTCCCTTTGCTGACTTTGGCATCGGAGTGTCTTTGCATGTACCACCCCCCATTCTCTCATACCGAAGTCAGACGGGGGCCTTGAATAATCAATCTGCTTGGATACTTCCTCATTCCGACGATTGGGCCAGCCAAATTAATCCAACCCAATAATCTCCGGTTACCCATCGTAACATTGGCGCCGTTGCCGGGGACCTGAGAGATCAACTAGTAATGGCGGACGTACCCCCTGAGGATGGTCATGTGGCGTCGGATTCCGAACAAGAGAATCTGAATACCGGAAACAATGACGCAGACTTGACCCTCCACCAGGAAACCAACGACCAACACAGGGAAGGAACCTCCGGATTTAAAAATCCGAAGACAAATTCCTCGGAGGGGTGTGAATCAGAAAAGGACGGACCATCCCACGCAACTGAACTAATGGGGCTAGTCCATGTCCACCAAAGTCGCTTGGAACAGTTGGAACAGGAACGGGAGCGACAAAAGGAGATAGAAAAGCACCTAAGAGAGGAGATGGATCGACGAAAAGAGTTAGAGAAGAAACTCTTAAAGTTAGAATCCTCCCTCAGAGGTCGGAACTCCCGTGACGATCGAGAAGAGTCGCCCCCGGGAGGGGAGGACCCTTTTAGTGAGGACATAATGAGGGCAAAAGTTCCAAAAAACTTTAAAAGCCCCGATATGGACCTCTATGACGGAACCACTGATCCGGAGCATCATCTAAGCAACTTTAAAAGTCGGATGTATCTGGCTGATGCTTCTGATGCAACGCGCTGCAAAGCTTTCCCGACCACCTTATCGAAAGCAGCGATGAAGTGGTTTGATAGTCTCCCTCCAAGGTCTGTCACCAGCTTCGAGGACCTCTCGAGGAAGTTTCTAATGAGGTTCTCCATTCAGAAAGATAAAGTAAAGCATGCACCGAGATTATATGGAAAGGTTCAACAAAGCATGCTTAGAGATTCAAGACCTGCCCACCGAGGCAGTCATTATGGGGCTGGTAAATGGACTTAGAGAAGGTTCTTTCTCACAGTCCATATCAAAAAGGCACCCCACCTCCCTGAGTGATGTACAAGAAAGAGCTGAAAAGTACATCAACATGGAGGAAAATGCCAGGCTGAGAGAGTCGAGCTGGCGACCTGGGCACCTTCCCTCAATAAAGGAGAGAGAAAGAGAGCCCAAGAAGAAAGAAGACCTCGGTCCCGATAGACCCAGGAAATATCACTCTTATACTCCTCTAAAGGTTTCTATAGTGGACGTATACAGAGAAATTTGCAATACTGAAAGGCTGCCACCTCCCAGGCCCATTAAAAATAAAAGAGGGGGGAGTCGCAGCGACTACTGTGAGTACCATAAAATATATGGTCACTCAACAAATGACTATTACGACCTTAAAAATGTGATAGAAAAGCTGGCCAGAGAAGGCCGACTTGACAGATATCTCATAGAAAGGTCGGACAATCATGGGAAGAGAAAGCGAGACGATACGGATAGAAGAGACCTACCACCGCAGTCTCCGGAGAGACATATACATATGATCTTAGGCGGATTCGCGGGAGGGGGACTCACCAAGTCCGCTCGCAAAAGACACCTCAAGCGAGTCTACTAGGTCGGAAATGAATCGTCCGACCTCCCCACCATCTCATTTACAAAGGAAGATGGGCAAGGAGTAATCCCTGGACACGACGATCCAGTGGTAATAACTATGATCCTAGCTAATGCCCATCTCCACAGAACCCTAGTAGATCAAGGAAGCTCGGCGGATATCCTTTTCAAGCCCGCGTTTGACAAACTGGGGGTGGATGAAAAGGAGTTAAGAGCCTACCCCGACACCTTGTACGGGCTAGGCGATACGCCAATAAAACCACTAGGATTTCTACCCCTCCACACCACCTTCGGAAAGGGGGAAAAATCAAAAACTCTGAGCATAGACTTTATAGTCATCGACGTGGGGTCAGCATACAATGCCCTAATCGGTAGAACTACCCTGAATCAACTCGGAGCGGTGGTGTCTACCCTCTATCTTTGCATGAAAGTTCCGACACCTGCGGGAATAGCAACAGTCATCGTTGTCAAACTCTCGAGTTAACTCGTAAACTTGTACGAGTTTACGAGTTTAGATATGGAAACGAGTTGACTCGGACATAGACTCTATCCTGAGTAAACTCGGCTACACTTGGCTGGACTCGGTCAAACTCGGACAAACTCGTGAGTTTAGGACCGAGTTAGCGAGTTTGTGTTTTTCTTCATTTTTACTAAAAAAATGTTATTTTGAAACAAAAAAAAAACTTTTTTTTATTAGGGTTACGATAACACTCCCAAAGAATGAAAGAAAACTCACTCACAACTCACTCATCTGCGTCGTTTCTCTCAAGTCTCACTTTCTCCATGTTCTACCGCAGTCGATGTTCCCCGTTGAGCTGCCGCTGTTTGCTTGCGTCTACTACCTCTGCTCTTATTTGCGCTATTGTCTTTGTGAATTTTATCTATGTTACCCTCTACTTTGTATTTCTTCACATCTCCATTATCCGCAACTCCATCATGCTATCACCGTTTACGAGTTCGATTACTTCTCCTACAGTCATATCTCTTTACGACGTCGTGAAATCCATGACTCTTTGTCATCATCGTTTCGTGCTGCTGCTGCACCCTTGTCTTCGATCTACTGTTGCTGAAACTTTTTCCCTTCTTTTCTTTTGTATCCTCTATTTTTTGTATGCCTTTTGCCCCTTTTTTTGAGCATTTACTTCTTGATTTAGTTTTTTTTTCTTTTTAAATTTTATTGCTTCTAATTTTAGCCTATTGCTTATCGTTTATGTTAGATGGCCAGATAGTTCATCCATTCATGGCTGATTAGTAATTAATTATTTTGATTAGAGTTAATTTGATTATTTGATATTGTTCAATGTTCAATTAAAGATTTAGTATTACAGATTTAGAATTTTTAATTTTGTGTGTTCTATGTTGTATTTGTATAAGAATAATTATAGAGGATTTGAAAGTGTATTTTAAAATATTTGTTATAATGTATGCTACTATTTTAATTTATTATGTGCTTTAAGATTGATATTATTAATTTTGAAGGGTCAGAATTAAGCAAATATACATTATGTATGAATATATATATATATATATAAACTTCATAACAGGTGAACTCGTACGAGTCTACGAGTTAACTCGTGAGTCGAGTCTAGGTCAGTTCCACGAGTTTACTTAAACTCGCGAGTTCGACAACCTTGGCAACAGTGCGGGAAGACCAGAAGTTGGCAAGAAAGTGCTACAATGAAAGCCTGAACCTAAGGGGAAAAGGCAAAGAGGTTCACACCATAGAGCTCGGTGGTGCAAGGGCCAAAGAAGAGTTACGACCACAGCCAGGAGGAAAAACTGAAGAAATACAGGTCGGCGAAGAGGAATGGAAGAATACCAGCATAGGAGCCAACCTAGGGGAAACCCTGAAGCAAGGGTTGACTAAGCTCCTAAGAGACAATTCTGACCTCTTCGCCTGGAAAGCTTCCGACATGCCTGGGATAGACCCCGAGCTCATGTCCCACAAGCTCTCGGTACATCCGGGATCCCGACCTGTACAACAGAGAAGGCGCAAGCTCGGCCCGGAGCGAGCCCTAGTGGTGGAAGAGCAAGTACAGGCACTCCTAGAAGCTAGCTTCATTAGAGAAGTTAAATATCCAACATGGCTAGCAAATGTAGTGCTAGTCAAGAAGCAAAACGGCAAATGGAGGATGTGTGTTGACTACACCGACTTAAATAAGGCATGTCCCAAAGACCCTTATCCACTCCCGAGTATTGATACCCTAGTAGATTCTAGCTCGGGATATCAATACTTGTCATTCATGGATGCCTACTCGGGATATAACCAAATCCCAATGTATGAGCCAGACCAGGAGAAAACATCATTCATCACGCCCAGAGCAAATTTTTGCTACGTGGTCATGCCATTTGGATTAAAAAATGCAGGGGCCACATACCAAAGGCTGATGAACAAGGTGTTTGCTTCTCACCTTGGGAGCTTAATGGAAGTCTATGTAGACGACATGCTAGTAAAAACCAAGGAAGAAGCCGACCTCTTGGCAGACCTCTCGCAAGTATTCGACACCATAAGGTTACACGGGATGAGGCTAAATCCCGCAAAGTGTACCTTCACGGTGGAGGCCGGAAAATTCCTAGGATTCATGCTAACACAGAGAGGGATTGAAGCAAATCCTGATAAGTGTAAAGCTATCCTGGAAATGAAGAGCCCGACTTGCTTAAGAGAGGTTCAGCAACTGAATGGCCGACTTGCAGCCCTCTCTAGATTTTTGGCAGGATCGACACTAAAATCCCTTTCACTGTTTTATTTATTAAGAAAGGGATGCCAGTTTGAATGGACTCCAGAATGCGAAGGAGCGTTCCAGGAGTTCAAAAGATTCTTGAGCCAACTACCAATACTGACCCGACCTCTAGTTGGGGAGGACCTTGTCTTTTATTTGTCCGTAGCAGACAAAGCTGTCGCATCAGCCCTGATAAGGGAGGACAAGGTCGGACAGCATCCGGTTTACTTCATCAGCAAAGTTCTACAGGGCCTCGAGCTAAGGTACCACAAACTAGAAAAGTTTGCCTACTCCTTAGTAATAGCCTCACGAAGGCTACGGCATTACTTTCAAGCACATACAATAAAAGTCCGCACGAACCAACCCATGAAGCAAATCCTCCAAAAGACGGATGTTGCAGGGAGAATGGTTCAATGGGCAATAGAGCTCTCCGAGTTCGACTTGAAGTATGAAACTCGGACAGCAATCAAAGCCCAATGTCTCACCGACTTCATAGCAAAATACGCGGGAGATCAAGAGAAAAAGCCAACTACATGAGAACTTTATGTAGATGGATCCTCAAACAAGACAGGAAGCGGTGCAGGCATAATACTGGCCGACGAAAGGGGAACCCAAATAGAGGTATCCCTCAAATTTGAATTCCCAGCTTCAAATAATCAGGCAGAATATGAAGCCCTGATTGCAGGATTGAAGCTGGCCGAAGAAGTCGGTGCAACAAAAGTGATGATATACAGTGACTCTCAGGTGGTGACCTCCCAGATAAATAGAGAGTATCAGGCCAAAGACCCAAACATGAAGAGATACTTGAAAAAAACTCTGGAGTATCTAGGGCGCTTTGCGGAGACCGAGGTTAGGCATATAACTCGGGATCTCAATAGTAGAGCAGATGCCCTCTCCAAGTTAGCAAGTACAAAGCCAGGTGGGAATAATAGAAGCCTGATCCAGGAAACTCTCCAAGAGCCCTCTGTAGTAAAAGCAGAGGGCAAACAAGATGTCCTCGAGGTATCCGGGCTAAATCTCGGATGGATGAATCCTCTGGTCGAATACCTAAAATTCGACATCCTCCCCAAAGAGGAAAAAGAGGCCAAGAAAATCCGGAGAGAAGCACAATATTACACTTTGGTGAAAAGTATACTTTATAAAAGAGGAATATCAACACCATTGTTGAAGTGCGTACCGACCTCAAGGACCACTGAAGTGCTAGAGGAAGTTCATAATGGGATCTGCGGAAACCATCTCGGAGCTAGGTCACTAGCCAGAAAAGTAATCCGAGCTGGATTCTACTGGCCGACCTTGCAGAAAGATGCCACAGAATTTGTGAAAAAATGCCAACCATGCCAGATGCATACAAATTTCCACGTGGCTCCCCCCAAGGAGCTAATCAGTATAACTTCTCCATGGCCCTTTGCAAAATGGGGGATGGACCTGTTAGGACCTTTTTCCCAGGCCCCAGGACAAGTCAAATACTTAATTGTGGGAATAGACTACTTCACAAAGTGGATAGAAGCAGAACCATTGGCCACCATCACCGCCCAGAGAAGTCGGAGGTTCCTCTACAAAAATATCATCACAAGGTATGGGATACCTTATTCCATTACTACAGACAACGGAACTCAGTTCACCGACTCTACCTTTAGAAGCCTAGTGGCCAGTATGAAAATCAAACACCAGTTCACCTTGGTGGAACACCCACAAGCAAATGGACAAGCCGAGGCAGCCAACAAAGTCATACTGGCAGGGCTAAAGAAAAGACTACAAGATGCAAAAGGAGCCTGGACAGAGGAGCTCCCCCAAGTGTTGTGGGCTTATCGGACGACACCCCAATCTGCCACTGGAGAAACACCCTTCCGACTTGTCTATGGGGTAGAAGCTATGATACCAGTGGAAATCAGTGAGCAAAGCCCAAGGGTGATTCTCCATGATGAAATCGAAAACATACAGGGGCACAAAGAGGAGCTTGAGTTGCTCCCCGAAGTCCGAGAACAAGCCCAGATAAGAGAAGCAACGCTGAAGCAAAGGATGGCTACCAGGTACAACAAGAAAGTCATTCGAAGAAGTTTCGCACTAAACGATCTGGTCTTGATCAGAAACGACATAAGAGTCAACAAATCGGCGGAAGGAAAACTCGCTGCCAATTGGAAAGGACCCTACAAAGTTAGCGAAGTCTTAGGAAAAGGTTATTATAAGGTGACCGACTTAAACGGCACCGAGCTACCAAGGTCGTGGCATGCTTGTAACATGAAAAGGTACTATAGCTAAAAGCGTACTCTACTATCTGATGTACTCTTTTCCCAACTTCACGATTTTTTCCCAAAAATTAAAGGGTTTTTTCTGAAGAAGGGTTTTTAACGAGGCATCATAATAGAGGCTAAGGGGGGAATAGATCATTAAACCCTCAGTAGCCGTAAAGTACCTTCCCAAATAAATAAAGATTTTTTTTACAATATCTTTTATAAATTCCTTCTCGTTTACTTTTCTACGAAACGCGCCGACTTAAGCTCGACAAAATGTGAAAATCCCATGAACCGACCTAGATGGTCATTAGGATAAAACGACGAGGTACAAGTCAGTGTAAAGAGGTTATAAAAGTTGATCGTGAGAAACTCGGAAACATTCCGACTCATAAGTCGAAATGAAACACCGAGTAGAAAAGAAAACGTATCGCAAAAATAACCTAAGTCATAAGAACTCAATAAAACAAAGTTGAGTACAAGGAATAACAAAAAAGGGATCGAAAAAATCTAGAAAAAGCTTAAAAGCTGTCCTATAGTCCTTAAAGCGAAAAGGCTCAGGAAAACAAACAAGCCAAAGGAAAGGTTTTTTAGAAAAGATCAAGGGGACTTCGAAAAATCAAAATCAGAAAAGCATGCACACAAAAAGGTAGCTGAAACCCTTATACCAAAAAGGGTATTTTTGTTAAAATAAAACTCTTATAAAAAAAAGGATAATTATGAATATTCTTTTTGTTTACGGCCATAAAAGGCCAATGTCAACACACCACCACCACAAATATAAAGAGTTTAAAAAGGGGGGGACCCACAGGCCGGGCCCCATATAGCCAACAAATAACAAATTCTTAAAGAGCATTACCACCAGGACCAAAGGGAGTAGTCGGATCACCACCAGAGTCGGGAAGAGAAGTCGGAGCACCATCAGGACCAGGGAGAGAAGTGTCCATAGGAGTCGGAGAAGAGGTGCCGAAAGGTCTGGAGAAACTCGGAACATCCTTTTGACGAGGAGGGGACTCAAATGATTCTCTGCCCCCAAGTCTTCAAATCTGACTCGGTGACGACCTCGGGAGCTGGGGGATAAACTATGGCACCATCAATAACGACCTTGTCAGGATCCAAAGGAGAGAGATCCAGGTCGGGAGCAAGGACTCCGACCTGCTCCTTAAAAATCCTCCAGGCCTCCTCTGCCCCCTCAGTAATAGAGTCCTCCAACTCGGCGTAGGCAGTCTGAGAGTTCAACAAATCCCTCCTTACAGCCACAAGGTCCTCAAATAAACTCTGATAACTCCCCTGCGCCTTTTTTCTCAAGCCCTCCTCCATGTTACATAGGGCTTGTAACTTGCTCTCCTTCTCTCGGAGGCCATCCCTCTCCTCCTTCAATTTGGCGACCTCCTTCTTCAACTCCTTCTCATGTTCCTGATATATGAAAAGCCTTCCCTCCAACTCTTCAACCCTAGAGGTTGAACCCAGAGAGCTAAGAGGAGTCTTCTCAAAAATATCGAGGAACTTGGCACAAATCTCTGCCGCCCTGATACTCTCCTTAGCCAGAATAGTGAGGTGGTTCAGAATAGAAACATCATCCATACCTATACGGGTATGGGGTAGATGAATTTTCGGATAAATGCAGGAGCATCCACCTTAGCCTCACCTTCAAAAGAAGAGCCAGACTCTAAAGCCTTGCGCTTCTTCTTCTCTGGCTCAGGAGAAGGTCGGGGAGGAGGGGACGGCTGAGAAAAAGCCAAAGAGGAGATAACAATGGGCTAAGAAGGAGTCCCCAAATTTCGAGAAGAAGGGGGAGGAAGAGGAAGAGGAGAGCTAGTTACCCTGGCACCACCGGTTCTGGCGCGAGACCTCGCCTTGGCCTACTAGACTCTCTGGTAAGACTCATTGGAATTCTTCCTCGCCATCTCTGTAAAAGAAAACAATTAGTAAAACAAGTCGGTAAACTTCAAGTCGATAGAAACAAGTCGGAAACAAAGTAGATAAAAGCTACCTAGTTGTGTCTGGACAAAAGACGATGACCCCTGGAGAAATTTTTTGGTATCCAGATATGGGGCCCTCCCCCATACTTCTCGGAGGAACCCTACAATGGCTGCCTCCACCTCATACAGATCCTCCAAACCATATTTCTCACAGGGAGAAGCCTCTAACCAGTACAAGGGAAAGCGAGGAGAAGAATTCTCATCCAAGAAAAATGGGTGGTGACCCTCTACGGCTTGAACTTTGAAAAAATAATTTTTGAAGTCATGGAAAGATTCATCAAAAAGGGTAAAGACCCTCCGACCTTGTATAGCTCGGAAGGACACCCATTGTTGCTTATTATTCTGCCCACTGAAGGGCTTGGTCATGTGGAAAAGAAAGAAAAAATCCTCAAAGAAGTCAGAAATTCCAAGGCATGGCTGATAAACTGATAAATTTTCAAAAAAGCTCCAGGAATTGGGGTAAAGCTGGGTAGGTGCAACACGACAGTGACGTAAAACAGCAATCTCAAAATTAGAGAAAGGGAGAAAAACGCCCAGGCGGGTGATCATGCTCTCGTACATATAAAAGAAATGAGGGGCTGCCTCTAAAGTCCTCCCAAAGCAAACCCGGTCTTCCAGACCCGGGGCAAGCAGTTCATACTTTGGCTCATCCTCATCAGAGGTGCAGAGCCGGTGACGAGTGCGAAGGTCAGTGATAAAATCAGTATCAACCAGAGGTTCCTCTCCTAAGACCGTGACATCGACCCACTGAGCAAGAGTTTCTATGGAAGTCATTTTTCTCTTCCTAAAAAAGGATTAGCGAAACCTACAAAGAAAAAAGGAAAAAGATCACGAACAGGGTCTCTAAGGGGATACGGAATCAAACAAAAAGCCTACGAAGTCAACTCCTCTCTCTAAAGTAAAGGCATGCAAACATAAGCATTTCATAAAAGAGACAAGGAGAAAAAGACTAACCTTTGCCTGAAAATGAGGTAGAGAAAAATGAAAGCCTTCAAACAAAGAATGCTCCACGAACGGATGAGAAGAAAATTTGAAAAATCGCAGAAACGAAGCAACGAAAGAGAAGGAAAGTATTTATAAACACGTTAGGGGCATAATGGTAAAAACGGACGCAGTCATCAATGGGTGCACCGTTACCAAGACAACCCCTACGCAAACCTCTAACGGACGCGACGTTTGATTAGACGTAACTGTGAAAATCAAAAGTCACGAAAAGTCACGTCGGTTCCAAACCATCACGTCGGTCCTCCAACAAGTCGGCTACGACCCCGAGTAGAATACTCGAACCCAAGTCTCAAAAGAAATTGGGCTCGAGTAGGAGCACTGTTCATACCCTAACCCAATGATAAGGCCCAGGTCCAAACGAAAGGCCCAATCCAAAGGATTAAACCTCGCGCTACACCGACCTTCACCCCATGAAGTCGGTCCCTACCACGACTTGCTCTAAAGAAGTCGGGACGAAGATTAGCTGGCAGATAAACACCCATTCAAATGAGTAACTGCCTCTAAAATCTCTCTACCCACTTCCTGGAGCCATATCTCAACCTCCCTAAGATAAAGGGACGGTTACTCCCCATAAATAACGGAACTACACCAACGGTGGTTATGGGTTCACCACTATAAATACACTGACACTTCTCAGGTATCTCAGAAGCCCAATACTCTCTAGACCTGTTTTGCTCCCTTTGCTGACTTTGGCATCGGAGTGTCTTTGCAGGTACCACCCCCCATTCTCTCATACCGAAGTCGAACGGGGGCCTTGGATCATCAATCCGCTTGGATACTTCCTCATTCCGACGATTGGGCCAGCCAAATTAATCCAACCCAATAATCTCCGGTTACCCATCGTAACAGTATCTATGGTAGATCACTTAGCCATATGCCACACACTAACACCCCTTTTAAGCCACTAGGAATTAGAGTTGCCCTTTGTTGACATTTTGCCTCTGCAACCAAAGTTATTTTTGTCCTCTCAACATTTATGCAAGTGGGTTAACTTTTCGTACCATGAATATCATGTTTTGCTTTTTTTTTCTCAGGTATATGTGATTATTTTCCAATAATATATTATTTTTATTGAAATAACAGTGATGTAATTTTAACTCAGGTTTAATGTTTTATTGACTATGCAGTGACAAACTCAAGAGGTCCATATATAAAAACTTACGCTGCCATTATTTAAATTTTAAAGAGATAGGATACTTGAACATAGAGATATAAAATTGTATTTGACTAGAAGACATAGATAAAGATAATATATTTAAAAATATTAAATTAGTATATTTCATATTTATTTTGATAGAAAATACATGAAAATAATGATGGAACCACATTAAAGAGAAGGAGACAATGGCTCTCTAAAATAAATAATTTGTGTGTATAAGTCTCTAATTTTTCAGTTTGACCCTTTTAATTTTTAATTTTTCTCTCTTTTTAACTTATATTTTTTATTTTGGCCCTTTTAAAAAAAAATTAGCTTCGTCCGTACATAGAGACACTAACAAGAGACATAACTTATTTTTTATTTTTTCTTTTATTATTTTTATTAATTTTTCATAATTATATTTTTTATTATTATATTTTTCATCTCAAATTTTTTAAATGAAAAAAGTAATAATCAATTAAATTTTCATAATTTATTATAATTTATCACCAAATAAAATATAAGAACACAAAATTATATCTCTGTTTGTTCTTGTCTCAGAAACAAAACGTAGTCTTGGTACTATTTATTAACCTACCAAATTTGTTAGCATTCCATTCATATTTAAAATTTAAAAAATTCATATTTTTTCAAACATTATTTTTGAACTTTAATTTTCTAACGATTTTTGTTGGTTTAGAGTAAGTGTGCTGCACCACTGGCAAACTCTATAAAAATTAGGGGTGTTTGCAGTGCGATTTGAATCGGTTTTAAATCAAAAACTCATTCGATCCGAACATTAATTTTGCTTTCGATGCGGTTTAGATTGGATGACTTAAAAAAAAATCCGATCCGATCCGATCCAATTTCAAACGGTTTGGATTGGATTGGATTTACGATTTTGTAAATTAAAAAAATTAAATACATATAACAAATCTTAACATCAAATTTTAAATAATCAACAATAACATAACAAGTCTCAACAATATTTTTAAAAACCAACGAAAACATAATAATAGAAATAAAATTATAGGTTAGTTAAAATAAATAAATAAATAATATTTTGAACATAAAATATTTATTAAATAATAATAATACTGAATAATATAAAAATGTATAACAAATTGAACATGTTATAAGTATAATTGTAAATATAATAATAAAATAATAATATTATAGTATATTGTGCTGTTTGGATTGGATTTGATCGGTTATAAAAAGTAGATCCGAAATCCAATCCGATCTAGTGGTTTGTAAAAAATAGAATCCAATCAAATCCGAATTAGTACGATTTTAATCGGTTTTCGGTTTGAATTTGAACACCCCTAATAAAAATTAGAGTTTGCCTTACCGGACGAACTCTCCATTTTAATCCATTATCATCATCTCCAAATAATATATAGATCTACAAACAGTATATAGGAGTACACAAAAATACATCTAGACAATAAACATGGCTTTTTCAATGATTTTTTTAATTATAAATTAAAAAAACAAGCCATATTTAACAAGAATTTTTTTAATTATAAGTCGTATTTTATTTTGACAAAATTTTAAAAAATATAAAAAAAATTTGTACATGTGTATTTCTGGAGATGATAATAATGGTTGCCATTGTTAAATATGACTTATTTTTTTAATTTATAATTAAAAAAATCTTTGAAGAAGCTATGCTTGTTTGTAGATCTATATACTATTTGGAGATGATGATAATGGATTAAAATTGATTAAAAATGTAGGGATATAAAATATTTGAAGGGAGTTCGTCGGGGTAAGACGAACTCTATCATTTTTATAGAATTCGTCGGGTGCGACAAACTTTCTAAATAAAAAAAATCGTATTTAAGAAATTAAAGTTTAAAAATGGTGTTCGTAGAAATATGGATTTTTTTTATTTTATTTCTAAAAAAATCTTGGCTCTTGATCATACCGAAAAATTGTAACGATTTAAGTCTTCATCTATAATATTTAAATATGTATTTGATGTCATGTAGGGTTTGTATACAATATAATGTTCTTAAAATTCACCTCTTTATTTTTTTATTTTTTTGTCTAAACTAATTATGGATTTTGCATTTCTTACGCAATTTTTTTATTTTTTTGGATGCTCATGAAGTAAATGGAAAAAGGAAAGAAAGAAACAAAACACAAGAATGAAGAAGAAACAAGCCAATTAGTCAATTAGTCTTTTAATGATAATTGGTTAGTCAATTAGTCCTTTTTTATTATTAGTGTCTCTTAAAATAACTGTTTGTGTAACAATTCAGGTAGATAATTGCCTCAACTTCATAATCTTTTAATGACATCAATTTTTGCATGGGTCGAAGAAGCGCGCCGATATCGTACTAAACAGAATGCATCAACTGAATCTATCTCACATTCAAGTTATTGAAAATTAGATTTCCAATTAGAATTAGTCACACCAAATTGTAAAAAGCTTCATTTTTAAATGCTTATACCTACAACCTTTTTGGAGTCGTCTCAGAGCCAACTTTCAAAGCTATCTCTAATATTAAATTTAAATTTAATTTTTTTATACGTTTAGACTGTATTTAAAAAAGAGATTGAGATTGAAAGATTGAGTATTATTTTAATATTATATTTAATGTAAAATAAATATAAAAATTAAATAATAAATTTAGAATTTAAAAAATTAAATGAATATTTTTTAAAAGAAATAATAATATAATATTAAAATTTCATTTTTCATCTCTACAAATTTTTATTTTTTGTGTCATCACTTTTTATTTTTTAAAGATATTTAATTTTAATCTCTAGTCACTAAATAGTAAATACAATATTCAGTCTCACTTTCAATTTCAGTCTCAATTCCAAAAAAAAAATCAATCTTAAAGACATTTTTATCATAGTTTATTTTTAACAAAATTTATTTTGAGGCGCTTCTAAATCTCATTAAAATCAAGCAATATAGCTTAATCGAGCTCTATAAACCGCTACATACTAGTTAGGAAGAAAGTCTGGCCACGGTCATGGACCTCGTCCTTAAACCAAGTTACAATCAAACAAACAAATACTTTATAAAAAAATAGAAATAATTTTAAGTGTACCAAGAACTTCGGTGTTTCAGTTATTTTAATCGTTGATTTCAATTAATATATATTATATATTTTTTATAATTTAGATTAACGGTTAAAATAATTGAAACACCGATGTTCTCAATACACTTAAAACTCTTTCAAAAAAACAAACCATGATATAACTGAAGAAGTGATTAATCACAAAAAAAATGGAGAAGTGATTGAGTAAAAGAGACTTATCATTTCAAGTATTGAAAATGTGAATTTATAAATTTTAGAATTTTTAATAAGTTATTTCATCTATTAAAGTATTTTTAATGAAAATTTAATCGCCAATGAATTATAATTCAAATTGTATAGTCTCTTCGTATTTATTTAAGATAGTCTTCCTATCTCTAATAAAAAAAAAAAGAAAGATTAATCACTCAATAATAAATAGTTTAAGAAAAAGTACTGGCGTCTCTATTGTTGCCTCGTAATCCTTGAGCAGCGCTGCCGCTGTTTTATCTTCTCTCCGCCATTGTGTCCTCCTTCTCTTCTTCTTCTTTTTTTTTTTTCGAACGTGGATGCTCATTTTATTATGTATAACAAATTTTAAAATTTAAAAATCAATAATTTAAAATTTAAAATTTTGAAATCAACAGCTGCGAATGATTAAAATTTAAAAAGATAAGGTAAAAAGGTTTTTATTACTTGATTTGAGTATTTGTTTTTTATTTTTAGTGGGATAAAAAATTAGGTTGTTGTTCAAATTTACCGTTATCTACCTATTTTAATTGTGTAAAAAAAAATACAAGTATTCAATAAAAATAAAGTAAAAAACAATGTTTATAAAATAATAGTTGATTTTATATTATAATGTTGATAGAGGAAGATTACTTATATATTCTCTTATTTTATAATACAATTAAAACTATACATAACTTGAAACATAAGAAGTAAGCAGGTTGAGAGACAAAATCTTAATTGATGATATTAATTATAGTTATTATAAGTGTATACTTTTTTGTGCAAAAATTAATATTATTGACAGATCATTTAATTTGGCAGCAGTTTTCTATACATTCATTTCCAATTTTTATTTCAGATTCATATATGGTCCAGCTGGAAGCATCTCTTGCATTGATTGCCTCGAGTGGAAGCTTGATTATGTTCTTATTCTTAACGTGGCGTTATTGCAATCAAGCGATGTTTTGATTGTGATTATTTCACTTTAGAGTCTGTGCTTGTCATTTCTTTTAAGTTTTAAGTAAAGCACCAAAGAACTATAGTTATTGTCTTGATCACACTAATTAGAGTATTGTTAATACACTGGCCCAACACTAAGGCCCAGGTCCAAATATACCAAAAGGCCCAATCCAAAGATTGGCCTTCGTTATTCACCGACCTCTTTAGAAGAGGTCGGACTCAACACAGACTTCTTTCCAAAGGAGTCGGGTTCAAGAGATAGCTGGCAGATAACACTTATTCAAATAAGTAACTGCCCCTAAAATCTCTCAACCCACTTCTAGAAGCCATATCTCAACAATCCCCTAAATAAAGGGACGGTTATCCACCTAAAAAGGTGGCACTACTCCAACGGTAGTTATTGGATCACCACTATAAATACACTGACACCCCTCAGGTATCTTTAAGTTCCAATACACTTAAACCTGCTTATCCCCATGCTGACTTAGGCATCGGAGTGTCTTTGCAGGTACCACCCCCATCTCTTGGAACACACAACTCGGAGGCGGCTCCCAGACGTAAACCAAGTCAGAGACCACACTCCTCCAGCGCTTGGGCCTCACAAACAAGCCCAACCACCGTCCGGTTCTAGGTAAGCCCCGGAACATTGGCGCCGTTGCCGGGGACCTGGAGCTCAACTCTTGATAATGGCGGATGATCAACAACATAGTCAGACAACCACTCGACATGAATAAGATGCAAGCATGTTAAAAAGAAGCTGGAATACAGTTTCTATGGATACCAGAAATTCCGTAAAAACTTCTCCCAATGGGCAGAGGATATCAAATAGGGATGATGATTATACTTCTACAGTTAAATTGGATTAAAGAAAAGAGAAGAAAGCACCGTCCCAAGGCCATTGTAGAAAGCAAACCAAGACGAACTGGAAAGTCAATTGAATAAAAGAATTTTCAATTCAGAAAATTCAATTGGCAAAAGAAGTTACGTGAAAAAAAAAAAAAGACGAACTCGAAAGCCAATTGAATAAAAGAATTTTCAATTCAGAAAATTCAATTGGCAAAAGAAGTTACGTGAAAAAAAAAAAGACGAACTCGAAAGCCAATTGAATAAAAGAATTTTCAATTCAGAAAATTCAATTGGCAAAAGAAGTTACGTGAAAAAAAAAAGACGAACTCGAAAGCCAATTGAATAAAAGAATTTTCAATTCAAAAAATTCAATTGGCAAAAGAAGTTACGTGAAAAAAAAAGGGAACTCGAAAGCCAATTGAATAAAAGAATTTTTAATTTAGAAAATTCAATTGGCAAAAGAAGTTATGTGAAAAAAAAAAAGAGGAAAAGGGAACGTGACTAATCCCAACCTCTTCGTAAAATAGGATGGACAATGACATCTGTGCCAACTTACAATCTCGGAAAAATCCATGATACCCACTCATGGAATGGAGCAGTTGCATGTTCCAAATACACAACATCAGCCAATTTGAATGCAACCCAATCCGACAACGGAGTGATGAATCCAGTTTTTTCTTCAGTGGATTCACATGTCAATTACAACAGTGAATAACACAAAAAATTCTCATGGTACATCTTTCGTTGGTTGCTCACAAATTATATCACTGCCAATGAATATGGAAAGAAATATTCCCGTGGTAGAATTTGATGTTGTTTGCACACCAATAAAGATGGATGTCTTCCAGGAAGAAAACTGGAATCCGATCCAAAGAAAAAAGAAAGTCAGGGTGACAAAGGCCCAGTCTTCATTGGAGGGGATGATGGTCAGGCTTTTCTTCAAAGGTCGGATGAGCTGGGAGCTCACAGAGAAAATCCAACCTCTTTTAGAGAGCTCATGAAGGAAAGTCCGACCTCTTTTAGAGAGCTCATGAAGAAAAGTCCGACCTCTTTTAAAGGTCAGACTTTACAACAAGGTCGGATGAGTTGGAAACTCACAAAGAAAATCCGACCTCTTTTAAAGAGCTCATGAAGAAAAGTCCGACCTCTTTTAAAGGTCAGATTTTACAACAAGGTCGGATAAGTTTGGAGCTCACAAAGAAAATCCGACCTCTTGCAAAGTTCATGAAGGAAAAGTCCGACCTCTTTTAAAGGTCAGACTTTACAATAAGATCAAAAACCTTCAGACTAATAAAGAAAAATCCGACTTCTCTTAGATCCCACAAAGAAAGTCCGACCTCTTTTAAAGGTTAGACTCTACAAATGAGGTCTAAAACCTCATTTGCTCAGAAGAATCCGACCTCTTTAGAGCCGACAAGGGAAAAATCCGACCTCTTTTTGGAGTCTGTAAAAAATCCAACCTCTTTCATGATCAACTCTACAATGAGGTTGAAAACCTCGAAAAATATCAGAAAGAGATTCCGACTTCTTTTAAAGATCAGAGTCTACAAAGAGGTCGAAAATCTCCAAGCTTAGAAAGAAAGTCCGACCTCTTTCCAAGCTTAGAAAGAAAAATCCGACCTCTTTTAATAATCCAAACTTATGAAGATAATTTGACCTCTTCTGAGGATTCAGGTCTACAAATAAAAATTCGACTTCTTTTAGAGCTTATGGAGAAATTCCGACCTCTTTTAAAGGTCAGACCACAATGAGGTCAAAATCTCTGAATTTATAAAGGAAAATCCGACCTCTTTTAAAGGTCCGACTTTACAATAAGGTCGGATAGGCTTAGAGCTTACAAAGAAAAGTCCGACCTCTTTCTTGAGGTACGACTTCGAGAACCAGATCCCAAGCATAAATGGCCATGAGAAGGTCATATGAAGAAATTTCTCAACCGACAACCTCGTCTTGATCCAAAATGACATCGGGCCAAAATCGGACGAAGAAAAGCCAACACCAAAATAAAGAGATCCCAACAAAGTCACTTAAAACTTGAAAAAGAACTACTACAACATACTCGACTTACTCGAAAACAATCTGCCTAAATTGTGCCATGTCTACAACAAAAGGGATACTACAGCTAGAAAAGCACACCTTACCCCCTAATGCACACTTTTTCTGACCTGAAGTGACGAGATCCAAAGTGGTGTAAAAAGTTATAAATGCAAATCGTGGTCCGACCTCATTAAGCCACTTGTACTAAATCAAGCTGGCAAGGGGCAAACCTAAAACGAATTGCACAAATAACTTAAGGACAGTGTGATCATAATCAAACATCAACACGAAGAGGATGTAAACCTGACCTCACAACAATTTGTTTAAAACAAATTGAAAAAGGATGGTGATTTATTATAAGAATGCCTCCTCAAGCCAAGAGATAAGTATCCGACCTTACTAGATTAACACACAACAAGTATAAAACAAGTTATTCGACCTCCCAAAAAGAGAGTCCAAAATAACTTGTAAAAGTCACATAGCAACAAATAGTAAGATTTAAGAATGGCATGACTGAATACTCGAGTCTGACTTTATGAAGCTCGACCTCGAGTAGGGGCACTGGCTTATTATGAGAGCCAAGTCCAAAATTATTAACCAAAGACAACATTCTACAATGATGCTACAGCACGAAAGAAGAACGTGAACCCCTTCCAGAAATCTGAGAGCAAACTCAGATAAAGAAAGAGCTCTTGAGACAAAGGATGGCTACAAGATTCGCCGCAAAAAACCTCATCTTGATAAGAAAAAATATCAGGCTACTGAGTTCGGGCTAATGAAAGCTGACAACAAAAAGGATAGGACCCCACAAGATTACCGAGATCTTAGGAAAAGGTTAAAGCGAACTCTACTCCCTGGTATACTCTTTTCCCAACTTCATGATTTTTTTCCCAAAAGGAAAGGGTTTTTTCTGAAGGGGGGTTTTTAACGAGGCATCACAGTAGAGACTAAGGGATCATAGATAGTGAAAAACCCTTAGTAGCAGTAAAAATACCTTCGCAAATAAATAAAGATCTTTTATCTCTTAATAAATTCCTTCTCGTTTTTCTTTCTTTCTACGAAACGCGCCGACTTAAGCTCGACAAAGCGTGAAAATCCCATGAACCGACCTAAATGGTCGTCAGGATAAAACGACGAGGTACAAGTCGGTGTAAAGAGGTTATAAAAGTCGATCATGATAAACTCGGGAGCAGTCCGACTCATAAGTCGGAATGCGAAACCGAGTAAAATTAAAATGAATCGCAAAAGTAGCCTAAGTCACGAAGAACTCAATAAATCAAAAATTGAGTATAAGGAATACCAAAAAGAGATCAGGAAACCTATTGAAAGCACTAAGGCAAAAGGCTGTCCCGAGTTGTTAAGGAAAACTTAACTTAAAGAAAGGGACAGTCAGCCAAGAAAAAGGTTTTTCAAAACAAAGATCAAAAAGGTTTTTTCGAAACCTAAAACAGAAAAGCATGCGCACAACAAACAGAGAAAGGTGAATTCTTTCGAACAAGAGCTTCTTCCGAACAGAGGAGAGGAAGTGTGAAAGTTTTCAGAAACGAAGCAAGGAAAGAGAGGGAAAGTATTTATAAAAACGTTGGGGGCACAATGGTAAAAACGGAAGCCGTCATTTAAAGAGAGGCACCGTTCCCAATGTAACTGATCCCCGCGTATGAATACACAAATCCATAACGGACGCGACGTTTGATTAGACGCGACTGTTGAGAATTTTTAAAAAACACGTCAGTTCTGAAACATCACGTCGGTTCCTTATCAGGTCGGCTACGGTCCTGAGTTAAATACTCGACCCCAACTCTTAAAAAGAAATTGGGCTCGAGTAGGGGCACTACAAATCACTTCAACCAAATGACTCGTATAGAAACGAGTTAAAAAGGAAGGATTGTAAACGTTTTTGACTAAAATCGAAACGTAAAAACTATCCTCCAAAATAACTTGGATAAAACGAGTTGTACCACACACAAGGATGACAACCTTGTAAAAACTAGAAAGGGGAGGGAATAAGCATATAATCCCTTCACCTAAGGTGCCAATTTATGCTCGACAAAGTGCAAAAATCACGAGCTGATCTTTTCAATGGTCGCTCGGATAAAGCGACGAGGTACAAATTGGTATCCAATGGTTATAATACGGCTTGATGATTTAAAACAACTCAAACCCATGAGTTGAACAAATCAAGTAAAAAATAACCATATGATCTAAGTAATTTGTATTAAAACAAATTGCGCAAAACAACTTGATATATAACGAGTTGTGCTTCAAAAAAGTGACTTGTATAAAAAACAAGTTATCTAGAAAACTCAGAATGAATGAGTTCAACAAAAAAAGGCTTCATTCGAAAATCCTTTCTACTTGATTGCTCGAGTCCGACTCTATAAAGCTCGACCTCGAGCAGGGGCATAATGGATAAAGCAACGAAGTCCGATGGTTATAAAAATGATCTGATACTTTAAAATGACTCAAAATAAACAATTTGTACTTGAAACAAGTTGTGAAGTCCTAAAAAAAACAGCTCAAATTTAAATGAGTTGTATGAAATTAGATCAAGAAATAGCCACGTTTTAATTAAACGATTTGAAATGAAACAAATCGTAAGACCTTAAAACTACTCGCATCGAATGAGCTAGATGAGGTTATACTAAAAAATAATTACGAGTTTTGAAATAAACGATTTGTATCAAAACAAGTCGTAAGAAATCAGAATAAGTTTCAAAAAGGTGATTTGTATTAAAACAAGTCATGTATCCTCAAAACAACTCGAATTGAACGAGTTGTACGAAACTAGGATAAGAAATATTCTTTGGTTAAGTAAGATGTGCTAAAACCAATTATACAGAGCCTACAAGCCCGAGTTCAAATACTCGAATCCAACTCTTAAGAAAAAGAGATTGAACTCGAGTAGGGGCACTGTTAATACACTGGCCCAACACTAAGGCCCAGGTCCAAATACACCAAAAGGCCCAATCCAAAGATTGGCCTTCGTTATTCACCGACCTCTTTAGAAGAGGTCGGACTCAACACAGACTTCTTTCCAAAGGAGTCGGGTTCAAGAGATAGCTGGCAGATAACACTTATTCAAATAAGTAACTGCCCCTAAAATCTCTCAACCCACTTCTAGAAGCCATATCTCAACAATCCCCTAAATAAAGGGACGGTTATCCACCTAAAAAGGTGGCACTACTCCAACGGTGGTTATTGGATCACCACTATAAATACACTGACACCCCTCAGGTATCTTTAAGTTCCAATACACTTAAACCTGCTTATCCCCATGCTGACTTAGGCATCGGAGTGTCTTTGCAGGTACCACCCCCATCTCTTGGAACACACAACTCGGAGGCGGCTCCCAGACGTAAACCAAGTCAGAGACCACACTCCTCCAGCGCTTGGACCTCACAAACAAGCCCAACCACCGTCCGGTTCTAGGTAAGCCCCGGAACAAGTATGAAACCACATATTATTTATTCCTTAGCCTGCCCGTAGAAAGAATATAAATTTTAATAAGAGCAATCTTAAATAATCAATAAAATTTATTATCGTTTTAATATTTGATCAATATTTTATATACTAAATACTAAATATTAAAATATAAATACTAAGTAAATCTTAATTCCTAATAGTATATTATAAAAATAAGATATTAAAAAAATTAACTAATATTAATAAAAAATACTAATTTTTTAATATTTGTTATTTAATTTTAATATATTGATACTATATATAAAAATTATATGATTATTCAATTATATTATGCATTTAGATATTTCTTTTAAGTATTGCATTAAAAGTTAGTTATTTTTATTCATCTAAAAATATAGATTAAGTGTTTGTTAAAAAAACTCTTTTATACTAACGAAGAATAAGTTCTTATCTATATTCATGAAGCTTTATATCTCTTTAGTTGTAGGAATAAATTTTCATAATGGCTTTTGAAATTTATAGAATTATTCAATTTCACTTTTGAGATTCTAACTTTTTATTATAGTGATCTTTTAAATTGAATTCCATTAAAATGTATAATAGTTAGTTTAGTTGGTCCAATTTTTATGAGACTTTGGATCTTCTAAATTTTAAATTTTTATTTTAGAGAATAAAGTGAGATTTTTTATCATTAAATATTTTTTCTCTCGTGTTTTCTCTCTTATGAATGTTCCCTCCTCTTCTTCATGTCACTCACATGAAAGATCGAAAAAAAGCAGTATTTAGAAGATTTTTTTAAAATAAAAAATGAGACTCGAACTTATAATTTTTAAGTGAGTATAAAAAAATTATGTCATTTGAACTATAACTCATTAACAACTAGTGAACTAATTTGATTATATATAGTTTAGTAATAATATTATACTAATATATATTTTGTATTTAATATACACATACATTCTTATATATAATCATAATAGATGACATAAATTATAATTATATTTATATTATTTAAGCCAATTCTTGAATTTAAATTGGTACCTAAATTTTTTAAGTGAACTAAATTTAAATTTTACAAATAAATTTAATTATTAATAAAATAAATTTAAGTTTTATGAGCCGAATTTAAACTCAACTCAGACTCACATCTACCCACGAAAGTTGAAGACGCTGACACATCTACTGATAAAAAAATGAAATTACCATTTGTACTCATAAAATATGAATTTCATATAACAAAATTATCCAAACACTAAAAAATCACATAAAAATTCCAAATTACCCTTATCATCATCTGCATCATCTTTTTTCCTCCACCACCACCACCACCACTAACCCCATCCTCTATCTCTCTCTCCTTCCATTTTCTGAGCTCGTCGTCGCCGCCAGAGTCTATCAACTCTGTCAACTCCTTCCTCTCTCTCTCTCTTTCTCTCTCTTCCCTTTTGTGATTTGCTTCTCTCTCTCCAACTTTTTTCGAATGGTTGTGTGATGTAGGTTTGGTGGTCTCTGGGTTTGCAGATTGGGGAAGAGCGGGTGAAATCGCAGACTGGACATGGGCTGGATCGGAGCTCTGTGTCAACAAGAGATAGAGGGCTAGTTGGAACGGGTTGGGGCAGCAGTAGCGATCAGGCAGCGGCAGCGACTCTAGGGTTGCAAAAGGCAGCGAAAACAGAAGGCGACGGTGGTCCTAGGCTCGCGGAGGTGAGGCAAAGGGAAGAAGAAGAAAGAGAGAGGGAAAGGATGGAGGAGGAAAGAAAGGGGGAAAGGACGCGGTGGCAGCGAGTGGAGGTTGGGTGGGACTTGACGGCGCCAGCGATTGTTGAGTGCCGTAGTGGTGGTTATGCAGAGGAGCAGAGAAGGGAACATGAATGAGAAGGGACGAGAGAGAGGAAGAAGAGAGAAAATCGGGTGAAGGGGCGACAACTTGGTGGTCGCCGGTGGTGGTACAGTGGTCTGAGACAATTTGCTTTTTCTATTGTTGTTGTTGTTGCTTTATGTGAAGAAGATGATAATGGAAGTATAGTGGTGGTGGTGGTGATGGTAGTGATGAAGGAAATAAGGTGGTGATGCCTTTGAACTCAAAGTTTGGCTCAGGTGAGGAAGAGACACGGAATGAGAGAAGGAAGGGTGAATAATGCGGATGATGACGATGATAAGGGTAATTTGGAATTTTTATGTGATTTTTTAGTGTTTGGATAATTTTATTATATGAAATTTATGTTTTATGAGTACAAATGATAATTTTCTTTTTTTATGAATAGATGTATCAGCATTTTCAATTTTTATGGATAGAAATGATAGTTTACTCTTTTGCAAATATATATAAGTCATTGTCACCATAGATAGTACATAGTAGGATACTATTTTACTTGGTCCACATTCAAAAGAGAAATTAATATCTTTTTTTTCCAAATGCGAAAGTGATAATATGACAAGGAAACCAACAACGCTTTACTAACACCAAAGATTTATTAAATATTAAATAATTGTATTTTTTTTAAAAATATGATACGGTAGAATAATTGATTTTTTTGCAATATATAATATAAAATGAAAGCAAATATGAGAAAGGCGACGAAGTCCAGTGTGAATGGGGAAAAGAACCGGAAGGAAAGTCGTCCCTTTTGATCCAACGGCTGTGGTTCAAAGAAAAGGAATGAATGGTGGATCAGACGCCACGCCAAAGAAAAGGACACGTGGCGGCAGATTAGTTGGCCCGTCACGTCGGTGAAATAGAATATATAGTAGCGAAGATAAGCTTCCGTTATCAAAAAGTCAATAAAATCAGCACAAAAAAGCAAACCCTAGTTTTCTCTCTCTACGACTCATTAGAGAGAAGATAGAGAGAGAAAGAGAAAGAAAGAGAGACTCAGATTCCTTTTTTCCTCTTTCTCAGCTCTTTCGTTTGTTCCCACTTTCGTTTCTAGGAAGTTGCAGAGCGAACTTGACCGAAACCAAATTCCCCAAAACCCACTCCTCCTTTTCTCATTTACCATTTCACAAAACAACCTTGTTTTTCTTTCTTATCAGGTATTTCCCCCTCTTTTTCTTGTTTTTCGTCTTCGTCTTCTTCTTCTTCGAATTTTTCATCGCGCTCTATTGAAATTCTGGGTCAAGATCTGTTTTTTCTCCTCCAATTGGTTTGGTTTCTCCGTAGCCTGCGGTTGTGGGTATCTAATTTCACGAGCCTCACACTACTCTTTGCTTTTGGCGTTTATTGTGTTTTGCCCCTATTTGATTATTGGATTAGATCTGGTCATCCCTTATATGCTTAGGGTGATTTATGTTCTTGGAATACGACACCGATTGTGAAATCAGTTTTTCGGACTTTGTTTTGTTCCTTATTGTTTGATGATGTTTTGGGAGTTTTCTGGTTGATTTGGTGAGCACTATTGATGCCGCGGGATAGATCGTTTACCAACCCTATTGTTGACTTTATTTGGTGAATTTTGGTCTTGTTGACCACTCTGTGCCGGGTTTGGTGGTGGTTATTAGGTTAATATTTTACTCATTTTGGTGTTCTGCTTACTCTTCTTGCGTGTGGAATATTCTTGAAGTGATAATAGGGACTGATCTGGAAGCTTTTTCTGATTATGTGGCCAATTAGGTTTGGATCTGATAGAATTAAATTCCAGGGAGTTATGGTGTTAAATTTATGTGTTTTTGGCTTTGATAATTAGTTTCTGACATGGGAGACTTATGTTGTGTGTTTCAGGTTCCCACATCTTGTGTGATGTTGAAGTGAGGCTAAGGATAGAACTAAGTTTACTTGGATATTTGCGAACAAGCTTTATGGAAGATAGAGATATGCCTACGAATGCTTAATTCAGTGCAGGATATTTTTTAGCCAACTTCAATAATATCATTGAGGAATTTCTGTTGAATATTAATAACTGAAGTGAAAGAAGGGTTTTTGACTTGTGAGATTTTTAAGCAAACTTTGGAATCATGCCTGTTTCAGGACATGAAGAGGTGTTTATTTCCTTTCTGATTTAACAGCTAACTACGATTAGAGAACCATTGCCAATTTGTACTATTTTGGATATTGATTACTTGATCTTCTATTGACAGACTGGGGTAAAATCCATTGCTGGGCAATTTAGTGGTTTAACTGCAGGTGTACCGATCAAGAAAAGGAGGTGGTTCCCTTTGAATCGGCCTTCATCGCCACTGACTGAAGAACCATGTTCTCTTACTGAAGAAACTGATTTGCAACGAAAAGAAAACTCGAGCAATTCCCAAGGATCTACTCTTTCGAACGCAACCGCCGCAGGGGCACCAATCAAGAAAAGGAGGTTTCCTTCTGTTCAAGCTTCGTCAGCTCCTCTGGAAGAGGGTTCGTTTCCAGAAGAAAGTGATATCTTGCGAAAGGAACATTCAAGCACATCACAGGGTTCAACTCTTTCTACCAGTACATCTGGATTATCTGATATTAATGGAATTGTCTTTGAAGACAAGAAAGCAAGTACTGATCTCACTCATGCTAAGAAGGTGCAAACCGATTCTGGCCTCCTTAGGCCCAAACTTGAGGAACCGACTATTGCAACTCAATCAAGTACTTTGGATGTCATGGATAGCAAAGAGAAGGTGAAACTTAATGAAGGTTCTGATAAGAAATTGGGATCCCAGATGATTAAGGGAAATCCTGAACTCTTGTTGGCTGCAAAGCAAAGTCTAGCACTTAACATTGGAGCAGATATGAGCAAACAGAGTGTCCAAGACATATGTAAACAAGAGTATGCTATAGTTCCGGATAGTACTCATTTATCTTTAAGGTTAAAGGATCATGAGTTTCCAGCCGTTGGAAGTTCTGAAATTCACAACAGCAGTAAAATTGAGGAAGTGGAACCCGTCTCATTGGAGTTGTCTCTAAGCAAGGAAGAACACACTACTCAAAATTCAAGTAGTGATGCTAAAATTAACAGTGACACACCTCGTGTTCATTCCAACAGGGCAAACTGGGATCTGAATACTACAATGGATGCATGGGAAGAATCTGGGACTGATGCAAGTTCAGTTAAACCTTCTGTTGATGGGATGAAAGCTTCTGGTGGTGCCCTTGATGAAAAACAATTCATGTGCTCAACTGAAATGGTGCTACCAACAGGTGTTGAGTCTGTAAAGCAAACACTTGAAGAGAGTCAAAGGAAGTCTTTAATTATTTCTTCTGGTCCGTATGGACAGCATAAATTGGTCCTCCCACGGGATCTCTGTCTTACAACTTATCCTTCAAAATTTGCTGAGCTCTCTAGAGTATCTGTTACATTAAATCCAAGCAATGCTACTCCAACTGTGAGCTCGTCAAGTTTGATAGCTTCTGGTGATGTGAATGCTTCTAGTTTTAGGTCGGTAAAATCAGAACCATTTGATGAGAACTTGAAAAGGAATTTAAAGGAAGCTAATGCCAGTTCATTAGATAGTGTTTCCGTTAAACAAGAAATTGTTCAGCATTCCATTGTTGAGTCTTCTAAGTCTGTGCCTGTTGGCAATACAATGTTAGTTGATCCGAAGCTTGTTAAACCTGAACCCAGTCATGATGGTAATGATGAAAGACCAAAGGCATCAGAGGGTAAAACAGATCGGTTGGATAATGAGTTGTCTCAAGGGTCAGATATTTGTTCTTCAGCTCTGGCAGTGCCAGTGCCAGTCACTTCCGAGGCAGCAAAAGTTCCTGCAGAGACAGTTTGTCCTCCAATGAAACCTGTCTGCTCAGCAGACTTGAAATCTTGTTCAGCGCAGTTGACTACCCCCGAAAATGTAGTTAGCCACCAAGAAAATTGTACTTCTACCACTGAAGTTAATGTTCAGGAAGTATCTCCTGGTGCTTTTGCCGTGCAGGTTCCTTCAGAAACAGATATGAAACCTATAGTTGATAATGGTACAGAACACACTGATGCTAGCACGAAGGATTCATTAATAACCAAAGAAGAAAATGCTGATAATCGTGATGGTTGCAGAGTGAAACTCATGAATGAGCCTACACCCCATCCACGAGACAGGGGTGATAGTTGTGTAAGTGATGAAGAAAAGATAACCTTATCAACCGATATGATGGAGGATGATCCTTACGGTTCTGATTATGATTCTGATGACAACCGTGCTGTGAATGTTCCTGTTGATACTGAACAGTACGCTGAAGATGATGATTATGAAGATGGTGAGGTCCGAGAACCTCTGCAGCAATCCACTGCCCAAGACACCATATGCGAGGTAAGAGAAGTAGAACATCCTGACTCTAATAATTTTGGAAATAGACAGATGGAGGAAGGGGGTGTGATTGGTGATTGTCCTACCTTATCTCATGCTGTGGAGGATGACAAGACAGCTGTAACCCATGGTGAGGTAAAGGTTGGTGAAGATGGGGTGGACATTGAAATGCTTGAGAGGTCAGCTAAGGTCGTTGATAAAATTGTGTGCATGCAAGAGTCGGTGGATAATGAAAAGCCAAATATTGCCTCTGATGGGAAGCAACTGGTTAACCTTTTGCAAACGAAACCGCTAGATCTTTCAGATAGGCAAAATGCATCTAAAACTGTGGAGATGGAATTATGCTCCTTCCAAGGTACTGCAAACAATGGGGAAGAAGCTGTTCAGTGTGCCAATGAGGTTGTAAAGACAGCTGACACTGTTAGACAAATTGACTTAGATTTGCCAAAGATGGAAGTGTTTGCAAATGCTGATGATGCAGGCAAAGATGTTAATAATGGTGGTAACCAAGGAAGAATCATAGATCTCTCCCGAGCTGCTAGCTCTTCATCCCCTAGTAAAACTAGGTCTATGTCAGGAAGGTCATTGCCATCACGGGGAGGTAGAGATGTATTATCCGACACCCTGGATGGTGACAAGCTACCACGAGTAAGGTATGCATTTTATTCTCATGTGTATGTCTTTTATTGGTCGAGTTTGTTCTTTTCCTTTAAAGTCTTATTTTTCCCTCCTTTATTCCTGTTTTGATATTTCAGAGATGATGTTTATATTGATGCACCTCGCAAATTCTCTAGAGAAAGACACCAAGATATATCCCCTAGAAATTCTAGAATGAATTTTGTGCGCGGTAGAGGAAGGGTTAATAATCGAATGGACACACTCCGTGGGGATTGGGAATCTGACCGGGAATTTTCTGGTGAGTTCTACAATGGTCCAGGTCAGTTCCGTGGCCCCAGAAAATATGCATCTGCTATTGCCGATAGTGATATGGAGTTCAATAATGTTGCTCCTGATGGCTCGTATGTTGGTCATGGTCGGATGGGAAGAAAACCATTGAATGATGGTTCATATATTCCGCCAAGGAGGCGCTCTCCTGGAGGAAGAGATGGCATCCAAATGGGTCATAGAATACCAAGAAACATTAGTCCAAGTAGGTGCATTGGAGGTGATGGTTCAGAGATGGTTGGCATGAGGCACAGTGAGAAATTTATGAGAGGTTTCCCTGATGACACTATAGATTCTATGTTCACACGTCCGCAACCGTTTGATGGACTGGATGGTCGGTTTACTAGAGGGAATAGGAACTTCTCTTCAATGCAGAGAAGGGGTCTTCCACGGATGCGTTCCAAGTCTCCCATCAGATCAAGGAGTCGCTCACCTGGTCCATGGTCTTCTCCAAGGAGGAGGTCTCCTAGAAGAAGATCCCCGGATGGGTTTGGTGGGCATCCAGAATTAGGCCACAGAAGATCTCCATTATACAGGGTTGACAGGATGAGGTCCCCTGAGCGCCCTGTTTTTGGTGAGAGAGTGGTGCGTAGGCATGGTTCCCCATCCTACATGTCGAGACCTTCTAATGACATTAGGGACATTGATTCTGCAAGAGATCATGGTCATCCGAGGTCTGTCATGTCCAACAGGAGTCCGTCTGGCCGGATTTTAGTTAGGAACCGGAGATTTGATGTTGTGGATCCCCGCGATCGTGCAGACAATGATGACGACTTCTTTGGGGGTCCTATGCATTCTGGTAGGATACTTGAGCTTAACAATGAAGGAAATGGTGAGGAGAGGAGGAGGTTTGGTGAGAGACGAGGACCTGTTCGTTCTTTCAGGCCACCTTACAATGGTAATGTTAATGAGAACTTTCACCTTAATGCTGAGGAGGGGCCTAGACATTATAGATTCTGTTCTGAAGACTCGGACTTTCATGAAAGAGGCAACGCCATGAGGGAAAGAGACTTCGACAGAAGAATTAAGGGGCGGCCAGGAAATGTGCCGCCACCTAGAAGAACAAGAAACATGGATGAGCAGGAAGATAACTTCAGGCATGGTGGTGGACAGGTTTGGAGTGATGATAGTTTTGACGACATATCACGAGTAAAGAGGAAAAGATTTTGATTCTCCCTCCTCTCCCTCTTAATTTATTTTATGGTTAGACGAGTCACCTGCTGAATGCATGAATGCTTTGCTGGGTGTTAAATATTGGAATTTGTATTGCAGGTTTTTCCACCTACAGAATTAGATTTAGATTTTGTGATAATAAATAGTATCCTTTTAGTTTTTCCCCCTTACTGCTGCTGCCTCAAGCTCTGGTTTAGAGAGCAGAGATGAAAGTAATGGTTGGTTGTAAAAGCTGTGTGAAGTGACCAGATTTTAGTGCAAGGAATTGTGAAATGAATGAAGGTTGCTTCTCAAAAATAAATTCTCGGTTGTGTGCGCGCCAAAAGTCCCCACAGGCTTATATGGGAATGGATCAAATCAAATCAATAATCGCCAAAAACAGTAATAAAAATTAAAAGGAATGGAAAGTAGTCAAAGTACAACACACATGCTCTTTTAATAATACACTATAACACTATGACGCCCTGCCTCGGTTGCTCACTGCCGACTAATGGGACTAGTTAGGACAACTAAACAGGTCATAGTCACCAATCAGCATAACGGTGGTTCGTAACAACTAAGGTGTTATTGAACGTTACAGATATGATGCCGTCCAAGACATTCTGTCTTGTGCTACATGATTTCACAATTCTTTTTCTTTCGTGTGCTTACTCTCTCTCTAAGTACTTGGACGGTGGCCTGTGTTACCAAACTAGTAAAAAAGAAAAAACAGCTGCAGCTTTTAGAGCAGTACACATTTCCCTTTCAATGAATGAGTACGTGATAAACTTATACTTTGCTAATCAGACTGGCCTCGTAATCTTATATCATTCTAAAAGTATATGCAATCACTTTTAGACATTGGTCAAAGTGTTGAAATTTGAAAAACTAACAAATCTAGATATTTAAAGGATTTAGTTAAGGCACATTATTAGGAATTTTTTATTTTAATAAATACATAATAAATCTTTTATTTTAATAAATATATTGAAATTTTAAGTTGTATTTTAGTTAGTATCTTAACATGTGTCTGATTGTCTGAAGACCCAAACGCATATTTTAAAATAATAAGATGCTGTAAATTACTAAATAAAAGTTGACACATTGATTTCTAGTGGTTAATCTTTATTTCATTTAGCTCATTTGACGTATTCAATATATATTTTAAGATTTAGCTAATATGTGTTTTAAAAATACATGATAAATTTATTATTATTAAATAATTTTAAATATTTTATTTAATAAATATAAAGTAAATATATTATAATTTTAATATGTATCTTTAGGATGCATAATAGATCAACCTTATATTTTATTGAAGTTTGAGATTATAAGATTTGTTGAATGATGAGATTAACTTAGCCAGAGACATTGATTAATGCATGGATTTAATTTAACATTAATTGAGATACACAAGCACACACCCCCACACAGAAAAAAGGTTCGTTTATAAATTATAACACATGCTTTCTAATTTTAGTTTTAACTCTTCGTTCTAAATCAATTATGATATATGTATATTAAAAATTATTTATTTTATATATACTCTTATGCTTACACTATAGTTTTATCTCTTTTGAAGTATTTTTTTATATGTGATTGTTGAATATCATTTTTTTTTATATTGTTCAAATGTGGTCCATTTATTTATTACTTTACAAATCAATAAAGTTCTTTCGTTGAAAAAAAAAACTGATAATAATTAATTTTTTATATGTATAATTTTTTTTAAACCAAATTGTCAGAATTGTATTTTTTCCTTTTTCAATTAGAGTTGGCAATAAATAGGGTAGAGTTTGGATTCTACCTTAATTTTATTCACGAATTAAATTTTTTTTTTAAAACTTAACTTTATCCTATCAATAGGTTGAGAATTTTTAATTCTAACCCTACACGCATCCTAAAGTTGTTGACTCTATTCTATCCTACTTTACTCGCAAAAAAAAATTAAAATTTTCAACTAAATATAAAGTTCAATAATTTCATATTTCATACATATTAATAAAATAAAAAAAATTAAGTTTAAATTAAAATTAAAAACAATAAAAGTTTAAAGTAATTTAATATAAAATTACAAATAGTATCATCATCAAGTTTTTAATAAAATTAAAATAATCCAAATAAAAATAAATGTCTTGTCATTCTTCTTTTAACTCCAAATTCTTACAACATTAGTCTTTAAATAATAAACGTACTAAATTAATAATTTAAATAATTAGTTTAATAGTTACTAGTTTTTACAAGAAAGAAAATTGTAGATTCAATACCCACTTTCTTCATTACATATATAATTTTTAAATATATATTACAAACTAACTCTATCTGTAACTTACCCTACCCTTCCCAAAACCAACCCCCTTTTTTTCTCTTTCTTTTCACATTTTTCATTAATCTTCCTCTGTTAATAATTCATAAGTACGTTGCTGTTTATTTCTGTACTAGAAGTCTCTGGTATGGATTGTGAGATGAATCGGGGACTTGCGAGTCAAGATGGTTGTCGAATCGTCTTTTTGGAGCGGTGGGAGTACCTGTAAAGACACTTCGACGCCCAAATCAGAATGGATTTAAGAGGTATAAGGTGTGTGGAATGAGTGAGTACCTTAGGAGGTCTCTTGCTCTTCTTTATATAGCTGGTGGTAGTTATGTCATCTTATCTGGCTAAGATAACAAAAGTATTTAAATTCAAATGTTGGTTAGAGATTATAGAGCCAGTTTAGGTGATCATCATCTTATCTTATCAGGCTAAGATACGGGAGGTATTGAATTCGAATATTAGTTTAGGATATTGGAAGTTATTGATCCGTCTTTGGGTCGTGAGGATGACCCAATATTGGGATTGTTAGATTTGGTGACCATTCTGAGGAAGGACTCGAAAATTGGATCTGGAATAGTTGTCCCTGGATCATGAGAGCATGCTTGCTTGGTCTCAATATTGAGTTGTTGGGGAGTCTAGTTCTCTGTAATTCGGGAGACTATGAGGGGTTTGGAAAGGACGTGACGTCATCCTGTGCCAATTGGCGAGATGTTGGTGAGTTCCGCTTTTCGCGAGTTGGAAAATCATTAGCTTAAACCTTAACGCTGCTTTTGTTGACGAATTTGGTTTCCTTAAGAGTGACAAAGCAGGCCGGCCCGACTAACTCGCCTCGTCCCACATAGGCCCCCACCATAAACGGGGTAGTCCAGCTCGCCCCGCCAACTAATGTAGGTTCAAAATACTAGCCCACTCCACTTTATGGCGAATTGGTGGGCCGGCGAGCTGGGCCACTTGACTATTTTCTTTTTAAAAAAATCATTAAAATTAACAAAAAATAATAATTAAAAAATTAAATATAAATAAAAAATAGTCAAATTATAATATAATTTTTTTCACTATCTTTCTTTTAATTTTTAACTTTAATAAAATTGTCCAAAATAATATTTGTCAATAGAACCATCTTTATTTAAAAAATAAATCACATAATTTGAGCATATATACGAAATTGTAAAATAAAATAAATAAAGTTAATAACTAAAAGAGGAATAAAAAAAATAAATAAAAGTGTTTGAAAATTATATAATTATTAATTTTGTAGTAGTAATCACTCTTTTATTTAATAAAAAATAAATAAAATTTTTTGGCCCGGCGGGCCAGCCCGTCCCACCCCGCCAAAACCCGTTAATTTGGCGGTGTAAGTTTGGCGGATTCCAAATCTTTGCCCGACCTACATTTTTTAGCGAGTTCGGCGGATCGGCCCAACGGGTTCGACCCGTTTTACCACCCCTAGATTTTCTATTCTCGGGATGCGGCGAGGGGGCTGCAAAGGGCATAATGTCATCTTGCGCCAATTGGCGGGATGTTGGTGAGTTCGACTTTTCGTGAGTTGGAAGACCGTCAGCTCATGCTTGTTTTGTGTGGTCTTTTTGGGCCGTTATTATGAACTTATTTTAGGCCTCTTGGTGCACCGATTTTAATACTTTGCTTATTTAGCTTGTTTGGATATCCGTTTTGTTGGCCTCGGAGGTGATCGGTTTCTGAGGGTAGCTGTTTAACTTATTTGGATATCCGTTTTGTTGACTTTGCGAGTGATCGATCCCTGGGTCACCTTTTTTGGTATTTGGATATCTGTTCTGTTAGCCTCGGGGTGATCGATTCCCGGGTAGCCATTTGGATATCCGTGTTGTTGGCCTCAGGATGATCGATCCCTAAACAGCTGTTTTTTGTTATTTGGATATCCGTTTTATTTTTTGGATATTCGTTTTGTTAGCCTTGAAGTGATCGATCTCCAGGAGTAGCCACGTTTAGTTCGTGCCATCGGACGGGATAATGCTTTTGAAAAAATGAATTTCATTTGAGGTTTGGGTCTCGTTAAAACCTCCCGATGTGGGTAGGAAAGAGTGTACCGTAAGAAAATATACGGTTAAACAACTTAAGCAATAAATGAAAGTGAAAAAAGAAAGGAAAAAAAAGGTAAAGAGATAGTACTAAACGACCTTGATCTTGTTACTTTGGAAGGATGTTTCTACGTATAGTAGCGCCGTAAGTTGGTGGCATTCCAGGATCTCGGGAGCTTGGTCCCGTCTAGTCTTTTGAGCCTGTAGGATCCTTTTCCGATTACCGTCTTGATTCGGTAGGGACCCTCCTAGTTGGACGTGAGCTTCTCTTCTCCGGGAGCGGGGGGACTGATGTCGTTTCGTCATAAGACAAGGTCTCCTGATCCGAAGTCTCGTCGTACAGTGCTGCGATTGTACCTTAGGCTTATTCTCTGTTTTAGGGTTAGCTCCCGTAGGTGTGCTATGCTTCATACCTCGTCTGCGAGGTCCCGCTCTGCTTCTTTGTCGTTTTCTCCTACGGTTCTGCGCGGGCTGGGGTCTTGGCATGCATCGAGGTCCGCGAGGAAGATGCCTACCGCGTCTCGGGATCTCTTGCAGAGGGCCAAGCTGGTGTTGTCGCATTCTACCGCGTCTTTTCGGTCTCCGTGTACAGTTTCGATGGTGCCGTTATCGGCTAGAAACTTCATGATTAGGAATTTGATGAAGATGACGGCGGATAGGTCATTGATCGTCTTTCTTTCGAGGATGATGTTGTAGGTAGTGGAGTCCTTGAGGACCACGAACTCGAAGAGGATGGTCTTCCTCTGGCTTCCGGTTCCGATGGCTAGTGGTAACACTATGGAACTGTCCGGTTTTAGAAAGTTGTCTCCGAGGCCGGTCACCCCGTTGTGGTGGGTGTAAACCCCGCGAAATTAATAAATGATTAACTAATAAATTAATTATTATTTAAAGAAATTAAAAAATTAAAATTTTATAATCTATAGAAGTAGAAATATTAACAATACAAATTTTGATACTAATTTTAAATATTTTGCCCCAAAATTGAGTCAATGGGTCGAACCGGTTGGACCGATCCCAAGGCCCATTATATAAAAGTCTAAAGCTTGGCTTCTTTTCCCAATTGAATGCAATTACGCTGAAGAAGAGAGAATCGATGTTAAAAACCTTAACCATCACCTCCAAAAATTCATCGATAACTTTTAATTCGGAGCTCCGATTGATGAGCTGTCAGTGTCCACGTGTTCGTCTCAAATTTTTTTCAATTCTATTTGAATAAAGTGGTAAAAAATTTGCATTTCTCACCCAGTTCTTCTCCTTCTCAATTTTCATGAATTTTGAGTTTTGATATTGAAGAATTGAATGATTTTGATGGTTTAGGTGAACTCTAGCAGCAGATAATCACCGGATTTTATCCAATTGATCCATGGGTAAGGCAAAAAACTGTTGAACCCTTGTGAATCATTGAATTAGTGAATCCTATGATGATTATAGTGATATTGTGTGAATTAGATTATGTTCTTGTTGATTTGGAGTTCAATTTGGCAGTTTGGAATAAAATCCGGGTGATTAAGCTTGAGCAATTGATATTTGGAAGATTGGAACTTGTGAAAGGAGAGGTTTTTGAGGTGTTCTGGACTAGAGAGGAATCGGCCAAGGTATGGTCTTAGTTTCTCGTAATTAATATTTAATGTCACGTGAAAACTAAGGCCAGAAGACCTTAATGCGTATATGGTATATGATGTGTATTATAAAGGATGAATCAATTTGTATGTGTCAGATTATGATTTTGATGAGTATAAAATAATGATGATTATTGATATGTTGAGAGTTGATGGTGTGTTTGTGAAATTGAATTGAATGGATTGATTGAGAGATGTGTAATTCGATTTTGTAAACAGTTTGCTATTGGAGTTGGTTAATTTTTGGAAAAGATTTAATATTAAAATTGGCTTAATTTTGAAATAATTTGGTACTGAAAATGATTTAAATGATCGAGAGGTGTTTGGTTTGGTGGTTGGGACCCTTGAAAGGTGACAAAAGTTCAAGTTTTAGAGGAGATACTGTCGAAATTTCTATAAAAATTGGAGTTTTGATTTGAAGTGTCATTTAGAAAAAAAAAGAAGAAAAATATTATTACATGATTTATATATTTGAGACTAATTGTTGACCCTCTCTCGCAAGATTTGACTGGGCACTTTAACTCCCCGGGTTCCCCCAGGCCCCATGGGTATGCATATATATAAATTGAGCTTGGGGTTTTTTTCATGGATATTTTTGAGCTTGGAGATGCGAGCACAGAAGGACTGTCCAATAGTTAGCTGCCAAGACATGTCGGGTTGGCTATATAATCGACAGATGAGACTCATCAGCCATAGGACATGCATACATCATGTGCATTTGTATGTTTTGCTTGAGTGTGCATTGTTTTGGTTTGCTTAATTGCTTAACTCTACTTATCTGCTACTTGTTCTACTTGTTGTAATTGTACCTCTATCTGTGTTTTCCTTACTTGAATTATATGTGTATGTTTTTTGAGAGACCCCTCTTGGTGGAGGTGTGAAGGAGGGTGTTCCACCAATGACTCGGAGGATTAGAGTGACAGAAGGTGCATAGTTAAAATAGGGCAAGAACCTCTTAGTTAGATTATCAATATTATTGGTTTAGAATAAATTTTAAGATTAATATGAATGTCAAAGTTTAGAATAAATAAGGCAAGAACCCCTTAGTTAGATTAACTATGCTGACACCTTTATCATGCTGAGAGCCTCCGGTTCTCATTCCATACATATTTCTGTTATTTTTCAGATGCAGGTCGAGAGACACCTCGTTGAGCGTATGGAGACTCTCCTTACAAGCGAAGAACTGTCTTTTGGGCTATTATATTTTGTTTTAGGCTATATATATGTATATAGAATCTCCTCAAGTATATTTGTATTTTGCTCTCTTAGAGGTTGCTTTTAGAGAAACATGTGTTTTATGTATGTATGTATGTATGTATGTATGTATGTATGTATGTATGTATGTATACTCTGGCCGGCCTTAGTTTCAAAGGTCGAGTTCGGAACTTGTTAGCTGTATTTTGGAATTCTGAGTTGCATATATTATGTTTTTAGCATTTCTTTTGATTTTACCTATCCGCCTTACGTGTATCTTTGCGAGTGTGACATGATTTCTTGATTTTCACTTTTATTTATCTTATTCTTCAAGGCTCCTAGATATGAATATTTTCAAATATATTTATGCATGTATTTTACTTTTAGAGGTCGTAATACTCTGTCACCTCTGGTTTATGACTTAAGCGTAAGGCTCTATGTGGTAGGGTGTTACAATAGGTTTGCAGATTTTCGTTTTGGAGACCCAGCTTGTTCAAAGCTCCTTTGAAGAGGATGTTAGAATCAGCTCCGGTGTCGACCAGTATTCTTTTCACAAGTCTGGTTCCGACTTTTGCCGAGAAGACGAATGGGGCGTCTTCCGCCGAGGTGCCATGTGGGCCATCATCGGGAAAAAATGTGATCGCCGCTGGAACCGAGGAGATTAGTGCTTGGTTTCTTACGACTAGGACTTTGAGATCCTTTTTTAGTGATGATTTTGACTTTTTTGGCACATCCTTTTCGGTGATGACGTTTATAATTATGGTGCGGTCGGTTTTCGGACTTTCTTGAGGTGCCTGTCGTATCGTTCTTGGGTTTCGTCCTTCGCGTTTTAGTGATGGTTCTCTTTCAGTTCTCCAAGATTCTCGGATGATTTTGGCGAACTTGGGGAGTTTTCCGTCTCGAATGGCTTGTTTGAGGGCATCTTTTAGGTCGAAGCAATCTTGGGTTTTATGTCTGTATCCTAGGTGGTAATCACATTATAGGCTCTTGTTGCCGCCCGTCTGTTCCTTCAATTGTCGCGCCTTTGGAAGGATGTCTCGTTCCGCTATTTGGTGGTAGATTTCTGTGATGGGAGTGGGTAAGGCATGTAGTTTGTGAACTTTCCTACCCTCGTTGGTCGATTGGGGGGCAGCGGGTCTGGGGTGTTCTTTCGGGGTATCTTTTAGTGGCGGGTTACTACGGGGTGTCGTATTGCCGTGCTGCCATTTATTGGCGGCCACGACTTGGCTTACCTATTTTCATTTATGTATTCTCTCGTGAAGCTTTGGATTTCGTGCATGGTCTAGACTGGTTTGGTGGTGAAGTGCTTTCGAAAGTTTTCGTTCATGAGGCCATTGGTCAGACAAAGACTGGTGACCGAGTCTGTGAGACCGTCGACCATTAGGCACTCATCGTTGAACTTGTCAAGGTATTTTCTTGTGGATTCATCTTGCCTTTGGGTGATTTTGAGTAGGCTGATCGGGTAATTGCTTTGGTGATCTTGGTGGTGAACTGGGCCATAAACTTTTTGGAGACGTCGTCGAAATTAGCTATCAAACCGTTCGGGAGGCCATTGAACCATTTGATCGCAGGGCCGGCTAAGGTTACCAGAAAGGCCCAGCATCGGACCGCATTGGCAGCTCCTTCCAGATTCATCCTGGCCTCAAAAGCCGTTAGGTATTCCTGGGGATCCTTGGTGCCATTATACTTCATGTCGGTCGGTTTGTCAAAATCTTTAGGGAGTTTGACCTTCAGGATTTTCTCAGTGAATGGGGTAGCTCCCATTATCACGTGCTCACTTCTTGTTCAGTTGGCCTCCTGATGGTGCTTTGGGTCATCCTCGTTGCGTCAACGCTCTGGATATCTGGATCGTTGTTTCCTGTGTCGTTCTTCGGGTAACCGTTCGTGTCTGGGCTTTCGATGCGACTGGATTCTGGAGGTTGCTTGACTTTCGTGTTCGGGATGGTATCGCTCCTCGAATGTAACTCGACCTCGAGGTTTTACATTCTAAGGCAGAGCTCTTTGATTATCTGGATTGCTTTTTCTCCTAGGCCGTCAGGGGCTCGGGCTTCAGTAGGCGGTTGTCTTCCTTTGGTTGCTGTTAGACTGGGGTTGGTTGGCGGTGCACGGTGCTTGTTATCCTCCTGTGGGTGGAAGGAATGCTATCCCGGAGTTCGGATGTTGGGCTTTCTGGGTCTGAGTTGTGGTGATGACTTAAGGATTGCTCCTCGAAATTCTCCATCATGCCGCCTCGATTTGACCGTTATCTTCTTATTTTATCTAACTAAGATAATGGAGGTATTTGAATTAGAATGTTGGTTCAGAATATTAAAAGTTAGAGTAATTACCCAAATCAGTCCCCAAGGATTTTAAAATCGGACATTATAGTCCCCAAGAAAAATTAATACACAGACCAATCTCCAAAGTTTTACTTCGGCAGACAAATCAGTCTCCAGTTTATTTTTCGGCAAAGCAATTACCCAGATCAGTACCCAAAGATTTTAAAAATGGACATTTTAGTCCCCAAAAAAATTAATATACAAATCAATCCCAATATTTCTCTCTATTAGACATAACAGTCATTCGTCAAAAAATAAAATAAAATAAAATAATAATAATAATAATAATAATAATAATAATAATAATAATAATAATAATAATTATTATTATTATTATTATTATTATTATTATTATTATTATTATTATTATTGAGTGACTATATATATATATATATATATAAAAGAATCTAATGAATAAATTTATCATTATTTTTATCTAAAAAATATAAAAAATTATGGTACAATATTATTATGTAATTAATTAATAATAATAATAATAATCAATAAAATTATTATGAATTATTTTACAAAAAATTCAAAGTTAAAATCATTTGATATTTGTATTTAATATAATCAAAAGATGTACTATTTTAAAAAATATGTTTGTATTAAAAAAATATGTATTTAATATAAATCTAAATTAAAATATTTTTTTTTAATACAAATATATTTTTTTTTACATAGGACATCTTTTGATTATATTAAATACAAAAATATCAAATGGTTTTAACTTTGAATTTCTTGTAAAATAATCTCTAATAATTTTATTATTATTATTATTATTATTGAGTGACTATATATATATTTAATGAATAAATTTATCATTATTTTTGTCCAAAAAATACAAAAAATATAGTACAATATTATTGTGTAATTAATAATAATTATTTTATTTTATTTTATTTTTAGACAGAGGACTATTATGTCTAACAGAGAGAAACATTGGGATTGATTTGTACACAGTATATTAGTTTTTCTTGGGAACTAAAATGTCCGTTTTTAAAATTTTTGGGGACTAATCTAGGTAATTACTCTGCCGAAAAATGAACTGGGACTGATTTGTCTGCTATAATTTACCTTGGGGATTGATCTGTGTAATAATTTTTCTTGGGGACTAGAATGTCCGATTCTAAAACTCTTGAAAACTGATTTGGGTAATTACTCTAAAAATTATTGATCTGTCTTTGGGCCGTGAAGATGGCCCAATCTTAAAATTATCGGATTCGATGACCGTTCCTAAAAAAGGTCTAAAGATCGGGTCGGAACAATTTTTTCTTCTTCTCCGAAATTTGGTTTATGGCAGTTCATCCGATGCGTATCTGATCCCCTGATTCTCATTCCCGAGCTTCTCCAAGGTTTGTGATGTTAAGATTTACTGCGAGCCATTTTTTTTAAAATCGAACTGGATCAACCGATTCAACCGGATTAATTGAGAACTGATCACCAGAACGGTTAGACTAGTCTAAAAAACTATTTGGCAAAAAAACCGACCAAAAAGCCGGTTTGGTGAACCGGCCGGTTTTTTAGAGGTTTTTTGGTTTGAAAACTCCCTTCAAAACGGCGCCGTTTTAGCCTTTACAAAAAAAAAAAAATAATAACCCCTAAATTTTCTACCCGGCGCAACCCAGTCCCCCCAAGTCCCAGTGTCCCACTCATCTCCTCTCCTCTCTCAAAATTGAAAGAACAAAGAAAAGCACGCAGCCGTCGTAGCCACCGTAGCCACCGCAGCCCCGCACCTCTGTTCAAGCGCTCTCTCTGTTTTCGCCGTGTCGCGCCGTCACTCCCCTTCCTCTTCGCCGCCGGTAAGCACTGTGATAAATTGATAACAGTTAATCAGTTATGCTGTGTAGTTTTGTTAATAATTTTTGCTGTGTCCCCAGCCTCCTATGTGGCCCTCTGTGTCCCTTTATTCCAACTAATAATTGTGTTGCTGGTTTTACTGTGGAATTTTGTTACTAATAATTGAGCTCCCTCTGAATTATTTTTGATTTTTTAATGATGATGGAACCCTTGCAGAGCTTAAAGGTTTTGAGAACAAGCGAAGAGGTGAACTGAAAGTAATAAAAGTTTTCCAGGTATACGGGTTAAGATCGTTAGCTTCAAGCACAAAGCATCATAATATTTGATATGGATAAATCATTAGGATTGAGGATATCTGTTCCTACTTTCCTTTGACAGAACATATATTCAATTATTCATTATTCAAGTGATAAAGTTGAAACTGGAAGAAATGTTATATTTATTTTGTTAATTTCTATTTAGCCATTTGCTTATTTATTTCCTGATGTTTTTTTTTTTTTAAAATACAAATACTGTGTAACTTACCTAATATCATTTCGAAACTTGGCAGCTGCCTAATCACTAACTTGGCTCATGTGATAATTTTGTGAAAGTTCTCTTCATGTTTAGAATGATTTTATGACTTTGTTTCTTCCTTAACAATTAACATATTCTTGTCACAGGCGGAGCTATTTGACAAGTTTCTCCACGGCCCAACCTTAGATGAATGCTATTCAGCTATTGCTGTTGGGGCAGGCTTGATCTTCTTGATGTGTTCTAAAGATTCATGGTTTACTGTCTAATTTAATTTTTGTATTAAGAGCATTGAGATTTTTTTAATTAATTTGTTGAGGATATATTTGGTCATGATTGGTTATAACCTTCCATGATTTTGGCTGTGTTCATATAAGTGATATATATAATTGAATTTTATTAAGTTAAAAATTATTGAATTTATATATTTTTTATTTAATATTTAATTAAATTGGTTGAATTTCGGTCGAACCAATAAATTATTAAATCAGTAATTTTATCGGTTTATTGATCGGTTCGGTTTTTGTAACCTTGCTAGCTAATTACGGTTTTGGCCTTTCATTTTTTATTGGATTTTTGTGAATTAAATCGTGTGGACTTTGGTATGCTTTGTCAAGCAGCGTGTTCAAGAGATGATGGCCACGAAGGAAGTAAGACTGAAACATTAGCTACGGAGTTCCATCTGTTCGAGGTAATATGTCGAAAAATTTACCGACGAAAAAACCAAAATTGATTTTGTACTTAAGAATATTTTCTCCCTTATTGGTTAAACAAGGCACGTAACATAGCAATGAATATTTTCTCCCTTATTAGCCACGTGTCGTTAAGTGGTTGGCCTGTGACACCGCCTAACAACAAAAAGAACAATAGAAATAACCTCAGCTCCACCACCTTCACCGTCAGAAGAAACGGGAAATTTAACGATGAGAAACTTTTTCCGATTAGCAGCACGGGCACGACATCCCCTCCGAACGCCCAAATCCGCGGCGGAGAACAGTGTCGTTTCCATCATCCACCCCGTGCGCACAACGGCGTCGTTTCACCGCCACTACCACAATGCTTTTTATTCCTCCGCCTCTCCACTACCATCACTCAAATCTTCCCCCTTCTTGGGATTCGGAGGTATTTTTCTTCTTCTTCTTCTTTTGCATTGATATTTTTTCGGTTGTTATTCTCTGTTTGTTTGAACTCAAACTGTGCGTTGTACAGGGCAAAGGAGGAACATGTTCATCCAAACGCAGCCTACACCGAATCCTTCGTCTCTGATGTTCTATGCCGGGAAGCCTGTCATGGAAGTTGGAAGTGCCGACTTCCCAAACGCGCGTTCGGCTATGAATTCGCCTCTCGCTAAATCAATCTTTGGAATTGATGGTATTCTTGTTTGTCCTCTAGCTCAATTTCATTTTGTAGCTGGCATTTTGGTGAATGCGTGTTTGCGATTGCGTTGCAGGGATTACTAGGGTTTTCTTCGGGTCTGATTTTGTTACCGTGACGAAATCTGATGATTCTTCTTGGGAGTTGTTGAAGCCTGAGATATTTGCGGCCATTATGGATTTCTATTCCTCTGGTCAGCCGTTGTTTTTGGACTCTAAAGCTGCTGCAGCCATGGATACAGCTATTCAAGAGGTAAATATTATGCATCCTTGTTCTTTTTCTAGTTTATTCAAATGCTTATGTTGTTTTTGTATTGATGATTACGCCACTCATATGTTGTTTTTGTCATTTTAGCAAATGTGAACATGCTTTTTTGTGATTAGTTTATGAGGTCTTTGGCTTTTGCAAAAAAGAGTGCATACCTGTCATGTATTTGTCACTGAATTCTTTATTTCACTTGGTTGCATAAAGACTAATGCTAGATTTATATCAGCAATATAATGACTTTTGCTTTTCCTTGCTATCATGTATGAGATGCTACTAAGTTTGGTTAATCACTATAGTCATCAAACATTTTGCTAAGTTAGGCATCCTTTTCCCTTCTGATAATTTTTTGTGTTGTGCCAACTGGAAGAAAACCTGTGTCTCTGTTCCTGTACCTTTCTTTTTTTTCTTTTTGTTCTTCTTGGGTTTGATGTAAAGGAACCATTTCCCCACTAAATTGGCATTCACCCCCTTGTGCCCCACCTAATCAGTTCAGATGGTTTTTTCCTTAACATATTCTATACTTGTATCTTACTAATCTAAGTACCTTGTAGTATGAAAATGTTTTAACCTTGGAGTACATTTGAGTATGTACTCAACCATATTTGAGAGGCCTAAACTAAATGGTAGTATGCATGTGTTTTGTACAGGATGATTCCGAAACTGTTGCAATGATCAAGGAATTGTTGGAGACTCGTATTCGGCCGGCTGTTCAAGATGATGGTGGAGACATTGAATATCGAGGATTTGATCCGTAAGTTCTTAATAGTTTGTTATTTTGGTTTTGAAGCACATGGATGAAACTTTTAGGAAGAGCGTCCAACTACTGGCACTATAGAATTATATTTGTACCAAGTTAATTTATTTATTGTGGTTTTTATCTAGGGATACTGGAATAGTAAAACTTAAGATGCAAGGAGCATGTAGTGGGTGCCCAAGTTCTTCGGTGACTTTGAAATCCGGCATTGAAAATATGTTGATGCATTATGTACCTGAGGTAACAAGTTCTGGGATATCTTCTTGTGCTGAAATTAATTCTTGTTTCCTTCTGGGGACTATGCTTGTGCTTAGAAACAAAGTTTGTTCTGCCCTTCCAGTTTTTTTACGTTTTTTTTTTTAAAGAAAAAGAGCAGCAGCTTTGTTTGTTGTAAGCTTAGAAGTCAATATTTATAGTGTGCCAGTCACAAAACTTGATTACTTCCTCTTAATTTTTCACATTCAAACCGTGGAATTTGGACTTAATTATCATAGGGATCATGCTCTTATTTTGTACCAAATGTTTGATCTTTTTTTTTTTTTTTTTTAGCTTGTTCTCTAGCATATATAAATTGGCATTTGTCATAGCAACATTAATGGAATGAATTCCATGAACAAAATTTCCAATGCTGCTTGCTTTACAGGTCAAAGGAGTTGAACAAGAACTGGATGCTGAAGATGAAGCAGAAGCATTAAGTGGACAAATGGAGTAGTAGAACTTGTTCCACATTTACACTTTGTTTGGATATAGAAAAGAAAATGGAAGGAAGAGTAGATTTCTTTGTGTGTTGTTTGAATGAAGAGAAAATAATCGGGGAAAAAATAGAGATTTTTTTTGTTTGGATACTTTGTAGAGTCGCATGAATTACCCTATCCATTAATAGGATAATTGCTGGCCTTCACTTTAGATTGCTGGCGATTTACACAATCACACAAGTGCCTAGGTATTGTGGTATTAGTCCACATCTACTTTATGCCTGACTAATGCCTAAGACGCTTGTATTAATTGCATAACAGGGGACACACGTGTAATGTAATAAAATCTCTTGATTCATAGTAATTAATGATCATTAAATATGGAAAGTTTTGGCATGGACTGATTTTTTATTTTTATTGTCCCTTAAATATTTTTTTGAATGTATCTATCTATCGATCTAGACTTCTGTTTAGGTTTGAACATTTTAAATTCAAAATACGGTCCATTGGTAAAAAATCTATACACACATTTTGGATAATCAATTTGTATTTTTAAAATTGGTTGAATAATTTTGTAAACGGTTAATTTTATTATTTTAAACTAGTTTGGTTAATCTTAACTATGTACACTCCTATTTCTATTTCTTCTGTATGCGCGAGTATTGTAAATATGATGCATCTCAACCTATAACTCATTGGAAAAAGTTTTCTTTTATTTAAATAAATTAATAGGAGAACCAAATTATCTGATTTTTCTAAATGGATTTCGAAAACGTGATTTTCCTAAATCATATAATATATGTCACAAAAAAAAATCATATAATATATAATACTCAAAAACACATAAATTGTCATAGGCCAGTATGAGTTACGTTTTTTATCCTAAAACTCATTGTCCTAGCACGATTTACACCATTTATGTACAACTAGCCACCTCTCAAGACCACCCTAGCACGATTTATGTGTAACACTCCGACCTATGCAAGTTTGCTTTCGTTGAGAGTCGAACTCAAGACCTCCCGCTTACTAAACGGGTGCTCTAACCAACTGAGCTACGAAAGCAGATATGTTATTATGGTAAGGCACATTAGGCACGATTTACATTAAAAAACACAAAGCTCATGATCATGGAAGATTTATGTACTAAAAGAGGTTATAAATAAACAAGAACAATGTATCGAGCCATAGTTAAGTTGAGAGTGTGTTTTTGCTGGTTCATCACCGGAAAAAATGGATGAAAATACAAATGAGGGTGTAATGTTCAATAATAAAAAGCAGGTCGGAATGCTCGTAACTCCTTCAACGAATTTAGAAGATTTACGAAATAATATATTATAGAATTAAATAAAATTACAATAAGAAGTAAATAAAATTCATATGAATAAAACTAAATAAAAAATAAATAATTTATACACAACATAAATATAGTACAATAAAAGATAAAAAAATATATCATAAAAATTAACAAAAATAAAAATTTATACAACAATATTATCATGCGAATAAAAAAATACAATAAAAATAAATAAAAAATTATATAAACAAAATCAAATAAAAAAAAAAATTGTTAAAAAATATACATATAAAAAATAGTATAATAAATGATAAAAAAAATTCTTATGAACTAGGAAGTAGTGTGTACTCTAAAAATATAAGATCATACCACTAAAAAAATAATATAAAAAATATTTATCATATAAATAAAAAAATACAATAAAAATCATAAAAATCAAAATATGAGAGTACTAAAAGTAATAAAAAAAATTAAAATGTTTACTTTGGCAATGCTTAAAACAAATACAAAAATTCTTGATGAAAAAAAAATTGGAACTAATATTAGTTTTATTATTTTTAGTACTCTCTTCCTATTTTGATTTTTATGTTTTTTATTGTATTTTTTATTTATATGATAAATATTTTTTATATTTTTATATTTTTTTTAGTGTTCTAATCTTATATTTTCAGAGTACACACTACATCCTAGTTTGTATGAATTTTTTTATTATTTAAAATACTATTTTTTATACTTTTTATTATTTATATAAATTATTTTTTTCTATTTTTTATGGTTATATATCTATGTTGTGTATAAAATTTTATATTTTTCCATAACACTCCGTCCTATGCAGTTTGCTTTCGTTGAGAGTCGAACTCAAGACCTCCCGCTTACTAAACGGGTGTTCTAACCAACTGAGCTACGAAAGCACATGTGTTACTATGGTAAGACACATTAGGCACGATTTACATTCAAAAACACAAAGCTCATGATCATAGAAAATTTATGTGCTAAAAGAGGTTATAAATGAACGAGAACAATGTATCGAGCCATAGTTAAGTTGAGGGTTTTGGGAAGATGGTTGAGAATGTGTTTTTGCTGGTTCATCACCGAGAAAAAAAATGGATGAAAATACAAGTGATGGTGTAATGTTCAATAATAAAAAGCAGGTCGAAATGCTAGTAACTCCTTCAACGAATTTAGAAGATTTATGAAATGGTATATTATAAAAGTAAATAAAATTACAATAAGAAGTAAATAAAATTTATATGAATAAAACTAAATAAAAAAATAAATGATTTATACACAACATAAATATAGTACAATAAAAGATAAAAAATATATAAACAAAAAAAATATATCATAAAAATTAATAAAGATAAAAATTTATACAACAATATTATCATGCGAATAAAAAAATACAATAAAAATAAATAAAAGATTATATAAACAAAATCAAATAAAAATAATTTTTTTTTAAAAAATATATATAAAATAGTATAATAAATAATAAAAAAATTCATATGAACTAGGAAGTAGTGTGTACTCTAAAAATATAAGATCATACCACTAAAAAAATAATATAAAAAATATTTATCATATAAATAAAAAATACAATAAAAATCATAAAAATCAAAATATGAGAGTACTAAAAGTAATAAAAAAAATTAAAATGTTTACTTTAGTAGTGCTTGAAATAAATCTAAAAATTCTTGATGAAAAAAAAAATTGGAACTAATATTACTTTTATTATTTTTAGTACTCTCTTCATATTTTGATTTTTATATTTTTTATTGTATTTTTTATTTATATGATAAATATTTTTTATATTTTTTATTTTTTTTAGTGTTCTAATTTTATATTTTCAAAGTACACTGTCACAGTAAATTTTAGAAAGTTAAATTTAACAGTGTTTGTAGAGTTTTCTAGAGTATTTGAGAATGCTCTAGATGGTTCCGGAACGTTCTAGAATGTCCTAGAAGGTCCTGAAATACTCTAGAAGGTTCTAGAATACTCTGGAAGACCATAGAGTATTCTAGAAGAGTGTGGATGTATATAGGAGTATAAAGAGTAGTATGGAAGAATCTAGAAGTATTTAGAAAGTTGTGGTATGATGGATATTTGTAAAGAAGGTTCTAGATGATTAATCTAGGCCGTTGATTAGATTTAATCCTAACCATCCATTGAGGAGGTGGATGGCTATAAATAGGAGGTGAGAGTTAGTGTGAGTATGTGTGAATCATTTGTAACCACACTTGAGTAATAAAGTGTTCTTTCCACCAAAACTTCAATTCTCTTGTGTTCTCTTGTGTTCTTAGCTTTCTTGCTAAGTGTTGAGGGTTAGGCTGACTTGGTCTTAGCTCAAGAGGTTGAGTAAGCCCGAGTGTCGGCATGGTAGCGTTGGAGTGTGTCCAAGGCCGTGACAATTTTGGTATCAGAGCCTGGTTCGAGAGGGAGCACAAGACGCTTGTGAGACGCTTGTGAGAATGGCTTCTAGTATCACCATGGAGTATGTTGAGTCTCAAAGGGGAAGGAATGCTATTCATTCTCAATGGGGAGGCAAGAATATCCGTTCTTCAAGTGAGCCTCGAGGTAAGGACTCTAACTTCTTAGAAGAGAGAGTTTTTGTGTTGGAGAATATTCTATCCTCTATGGATGAACGTTTCCAAAGGATAGAACATGATAAGGAGACCCTCGAGACTCACGTGTTAGGAGAACTATATGCTTTCAAAGAAAGCATGCTCCAAATTGAAGAGAAGCTTGAAAATTCCTTAAAGCTATTTGAGGAAGTTCGAGTTTGGTTCAAGGAGGCAAAATCTCGACCAACCATTATAAAGGAGACGACAAAGATTGATCTCCCCAAGCCAAAGGAGTTCAAGGGCGTAAGGGACGCTCGCAAGGTGGAGAACTTCCTATGGCAAATGGAGAGGTACTTCGAAGACCAAGGGGTGGTCGAAGAAGCAATAAAGGTACGCACTGCAGCTCTCTACCTTTCTGATAATGCTACTTTATGGTGGAGGAGAAAGTGCGTAGATATGGAAAAAGGGTACTTGCAACATAGCCACATGGAAAGATTTCAAAAGGGAACTGAAAAGACAATTATTCCCTGAGAATGTGGTTTATGAAGCAAGGAAGAAATTGAGGGGGTTGAAGCACAAGAGTACGATTAGCGATTACGTAAAGGAGTTTACTACTCTCACGCTTCAAATCCCCAACTTAGCATCAGAGGATGCATTGTTCTTCTTCATTGATGGACTCCAACCTTGGACAAAGCAAGAACTACAAAGAAGGAATGTTAAGGATGCCGATGAGGCCATCGTGGTGGTCGAATCACTCACTGAGTATCATAGGGGAGACTCTAAACCCAAGTCTTCCTCCAAGCCTAGTTCTGCTAAAGGTGGGGGAGACAAGAGAAAGAGTTTCTCAACCAAGAAGGAAGGAAAATACTCTTCAAAGAAAGAGTACGAAGAAAAGAAGAAGGCTTTCGTACCCAAAGGATGATGCTTCGTGTGTAAGGGACCATACCAAATGAAGGATTGTCCCAAGCTAGGGACTTTGGCATCTATCGCTGAGGAACGAGAAGCTCAAACTCAAGTAACTGAGTGTGTTAGATCTATCCAACACATAAATGCTGTGAAGGGCAAAGAGACAAGCACTGCATAAAAGAAAGGCTTGATGTATGTCAAAGCCTTTATCAATGAAAAACCTGTCATGGCTATGATCGACACTGGTGCTACGCACAACTTCATCACGCCTGATAAAGCAAATAGGCTTGGGTTGAAGATCACCGAAAAGAATGGTTGGTTCAAACCCGTGAATACCAAGGGTGAACCCCTTAAGGGAGTAGCAAAAGGGGTTGAGATGACTCTTGGTTCTTGGAAAGGCCTTGTGGATTTCTCAGTAGCACCCATGGACGATTTTAAAATAGTCATCGGGCTCAATTTGCAAAGGAAGGCAAATATAATACCTATGTCATACTACGACGTAGTATGCGTCATGGAGAAAGGGTCTCCATGCATGGTCCCTACAGTCTCTAAAGTTGACAAACCACTGATACTGTCTGTTATGCAAATCAAGAAAGGGTTCAAGAAGGGAGAGATTACATATTTGGCTCTATTACAAGAGGAGTCAACATCTGAAAGAGAAGACGTCCCTCCCAAAATCAAGAAAGTTCTTGAAGAAAATAAGGATGTGATGCCTCCCGAGTTGCCAAAACAACTACCACCTAGGAGGAAGCTGGATGACAAACCCCATTTGTAGGGTTTATCTTGTATTGATTTTTGGGGATTTTATCACCCTTTTACCCATATTTATTCAAGAAATAGCATGGTTTTGTATATTCTCCTTTAATTGTGCTTGAATGTGAAAACATGCTTTTTAGGACTCAAAATAGCTAAATTTAATTCACCTTGATTCTATTAGATGCCTTGATATGTTTGTTAAGTGATTTAAGGTTTAGGAGGCAAAGATTGGATCAAGGGAATGAAGAAAGAAAGCATGAAAAGTTGGAGAACTCATGAAGAAATGAAAGAACCGGAAAGCTGTCAAGCCGACCTCTTTGCACTTAAACGACCATAACTTGAGCTACAGAGGTCCAATTGATGTGGTTCCAGTTGGGTTGGAAAGCTAACATCCGGGGCTTCGAAACGATATAAGATTTGCCATAGTTGCATCGCGCATAGGGGGTACGCGGACGCGCCGATGGTGGCACATGACCCACTTAATGCAAACGTGGCCAGCGATTTTAGAAGCCTTGTGGGCCCAATCCAACTCATTTCTGATGCTATTTAAGCCAAGGATTGAAGGGGAATCAACATACTTTTCATACTTTTCATACTTTAGATGTTAGTTATCATTAGTTTAGTTTGAGCTTAGTTTAGTAGTGAGAATTAGTTTCTAGAGAGAGAAGCTCTCACTTCTCTCTAGAATTAGGATTAGGTTTAGTTCAATAATCTTAGATCTAGATTTTAATTCATGCTTTCATCTCCTTCTACCTCTCAATTCTTTGTTGTTACATTCATTCTTCTTCCATTCTTTTGTTGTAATTTCCTTTATGTTGTTCTTATGTTTTGTTGTAGATCTACTATTGTTCATTCCATTTTCTTTCAATTCAATAAGAGGTAATTCATGTAGATCTTGTTTCCTTTAATTGTTGTTGTTAATTCTTTACATTTGATTGTAGTTAGAATTAATTCTTGTTGTTGATTTACTATGTTTTTCTTTTGTGCCTTCCAAGTGTTTGATGAAATGCTTGGTTGGATTTTAGAGTAGAGTTTTATGTTCTTGGCTTGGAAAGGTAACTTAGGAACTCTTGAGTTACTAATGTCCAAGTAATTGATGATTGGGATTCATTGACTCTAGTTCTCACTAATTGAATTAGTGGAGAGTTAGGACTTATGGACTAGGATTGATATAGCTCATTTGACTTTCCTTTACTACTAGTTAGAGGATGATGTAATGAGATTAATCCTTGCCAATTCTCATATTGTGGTTAGTGATTAGGATAGAGATCTTTGACCACCAACCCTTGCCAAGACCTTTTTAGCCATTAGTTTACTTTCTTACCATTTATCTTTCATGCTTCATATCAAAACCCCAAATATAACTCACAACCGATAACAAGACACTTCATTACAATTCCTAGGGAGAACGACCCGAGGTTTGAATACTTCGGTTATTAATTTTAGGGGTTTGTACTAGTGACAAACAACTTTTTGTATGAAAGGATTAGTGATTGGTTTAGAAACTATACTTGCAACGAGAATTCATTTGTGAAATTCTATACCATCAAAAAATCAATTCATCAAAATGGCGCCGTTGCCGGGGAATTGCAATGGTGTTATGTTATTGGTTATTGTATATATGTGAATAGTGTGAATATGTTTGCTTTTGTTAGCTCTTGCTAGTTTTAGGATTTAATTTTCTTACTTCTTACTTGATTTTGTTTTCATTTTCTTCTTGCTATCATGAATTCTCACCTTGGCTATGAGTTTGGTTATCAACATGTTGTAGGAAATGAGGACTATAATGAAGATGTGTATCAAGAATGGGATGACCAAAGGTGGGAGGAGCCATATGCATATGATCAATCCTCATGGAAACAACCTCCACCAATGCACTATGAAGAAGAGCCATTCTATGATGCATACCAATCCAATGGCTATGGTGACTCACCTTGTGATTTTCAAGAACCACCACCATATGCCTATGATCCATACCCTCAACATAACTCCCAACCATACTCACAAGCCCCTTCTTACCAACCATCTTCATATGACCCTAATCTATATCCATCCTACCAACAACCATATGAGCAATATGAACTACATATAGAGCCACCACCATTCCAACATCAATATTTTCAAGAGCCACCTCCTCCACATTATTACCAAGATGAAACACCTCCAATATATGAAAATTTCCAACCACAAGATGAATACTACTTTCCACCACAACCTCCCATGGAAGAATACTCATATCCATTGATCCAAGAGCCACATGATCCTAATCATATTATCCAAGAGGAACAAGAGTCAAGGGATCGTCTCAAGGAAGCATTGGATCAATTTCAAGCAACCATGGAGTGTGTTGTGCAACAAGTGAAAAGAGTGGAAAACATAGAACCACCACAACTCTACCAAGAAGAACCACCTTCCTACTATGAACCCTCCCCCCAATTTAATGAAACCTTCCACCCACCCCAATCTCTAAGGGATGAAACCCTTGGTGTTCTTGTTCAAGGGCAAGAAGAGATGAAAAGGGATGTGCAAAATTTCATGGCCGCCTTGGATGCGGTAACAAATCAATTAGCCTCCCAATGCTTGAACACTCAAGGAACTCTCATGGCTACATGTGGAGAATCAAATGAAGAACATAGCATGAAGGAGAGATTGGAAACTCCGGTGGGAAATGAGGGAAGTTGCTTTGTATTGGAACAATTGGAGGAAGCTTTAATTGTTGAAGACAAGGAAGAAGTGGTAGAAGACTTAGGAGATGCGGAGCTTCCATGGGAACATAGAGTTGAAGAAAACCCCTCCAAGATGATTGAAATTGATGCTAGGGAGGAAAGTGCACACCTTCCAAGGCATATTCCATATGAAGACTTGGATGGGATAGAGCAAGAACTGAGTTCCCATGGCAATAAAGAGCAAGCATCAAGTCCTAGTAGTGGAGAATCCTTTGAACTTGAAGAACCTTCTCCCGGTGCATTTGAAAAGGTTGTGGAGGTAAACTCCTTTCACCCTCCCAATTATAGTTTGATTAAGGGAAAAGGCTTAGATAGTTTGATTATTAATGAACAAAGGATTGAATTAGAGAAATCTTGTGAAGAGGTGGCAGTCCCTAGAAATAGAAGAACGGGGGTTGGTTATGCTTTTTCAAGATCTTTGGAAGCATCTTTGCCTAGGTGGCCATCTACTCCTTCACTTGAGTGGGTAAAATTCATCTCTATTAGCTTTATTGTCCCACTTGAGTATGGCTTGCTTGAAACGGATGGTCAACTTAGGATCCTTTGTGGGATGAAGCGTAAGCAAAAGATGTTTCGTGGTTGGCGTTGCAAATCAAGGCTCATTATGGTTGATGCATCAAACATGAGATATAAAGGTTGGAGTAGTGCTCAAATAGATGGGTCTAGGAAGATTGTTGGCCACTATATAGAGAATTCACCTTACTCACCACCCGGTTGGACTAATAATGATGATCAACCTCAAGACGGGTATGAAAACAAAGTGTGGGATCCCGGATTACAAGAAGAGGATCAACTTTGGGAGCCCCAAGCTTGTGAAGAACTCCATCAAGACTTGGCTCAATCCATGAAGAATCTTGGGGCACAATGGAGAACCAAGCATTGGTGGGAGTTCCAAGATGAATACAAGCACAAGCCACCTTGATGAATAGCTCCCCATAAGTCCAACTTAAGGACAATAAACAAAAGTGCTAGGTGGGAGACAACCCACCATGGTAAAATCCTTTCATTTTCTCTTTTGTATATATTGGTAGAATTAGCTTAATTTCATGTTTTGTTTAGTTAGTTGAGTATGTTTGGTAGTTTAAGTATGTTAAATAAGGTTTTATGGTGTTTTGGTAGCTGTTTGGAGGTTTGGAATGCTTGGATTGGTGCAAAAATATAAAATTTTTTTTTTGAAAAAACAGAGCACCATCCACGCGTACGCGTACATGGCGTGTACGCGCACTTCCAGCATTTTCGACCATCCACGCGCGCGCGCCATGCGTGCGTACGCGCGGATTGAGAAGTTCCAACCTCCATACATTTTCCAGAGAGTTGTGCCTACGCCGCGCCAACGTTGTGCCTCTGGCACAAACCCCACTTGCGCACACGCGCACATGACGCGTACGCGCCACTCTCGAAATAAGCCAACGACGCGCGCGCGCCATGCGTGCGTACGCGTGGATGCCCTCTCTTCCATCCACTTCTTTTCTTTTCCCCTTTCCATTTCTTTCCTTCTCCTTTCTTCTTCCCTCCTTCTACCACTCATCCAACACCTCCAAACACCATTAATAACCATTTATTTTAGTTAACTAATTAGTTAGTCATTTAGTTGATAGTTAGTTTTAGTTAGTTTCCATTTCATTTTTTTTTCATTGTAAGTGTTGGATTGTTATTCTTGCTTACCATTAATTGCTACTGAGTATTAAAATGGGATGTTTTCTTAACATCATTATGTTTATAACCTTTGTTGGATTCTATGATTGAGGTTATATTTTGTTACTTGGTTTTGAGTTCTTCCTGCTTACCTTTTGAAAAATACCAAGTGATGAGAATTGTCTTCGAGCTTATAACTCTTTTGAATTGCATGTTGTAGCTAGCCACCATGTGATTTGGATCCTTTTCCCTCGATTAGGCAACCTCTTGATGGATGATGTTGTGCATTTACCTTAATGCATTGTATTTCATGATTATATCCATCCATATGTTTGACTTGAATGCTTTCATGCTTCTCTAATGCTTGTCTTACCTTACAAGCTTACTTAAAGCATCTCAAGCACACTAGGATAAGTGAAGTGCATGCTTCTTTTGTGACATAGCTTTTATGCTAATGTGTATTCTAAACCGCGCAATTTAGAATTCACACACCTAATATTTCTTAATGTCACACTAATTCACTCACCTCATTCTAGTGATTTACCTCATTCCAACAATGTATGCTTCCTTGCTTTTATATCTTCTCATCTTATGGTGTTATATTTTTGTTTTTCATAACGAATGCACCACAAGCAACCATAGAAGTGGAAGAAAGAACACATAGCAATCCGGCGAGTCGCCGTACCCCCTTGCTCATCTTTGAGTGCACCGAGGACGGTGCAAACTTTTAAGTGTGGGGAGGTCGTCCAACCGGTCGGCGATTTTGGGTGACAAATTTCTAATCCCAACACTTTTGCATTTCATTTTAGGTTTTTTGGATTTTTGTTGCATTTTCTTATTTTTGCATATATATACACAATAAGCTTAGTCAAAATAATGAAATTTTCCAAGGATTTCTATCTATAGGGCACCAATTGATTTGAGTGAAAACTTTTCATAGAACTTGCTTGAATTATATATATTATGGATCATGTTTTGAGCTAAGAACACAAGCTTGTGAGACTTGAGCCTAATGATGTGGTTACATCTTATAACCACTTATTTTTCCTTCTCGTGTGCATTATTCTCTTTCTATGATTGTAATCTTTGATTTGTTTGATTCTTTATGTCCATTATTTTGTGTATTCATGCATTTATGTGATTGAGGCCATCATTTCATTTAGCTCACTTACCCAAATAGCCTATCTTTTATCTTCCATTGTTAGCCAAGTTTGAGCCTACAATTAACCCACTTGTTCTTAATTTAGCACATTACAAGCCTTAAAGCGAAAAACAATAAATGTCCTTATTTGGATCTTTGATTAGCTTAGGCTAGAGTGTGTGTATCATTCAAGTGTGGGAACCTTGGGACATTGGGTGAATAAAAGGGTAGTTTTGTATTATTATTGTAAATATTAAGAATTGGGTACATGCTCATGTATTGATTAAATGTATAGACCTTATGCATTGGTACTCTTGTATATAGTTTGAAAGAAAGAAAAAATGAGAAAAACAAAAAAAAAATATGAAAAGTATAGAAAAAAATGGAAAAAGAAAGAAAACGAAAAAGAAAGAAATAAAAAAGGGGACAAAATGCCCCAAGGTGAAGCTCAATAAGATCAATGCATATGAGTTGTGAAATGAAAAGAAAATGCAGGAGTATGTGAAAAAGTGAAAAATGGGTAGCTAGATTAGAACTTAATTGTATAGGATGTCATAGGTTAGGTGGGAAGTTTAACCTTATCAAAGATTCAAATTTCAAGCTCACTTGACCAAATATGCATCCTACCTTGACCCTAGCCCCATTACAACCAATGAAAAGACCTCATGATACTTGTATGCATGCATGAAATAAATGTTGATTGTTAGAAGAAAAACAAATCTTGGAAAGCATGAAATAGAGGAGAATTGAGTGAATCAACCCTAAACACTTGAGCGAATAGAGTGCAAACACATCCGGTGAGGGTTTGATGCTCAATTACATGTTTTCACCTATGATCATCATTCTTCATGCAAGTTTGTAAAAATATTTAATAACTCAATTCAATTGTGGATTAGACTTGCTAGTCCTTAGCCCTTGTGCATATATGTTTCTTGGGAATTGATTTATTTTGACCAAGCACTTGCATTCATTTAGATAGTTGCATATAGGTAGATTGCATTTAGTTAGTTTCCATTGAATAAATGGCATACCCTTACTTCATTCTTGGTTTAAGCATGAGGACATGCTTGGTTTAAGTGAGGGGAGGCTGACAAACCCCATTTGTAGGGTTTATCTTGTATTGATTTTTGGGGATTTTATCACCCTTTTACCCATATTTATTCAAGAAATAGCATGGTTTTGTATATTCTCCTTTAATTGTGCTTGAATGTGAAAACATGCTTTTTAGGACTCAAAATAGCTAAATTTAATTCACCTTGATTCTATTAGATGCCTTGATATGTTTGTTAAGTGATTTAAGGTTTAGGAGGCAAAGATTGGATCAAGGGAATGAAGAAAGAAAGCATGAAAAGTTGGAGAACTCATGAAGAAATGAAAGAACCGGAAAGCTGTCAAGCCGACCTCTTTGCACTTAAACGACCATAACTTGAGCTACAGAGGTCCAATTGATGTGGTTCCAGTTGGGTTGGAAAGCTAACATCCGGGGCTTCGAAACGATATAAGATTTGCCATAGTTGCATCGCGCATAGGGGGTACGCGGACGCGCCGATGGTGGCACATGACCCACTTAATGCAAACGTGGCCAGCGATTTTAGAAGCCTTGTGGGCCCAATCCAACTCATTTCTGATGCTATTTAAGCCAAGGATTGAAGGGGAATCAACATACTTTTCATACATTTCATACTTTAGATGTTAGTTATCATTAGTTTAGTTTGAGCTTAGTTTAGTAGTGAGAATTAGTTTCTAGAGAGAGAAGCTCTCACTTCTCTCTAGAATTAGGATTAGGTTTAGTTCAATAATCTTAGATCTAGATTTTAATTCATGCTTTCATCTCCTTCTACCTCTCAATTCTTTGTTGTTACATTCATTCTTCTTCCATTCTTTTGTTGTAATTTCCTTTATGTTGTTCTTATGTTTTGTTGTAGATCTACTATTGTTCATTCCATTTTCTTTCAATTCAATAAGAGGTAATTCATGTAGATCTTGTTTCCTTTAATTGTTGTTGTTAATTCTTTACATTTGATTGTAGTTAGAATTAATTCTTGTTGTTGATTTACTATGTTTTTCTTTTGTGCCTTCCAAGTGTTTGATGAAATGCTTGGTTGGATTTTAGAGTAGAGTTTTATGTTCTTGGCTTGGAAAGGTAACTTAGGAACTCTTGAGTTACTAATGTCCAAGTAATTGATGATTGGGATTCATTGACTCTAGTTCTCACTAATTGAATTAGTGGAGAGTTAGGACTTATGGACTAGGATTGATATAGCTCATTTGACTTTCCTTTACTACTAGTTAGAGGATGATGTAATGAGATTAATCCTTGCCAATTCTCATATTGTGGTTAGTGATTAGGATAGAGATCTTTGACCACCAACCCTTGCCAAGACCTTTTTAGCCATTAGTTTACTTTCTTACCATTTATCTTTCATGCTTCATATCAAAACCCCAAATATAACTCACAACCGATAACAAGACACTTCATTACAATTCCTAGGGAGAACGACCCGAGGTTTGAATACTTCGGTTATTAATTTTAGGGGTTTGTACTAGTGACAAACAACTTTTTGTATGAAAGGATTAGTGATTGGTTTAGAAACTATACTTGCAACGAGAATTCATTTGTGAAATTCTATACCATCAAAAAATCAATTCATCAAAATGGCGCCGTTGCCGGGGAATTGCAATGGTGTTATGTTATTGGTTATTGTATATATGTGAATAGTGTGAATATGTTTGCTTTTGTTAGCTCTTGCTAGTTTTAGGATTTAATTTTCTTACTTCTTACTTGATTTTGTTTTCATTTTCTTCTTGCTATCATGAATTCTCACCTTGGCTATGAGTTTGGTTATCAACATGTTGTAGGAAATGAGGACTATAATGAAGATGTGTATTAAGAATGGGATGACCAAAGGTGGGAGGAGCCATATGCATATGATCAATCCTCATGGAAACAACCTCCACCAATGCACTATGAAGAAGAGCCATTCTATGATGCATACCAATCCAATGGCTATGGTGACTCACCTTGTGATTTTCAAGAACCACCACCATATGCCTATGATCCATACCCTCAACATAACTCCCAACCATACTCACAAGCCCCTTCTTACCAACCATCTTCATATGACCCTAATCTATATCCATCCTACCAACAACCATATGAGCAATATGAACCACATATAGAGCCACCACCATTCCAACATCAATATTTTCAAGAGCCACCTCCTCTACATTATTACCAAGATGAAACACCTCCAATATATGAAAATTTCCAACCACAAGATGAATACTACTTTCCACCACAACCTCCCATGGAAGAATACTCATATCCATTGATCCAAGAGCCACATGATCCTAATCATATTATCCAAGAGGAACAAGAGTCAAGGGATCGTCTCAAGGAAGCATTGGATCAATTTCAAGCAACCATGGAGTGTGTTGTGCAACAAGTGGAAAGAGTGGAAAACATAGAACCACCACAACTCTACCAAGAAGAACCACCTTCCTACTATGAACCCTCCCCCCAATTTAATGAAACCTTCCACCCACCCCAATCTCTAAGGGATGAAACCCTTGGTGTTCTTGTTCAAGGGCAAGAAGAGATGAAAAGGGATGTGCAAAATTTCATGGCCGCCTTGGATGCGGTAACAAATCAATTAGCCTCCCAATGCTTGAACACTCAAGGAACTCTCATGGCTACATGTGGAGAATCAAATGAAGAACATAGCATGAAGGAGAGATTGGAAACTCCGGTGGGAAATGAGGGAAGTTGCTTTGTATTGGAACAATTGGAGGAAGCTTTAATTGTTGAAGACAAGGAAGAAGTGGTAGAAGACTTAGGAGATGCGGAGCTTCCATGGGAACATAGAGTTGAAGAAAACCCCTCCAAGATGATTGAAATTGATGCTAGGGAGGAAAGTGCACACCTTCCAAGGCATATTCCATATGAAGACTTGGATGGGATAGAGCAAGAACTGAGTTCCCATGGCAATAAAGAGCAAGCATCAAGTCCTAGTAGTGGAGAATCCTTTGAACTTGAAGAACCTTCTCCCGGTGCATTTGAAAAGGTTGTGGAGGTAAACTCCTTTCACCCTCCCAATTATAGTTTGATTAAGGGAAAAGGCTTAGATAGTTTGATTATTAATGAACAAAGGATTGAATTAGAGAAATCTTGTGAAGAGGTGGCAGTCCCTAGAAATAGAAGAACGGGGGTTGGTTATGCTTTTCCAAGATCTTTGGAAGCATCTTTGCCTAGGTGGCCATCTACTCCTTCACTTGAGTGGGTAAAATTCATCTCTATTAGCTTTATTGTCCCACTTGAGTATGGCTTGCTTGAAACGGATGGTCAACTTAGGATCCTTTGTGGGATGAAGCGTAAGCGAAAGATGTTTCGTGGTTGGCGTTGCAAATCAAGGCTCATTATGGTTGATGCATCAAACATGAGATATAAAGGTTGGAGTAGTGCTCAAATAGATGGGTCTAGGAAGATTGTTGGCCACTATATAGAGAATTCACCTTACTCACCACCCGGTTGGACTAATAATGATGATCAACCTCAAGACGGGTATGAAAACAAAGTGTGGGATCCCGGATTACAAGAAGAGGATCAACTTTGGGAGCCCCAAGCTTGTGAAGAACTCCATCAAGACTTGGCTCAATCCATGAAGAATCTTGGGGCACAATGGAGAACCAAGCATTGGTGGGAGTTCCAAGATGAATACAAGCACAAGCCACCTTGATGAGGAGCTCCCCATAAGTCCAACTTAAGGACAATAAACAAAAGTGCTAGGTGGGAGACAACCCACCATGGTAAAATCCTTTCATTTTCTCTTTTGTATATATTGGTAGAATTAGCTTAATTTCATGTTTTGTTTAGTTAGTTGAGTATGTTTGGTAGTTTAAGTATGTTAAATAAGGTTTTATGGTGTTTTGGTAGCTGTTTGGAGGTTTGGAATGCTTGGATTGGTGCAAAAACATAAAAAATTTTTTTTGAAAAAACAGAGCACCATCCACGCGTACGCGTACATGGCGTGTACGCGCACTTCCAGCATTTTCGACCATCCACGCGCGCGCGCCATGCGTGCGTACGCGCGGATTGAGAAGTTCCAACCTCCATACATTTTCCAGAGAGTTGTGCCTGCGCCGCGCCAACGTTGTGCCTCTGGCACAAACCCCACTTGCGCACACGCGCACATGACGCGTACGCGCCACTCTCGAAATAAGCCAACGACGCGCGCGCGCCATGCGTGCGTACGCGTGGATGCCCTCTCTTCCATCCACTTCTTTTCTTTTCCCCTTTCCATTTCTTTCCTTCTCCTTTCTTCTTCCCTCCTTCTACCACTCATCCAACACCTCCAAACACCATTAATAACCATTTATTTTAGTTAACTAATTAGTTAGTCATTTAGTTGATAGTTAGTTTTAGTTAGTTTCCATTTCATTTTTTTTTCATTGTAAGTGTTGGATTGTTATTCTTGCTTACCATTAATTGCTACTGAGTATTAAAATGGGATGTTTTCTTAACATCATTATGTTTATAACCTTTGTTGGATTCTATGATTGAGGTTATATTTTGTTACTTGGTTTTGAGTTCTTCCTGCTTACCTTTTGAAAAATACCAAGTGATGAGAATTGTCTTCGAGCTTATAACTCTTTTGAATTGCATGTTGTAGCTAGCCACCATGTGATTTGGATCCTTTTCCCTCGATTAGGCAACCTCTTGATGGATGATGTTGTGCATTTACCTTAATGCATTGTATTTCATGATTATATCCATCCATATGTTTGACTTGAATGCTTTCATGCTTCTCTAATGCTTGTCTTACCTTACAAGCTTACTTAAAGCATCTCAAGCACACTAGGATAAGTGAAGTGCATGCTTCTTTTGTGACATAGCTTTTATGCTAATGTGTATTCTAAACCGCGCAATTTAGAATTTACACACCTAATATTTCTTAATGTCACACTAATTCACTCACCTCATTCTAGTGATTTACCTCATTCCAACAATGTATGCTTCCTTGCTTTTATATCTTCTCATCTTATGGTGTTATATTTTTGTTTTTCATAACGAATGCACCACAAGCAACCATAGAAGTGGAAGAAAGAACACATAGCAATCCGGCGAGTCGCTGTACCCCCTTGCTCATCTTTGAGTGCACCGAGGACGGTGCAAACTTTTAAGTGTGGGGAGGTCGTCCAACCGGTCGGCAATTTTGGGTGACAAATTTCTAATTCCAACACTTTTGCATTTCATTTTAGGTTTTTTGGATTTTTGTTGCATTTTCTTATTTTTGCATATATATACACAATAAGCTTAGTCAAAATAATGAAATTTTCCAAGGATTTCTATCTATAGGGCACCAATTGATTTGAGTGAAAACTTTTCATAGAACTTGCTTGAATTATATATATTATGGATCATGTTTTGAGCTAAGAACACAAGCTTGTGAGACTTGAGCCTAATGATGTGGTTACATCTTATAACCACTTATTTTTCCTTCTCGTGTGCATTATTCTCTTTCTATGATTGTAATCTTTGATTTGTTTGATTCTTTATGTGCATTATTTTGTGTATTCATGCATTTATGTGATTGAGGCCATCATTTCATTTAGCTCACTTACCCAAATAGCCTATCTTTTATCTTCCATTGTTAGCCAAATTTGAGCCTACAATTAACCCACTTGTTCTTAATTTAGCACATTACAAGCCTTAAAGCGAAAAACAATAAATGTCCTTATTTGGATCTTTGATTAGCTTAGGCTAGAGTGTGTGTATCATTCAAGTGTGGGAACCTTGGGACATTGGGTGAATAAAAGGGTAGTTTTGTATTATTATTATAAATATTAAGAATTGGGTACATGCTCGTGTATTGATTAAATGTATAGACCTTATGCATTGGTACTCTTGTATATAGTTTGAAAGAAAGAAAAAATGAGAAAAACAAAAAAAAATATGAAAAGTATAGAAAAAAATGGAAAAAGAAAGAAAACGAAAAAGAAAGAAATAAAAAAGGGGACAAAATGCCCCAAGGTGAAGCTCAATAAGATCAATGCATATGAGTTGTGAAATGAAAAGAAAATGCAGGAGTATGTGAAAAAGTGAAAAATGGGTAGCTAGATTAGAACTTAATTGTATAGGATGTCATAGGTTAGGTGGGAAGTTTAACCTTATCAAAGATTCAAATTTCAAGCTCACTTGACCAAATATGCATCCTACCTTGACCCTAGCCCCATTACAACCAATGAAAAGACCTCATGATACTTGTATGCATGCATGAAATAAATGTTGATTGTTAGAAGAAAAACAAATCTTGGAAAGCATGAAATAGAGGAGAATTGAGTGAATCAACCCTAAACACTTGAGCGAATAGAGTGCAAACACATCCGGTGAGGGTTTGATGCTCAATTACATGTTTTCACCTATGATCATCATTCTTCATGCAAGTTTGTAAAAATATTTAATAACTCAATTCAATTGTGGATTAGACTTGCTAGTCCTTAGCCCTTGTGCATATATGTTTCTTGGGAATTGATTTATTTTGACCAAGCACTTGCATTCATTTAGATAGTTGCATATAGGTAGATTGCATTTAGTTAGTTTCCATTGAATAAATGTCATACCCTTACTTCATTCTTGGTTTAAGCATGAGGACATGCTTGGTTTAAGTGTGGGGAGGTTGACAAACCCCATTTGTAGGGTTTATCTTGTATTGATTTTTGGGGATTTTATCACCCTTTTACCCATATTTATTCAAGAAATAGCATGGTTTTGTATATTCTCCTTTAATTGTGCTTGAATGTGAAAACATGCTTTTTAGGACTCAAAATAACTAAATTTAATTCACCTTGATTCTATTAGATGCCTTGATATGTTTGTTAAGTGATTTAAGGTTTAGGAGGCAAAGATTGGATCAAGGGAATGAAGAAAGAAAGCATGAAAAGTTGGAGAACTCATGAAGAAATGAAAGAACCGGAAAGCTGTCAAGCCGACCTCTTTGCACTTAAACGACCATAACTTGAGCTACAGAGGTCCAATTGATGTGGTTCCAGTTGGGTTGGAAAGCTAACATCCGGGGCTTCGAAACGATATAAGATTTGCCATAGTTGCATCGCGCATAGGGGGTACGCGGACGCGCCGATGGTGGCACATGACCCACTTAATGCAAACGTGGCCAGCGATTTTAGAAGCCTTGTGGGCCCAATCCAACTCATTTCTGATGCTATTTAAGCCAAGGATTGAAGGGGAATCAACATACTTTTCATACTTTTCATACTTTAGATGTTAGTTATCATTAGTTTAGTTTGAGCTTAGTTTAGTAGTGAGAATTAGTTTCTAGAGAGAGAAGCTCTCACTTCTCTCTAGAATTAGGATTAGGTTTAGTTCAATAATCTTAGATCTAGATTTTAATTCATGCTTTCATCTCCTTCTACCTCTCAATTCTTTGTTGTTACATTCATTCTTCTTCCATTCTTTTGTTGTAATTTCCTTTATGTTGTTCTTATGTTTTGTTGTAGATCTACTATTGTTCATTCCATTTTCTTTCAATTCAATAAGAGGTAATTCATGTAGATCTTGTTTCCTTTAATTGTTGTTGTTAATTCTTTACATTTGATTGTAGTTATAATTAATTCTTGTTGTTGATTTACTATGTTTTTCTTTTGTGCCTTCCAAGTGTTTGATGAAATGCTTGGTTGGATTTTAGAGTAGAGTTTTATGTTCTTGGCTTGGAAAGGTAACTTAGGAACTCTTGAGTTACTAATGTCCAAGTAATTGATGATTGGGATTCATTGACTCTAGTTCTCACTAATTGAATTAGTGGAGAGTTAGGACTTATGGACTAGGATTGATATAGCTCATTTGACTTTCCTTTACTACTAGTTAGAGGATGATGTAATGAGATTAATCCTTGCCAATTCTCATATTGTGGTTAGTGATTAGGATAGAGATCTTTGACCATCAACCCTTGCCAAGACCTTTTTAGCCATTAGTTTACTTTCTTACCATTTATCTTTCATGCTTCATATCAAAACCCCAAATATAACTCACAACCGATAACAAGACACTTCATTACAATTCCTAGGGAGAACGACCCGAGGTTTGAATACTTCGGTTATTAATTTTAGGGGTTTGTACTAGTGACAAACAACTTTTTGTATGAAAGGATTAGTGATTGGTTTAGAAACTATACTTGCAACGAGAATTCATTTGTGAAATTCTATACCATCAAAAAATCAATTCATCAGTGGACCACAAGATTGAATTGGAGTCAGGAGCAAAGCCGCCCGCCTCAACACCTTATAGGATGGCACCGCCAGAACTCGAAGAGTTGAAGAAGCAACTCAAGGATTTGCTAGATGCTGGGTTCATCCGTCCATCGAAGGCACCTTATGGGGCACCAGTCTTGTTCCAAAAGAAGCATGATGGTTCATTGAGACTATGCATCGACTATCGAGCACTGAACAAGGTAACCATCAATAACAAATATCCCATTCCTTTGATAGCCGATTTGTTTGATCAACTAGGTAGAGCCAAGTGGTTCTCAAAGCTAGATTTGAGGTCAGGATATCACCAAGTGAGAATTGCCGATGGTGATGAGCCTAAGACCACGTGTGTCACGAGGTATGGATCGTATGAGTGGTTGGTGATGCCTTTTGGCTTGACCAACGCTCCTGCGACCTTCTGTACCTTGATGAATGAGATCTTTCGACCTTACCTTGATCGGTTTGTAGTGGTCTACTTGGATGACATTGTTGTCTATAGCAATACTTTGGAGGAACATGTAAAACACTTACAAACCGTGTTCAAGATCTTGCGAGAGAATAACCTATATGTGAAGAAGGAAAAGTGTTCTTTTGCAAGTCCACTTATTGGGACACATCATTAAAGGTGGAACTCTCTGCATGGATCAAGGAAAGGTGAAGGCTATCAAAGAGTGGGAGCCGCCAAACAAGGTATCTGAATTGAGGTCATTCCTTGGGTTGGCTAATTACTATCAGAGGTTTATCAAGGGATACTCCGCTAAGGCTGCACCATTAACTGATCTTCTCAAGAAGAATCACTCTTGGGAATGGTCAAAGGAGTGTCAAAAGGCCTTTGATGAGTTGAAGGCTGCTATCACAGAAAGACCAGTACTAGTACTACCCGACTACTCAAAGGTATTTGAAGTCCACACTGATGCTTCTGACTACGCTATTGAAGGAGTTCTGATGCAAGAAGGACATCCTATTGCCTTTGAGAGTCGCAAGTTGAATGATACAGAGAGGCGATACACTATCCAAGAGAAGGAGATGACCGCGGTGGTGCATTGTCTGAGAACTTGGCATCACTACTTGCTTGGTTCACACTTCATCGTCAAGACAGACAATGTGGCTACAAGCTACTTCCAAACTCAAAAGAAGTTAATCCCCAAACAAGCTAGGTGGCAAGACTTCTTGGTTGAGTTTGATTTCGAATTTGAATACAAGTCAGGCAAGACTAATGTGGTAGCAGATGCGCTGAGTCGCAAGGCTGAGTTGGCGGCCATTTCTATGGTGGAAGGAGATATTGTGCATACCATCAAGGAAGGGTTACATCACAACCCATTAGCCAAGAAGTTGGTGGAGTTGGCTAGAGAATATAAGACCAAAAGATTTTAGTTAGAAAACGACCTTCTCTACACAAAAGGGAGAAGACTATACGTTCCTAAATGGGAAAATCTGATAAGGAAGTTGGTAAGAGAATGCCACGACACCAAATGGGCTGGTCACCAAGGTCAGCGAAGGACCTTAGCACTCATTGAATCTTCTTATTATTGGCCTCAAATGAGAGATGAAGTGGAGAGCTATGTGAAGACTTGTCTTGTGTGCCAACAAGATAAGATTGAAGTATGCTACCTTTATACCTGTCCCTACTGACTGCACTGAAGCAGCACGGACTATGGACAGAGCTGTTCAAACTCCTTGGGTCGGAGCTCCATTTCTCAACAAGCTTCCATCCTCAAACCGATGGGTAGACTGAGAGAGTTTACTTGAGGCATTTTGTAAGCGCTAATCAGAAGGATTGGACAAAACTCCTAGACATTGCTCTGTTTCTTCCTCTTACGTCGACGCGGAACGTTCTAGGAGGTGATTATATATCTATGTTGTGTATAAAATTTTATATTTTTATATAACACTCCAACTTACGCAAATTTGCTTTCGTTGAGAGTCGAACTCAAGACCTCCCGCTTACTAAACGGGTGCTCTAACCAACTGAGCTACGAAAGCAGATGTGTCACTTATTTTTCAAAACATGATTCCAAGTAAATAAATTCTGAAAAATTTTACATAATGAAATTTGATTATACAAAATTTAATTTGCATATATTATTGTTTTGAAACCAATTTTTATAAAAACATAATTTCATATTAATAGAAAAATATATGACTTAGTTATTAGTTATGAAACATGAACACTTCGTTGAGTTGTCGTATCTATGTCGGACACATGTTGGATATGACACTCATTCTGACACGCGTGTCTGTATTCTGTCGCGTCTTAATAAAAAAATAAAAATACATGCTTGAACACATCTAAATACCATCAGATGTTAGTGTGTCCAGCTTTATTCTTGACATGTATTTTTTAAAATAGTTTAAAAATAATATATTATTATTTATTAAAAAATTATTTTATATTTTAATATCAATAAAATACATTATAATATATTTAAAAAATACTTTATATTTTATATAATCTTCCATATCTTATAAGATTTTAAAATTCGCATGTTCGTGTGTCTTGTGTCGTGTCCCATATCCGTGTATCATAGGTCACTCATAAACTTAAAATTTTTATGTATGATAATGTATTATATAATAATTAAATTCTAATAAATGTATTATCATGCATAACATTCAATATTAGCACTTGGATATAGTGTAGTAGAAAATAGTTGTCTTGTTTGGATTTTTATTTTTTATACAAATAATGTATCTTGTTAATAAAATTTTAAAAATATTAATTTATGTATTTTAAAAAAAAATTATGTGTATATTTAACGTGGGGATTTTTTTGTCATGACATGATGGTTAATTTTGTACTATAGTCGATAACGTAAAGAAAAAACGGGAGTAGCCGGTTGCAAAAATTTCGAAATAATATGTTTGGGGATCATTATTTTTATAAAAAAAATATTTTTTTAATAAATTTTTTTTAATGTATTTAATAAATTTCTAATAATAAAAGTAAAAATATTAAAAAAATAAAAAAAATATTTTTTTTGAAAATTGTAATTTATATCTTTTTTAAAAGATTTTTTTTAAAAAAAATATTTTTTATGTCATAAATAAACAAAAAAATACTTTTATATTATTATATCCAAATATAATTAATAAATAAAAATTTTTTTTACATAAAATATCTAAATATAAAATTATTTTTATTTTTCTATAAGATCTTTACAAAAAATAACTCAAAGAAGATGTTTGTGGAAAAACCAAACAAGCCCAATGTTACTAAGGAAAATACAGTCTCTTAGGAAAAAACAGTTACCCATTTATTTATAGTTTCTGAAATCAAAGGGTATTGCCAATTCGCCTATTTAGTATTTACATTGTGACCCGAACGCCCGCATAAATTTTCCTTTTTCTCTTTCCGAATCCCTCTTTTGTGCTCTGTTCCTGCGTTTTCGCCAATAACCCCTTTTAAAATTTTATTGCAAAGTCCCCCCTTTCTTACTTTTTCACATTTTTCATTAATCTTCCTCTGTTAATAATTAGTATCTTGCTGTTTTGTTTCTTTTTTTATTTTTCATTTGCTTTGATTTTTGTTTTCGTTGAATCTTCTATTTTTCGTCTTCTCCGAATTTTGGTTTATTGCGGTTCCTCCGATGCGTATCTGATCCCCTGATTTCCGTTCCCGAGCTACTCCAAGGTTTGTGATGTAAGGATTTGCTATGAACTAATTAGGGTTTTTGTCTTTCATTTTTGGTTGGATTTGTGTGAATTAAATCGTGTGGTTTGCTTTGTCAAGCAGCGTGTTCGAGAGATGATGGCCAACGAAGGAAGTAAGACCGAAACCTTAGCTGCAGAGTCCCATCTGTTCGAGGTAATCTATGAAGCTTGTCTCTCTCTAGTTAGAAACTACTAGGGATACTCAAATTTCATGTTACTCATTTTAGCATAAGCTTTAAATCCAATATTAATCATAACCTTGCTTCACCTATCTTTATTTATTTGTTTGTTTATTTTTATCTAAACTCTGATTCATATGTTGCTGAAAGCTTCGGTTTGTCATTTAATTTTCATTGTTTGATATGTGTTCTCTGGAGGAATTTGACCCTGTTAGGAAAAGACTGAAAGTTTGTACCAACTTTGGGGATCTCCTCTCTGTACTATCATATATGCTAATATTATAGTTGCAGATGATAAATAATAGTCATTGTTTCCTTGCCTGTAATTTTCTGTGTTGGAAATTATTTAGATTCAGAAATGGTTCAGTTTCTGTACGCTTTTACCAGTTTTTGCTAGGCATCTTGATTATCGGTTAGATGCATAACCCACCTCTCTTTCTTCTTTAGAATCGGCATATTGATGCAACACAACATCAGCCATCTTCATACACTGCACCTACGGCTGGATCAGAAGCTGCTTCATGGACTGTTCATAGCTCCACAACAAATGGAATTTACTCTAATCCACCCTACCAGTATAATCAGCATCCACAACCACCTGGACGAAGCATTCAAGAAGGCCAAAACGTATCGTCAGTTGCTGGTAATTCATCAAATTTGGGAACAGCTAATGTACCACAAGATTACAATGCATACGCATCATACCCAAGTTCTTCTAATCCATATGGTTATGGCAGTGCGGGATACTCAGGCTACTATAACAACTATCAGCAACAACCTAATCATACATATACACAGCCTGTAGGAGCATATCAAAACACAGGTGCTCCTTATCAGCCTATTTCCTCCTTTCAGAATACTGGGTCTTATGCTGGATCTGCAAGTTATTCAAGCACTTATTACAATCCTGGTGATTATCAGACAAATGGCGGTTACCAAAACAGTGGCGGTTATGGAAACCAAGCAACAGGGTGGAACAATGGAAGTTATTCAAGTTATTCTTCTCATTCTTATACAAATTACACACCAGATTCCACTGCCTCTTATAGTTCCAACACTGCAGCCCCTTCTGTGCAGTATCAACAACAATACAAGCAGTGGGCAGACTATTACAACCAAACAGAAGTCAGCTGTGCACCAGGGACAGAGAACTTATCTGTCCCAAGTTCATCTACTTTGTCATGCTCTATTCCTGAAGTTACTAGTAGTTATCCAACTCCAAATAGCCAGCCACCACAATCATATGCACCATATTGGAGGCAAGAGTCCAGCTCTTCTGCAATGCCTTCTTTTCAGGTTTGAATATTATTTTCAGGGAAAAGAAGTGTTGGGAAACCAATTATATTTATACATGTTGAACTGCTTTGGCTATTTTTTCCCCCTTTCTGTATTCTGATATATGCATTGATGTTAGGCTAGTTGTTGCGTCCCTATTATGATGAAATTTTGGTATATAGGATATCCAATATTGTGTGGCTTCCATCCCATAAAACGTAATTAACTTATTAACTTCTTGTTTGTTTGTTTTGGTGGTCAGCCTGCTGCTGTAAATAGTGGTGATCATGATGGTTACTGGAAACATGGGGGCCAAAGTTCTCAAATACACCACACTAATCCTATTCCCCCAAACTATCAAAGTCCTTTAGATTTAAATAATTCTTATGATAAATTTCAGGATCAGCCGATGACAGCTTCTTCTCAAGGGGCCAACTTACACCTTCCTCCTCCTCCTCCTCCTCCTTCTTATCCTCCTCCTGCTACTGCTCAACAGGTGAACCAGATGCCCATGCAAACTGCTCCATCTTTGGATACGAAACGGGTAAGTAAATTGCAGATTCCAACAAATCCTCGAATCGCTTCAAATTTGACATTCGGACAGCCCAAAACCGAAAAAGATAACTCTTCAAGCAGTCCAGCAGTAAAACCTGCTTATATTGCTGTCTCACTTCCAAAGCCACCTGAGAAAGTGGCATCTAATGATGCTGCTAACTCAATACTCAAGGTGAGAATTTAGAAATAATATCCAAATATTTATTTTTAATTTCTGTACAATGCATCCTAGAGTATTTCACCTGCCAATTTATACACTTCTATTTCATATATTACTAGTGAAAGGAATGTGAAGACAGAAAAAAAAAAAAAAAGCTTCAACATAACATCTTATTACATGCTGATGGAAACTAGTTATTTAAAGTTATTGTAGCTTAAATAGAGTACTGGATAAAAATGAAAAAAAATAATTAAGGTGAAGGAAAATAGTTTGAGGGTTAGGATTTCTCTCTAACTTGAGAATCAATCAAAATCAACAAAAGAACAAGAAAAACATATATGAAGCACATCTAGCCAATTCTGCAACATAACCATAAGGAAAGAAAACCCTTGAGAAGGTCTTTCTTTCCCTAATCAATATGCCTGTTGACTTTTGCCTGTTTCACAATACTACTAATAGGCTAAAAGGGAAAGGCGCCTTGTTCTGGAGTTTTTTGTTTTAGGTGCATTTTGAATGAACAGGATTGATTTTCCTAGAAATTGGTTTGCTGCATGTTTGGTTCATAACAACTCATAACTGCTACCACACGGTCATGGTTATGACTTTATGTGTTAAGTATAAGTAATTAAACTATTGTTGCTTGCAGCCTGGTATGTTTCCCAAGTCTTTGCGTGGCTATTGTGAGAGAGCTTTGGCTCGTTGTAAAGACGAAAAGCAAATGGCAGCATGTCAAGCTGTAATGAAAGAGGTGAGTTTTATTTCTTCAATGGAATTTGGAAGAAGTAAATATTTTAATGCATTATTCCTTTTAGCCAGTTACCTGTTGAAAAAAGTTGGCTTGTGACATAATTTCTGTTTGGTAGTTTGATTTTTTAATCTTACCTGGCTCATTAACTTTCTTCCAGATGATCACCAAGGCAACAGCTGATGGTACACTATATGCACGAAATTGGGATATGGAACCACTCTTCCCAATGCCAGATGCAGATAATGCCAATAAAGAGTATGTTGTCTCCAGTTTGGTTCTAGTTTTTGTATGTTTCACTCTCACTGATAAAACAAGAATTTCAATAACATTAGGTAAGAATATTAAAAAGAGAGAATGGTGGATCTTCATAATGGAAAAAAAAGAAAAAAAAAAAGAACTGACAAAAGAAAACACTGAAAGTGGAAAGCTTTCCTATCTCCTTTCTTTCGTATGTTGTCATGTGGTTCTCTTCTAATTATTATGTTTTTAGTTTCATGGAACATAATTTTTAACATTCTCGAATATTCATGCTTCATTATCATAACTTAATTATAACTTTAGCTTAAACCAGGTACCATTCATTTTTCTATAATTATGTATGCAGTCACATCCATCACTGGTGTTAGTGGAATTTGTGCTAATGTATTCCTCCTGTGTTTTATCCTTTGTTTTAGAATTGAGTCCTGTATCCATATTGTTTTGGCACCTGTGTCATGCCTTGTAAATGTGGATTATATGCATCCAAATGCCTGAATGTTGACGTGTCATAAATTCTAATGGCTATTATTATTTTTACAAGTAGTTGAGTCAGTGTTTTTATACTTTCTTATATCATTTCTTGCAGTGGTTCGCCATCTTCAACCAACGATTCTTCATTGCCAAAGTACAAAAGGAGTCCCAGGCGAACTAAAAGTAGGTGGGAACCATTACCAGAGGATAAGCCAGTCGATAATCCGGTGTTAGTCAGTAATGAAACTATCAAATACAGCAGTTGGTTACCAAATCAAAAGGACAGAAAGGTATTATTCATAGACTTAGTAAGAAATTTATAGGTTTTTGAAGGTCTGCTCCTGCACATTACTGTAACTTCACTTTTTAATTTTTATTGGAAAAAAAAGAATAATATGCATAATCACTTGCAATGGCTTTTGTTTTTTGGAATAGAAATGCTTCTCATTAATCACTTTGTGAATTAGAAATATGTGTCTATATAAGTAACAAAATTATATATGTATTTATATAAATGAAACATGCAGGTGGTAGCGGAGAACAACGAGAACAAGGAAGATGGTTTGAGGAATACTAAATTTTCTCCATTCTTTCAGAGAACATCAAACAAGACACCCCAAAGGGCATTTAAGAAGCAACGCCTTGCTGATGCTTCTGAAAATGGCGATGCATCCAGTGATAGTGATAAAGAACAAAGGTTGACACAATATTATTCTGCTGCAATGGCTTTTAGAGACTCCCCAGAGGAAAGGAAGAGACGTGAAAATCGTTCTAAACGTTTCGATTTAGGGCAAGGGCATCGATCAGAAAATAATCACTTCAGGAAAAGAAATGCTGGAGCTGGAAACTTGTATAATAGAAGGGCTAGTGCCATAGTGTTGAGCAAAGCCTTTGAAGATGGTGTTAGCAAAGCTGTTGAGGATATTGATTGGGATGCCCTTACTGTAAAGGGTACTTGCCAAGAAATTGAGAAGCGTTATCTGCGATTAACTTCTGCACCAGACCCTGCCACTGTATAGTTTCTTTGTCTTATGAATTTAAATGGCACACTGCTTCCTTTTGCTGGCTTCCCTTCTCCACTTTAGTCATTAATCTTCGATTAAATTTTATTGAACTTGCAGGTAAGACCTGAAGAGGTCCTTGAAAAGGCACTATTGATGGTTCAAAATTCCCAAAAGAATTACCTTTATAAATGTGACCAGTTAAAGTCAATTCGCCAAGACCTTACTGTGCAACGAATACGCAATCATCTAACAGTCAAGGTACTATTCAGTCTAGATATCTTCTACTGGATCACGTCAAATATCTTTGGCTATCCTACTAGTCATTTGTTCTGGAAATTTTTAAATTTGGTTTCTTTTCGCTCTCAAATAGCTCATGCCTTCTATTTTATTTTAACTGGTTATTCTAGGTACCTTATGTTTCCATCTTTACTGCTCTCGCTAACTCTAAATAATGTTTCAGGTGTATGAAACACATGCCCGGTTGGCACTGGAGTTTGGGGACCTCCCTGAGTATAATCAGGTTAGTGTTGGATTCTTAATTTTAAATCAGGGAGCTAAGTATAACCATTCTTAGGTAGAATTTCTTTTGATCAAGAAATAGGAGTTTTTTATTATAAGAATTGTGGAATTATTCAGTATTGAATTATTAATTACCAAGTGCAAAGCCTTGTTCCTTTTGTGCCATGTTATTTTATTTGTTGAATCCGAAGCAAGTTGATTGGATTTGTGTGGTTTCAGTGCCAGTCTCAGTTGAAAACTCTGTATGCTGAAGGGATTGAAGGGTCCTATATGGAATTTGCTGCTTACAACTTGCTGTGTGTTATAATGCATGCAAATAATAACAGAGATCTCCTATCATCAATGTCAAGGTTAGCCCACATTTTTAATAATTTCCATGTTGAAATTGTCGAGGAGTACATCAGATTTTGGATGTCTAATATTTGTCGATGTCAGGTTATCCGAGGAAGCAAAAAAGGATGAAGCTGTAAAACATGCCCTTGCTGTTCGTGCAGCTGTAACCTCTGGAAATTATGTTACTTTCTTCAGACTATACAAAGCAGCTCCTAACTTGAACACCTGCCTTATGGGTGAGCATTTTAGATTAACTTGTTTTCATTTGCAGCTTTTTGGCAACTTATTATGAAGAATTAAGAGTTTCACACTAATGTGATTTTTTATTTTCAATCTAACTTCCGCAGATCTTTATGTTGAGAAGATGCGTTTTAAAGCTGTGACCTGCATGTGCCGGTCATATCGCCCAACTGTGCCTGTTTCATATATCTCTCAGGTTCTTGGATTCTCAAATGTAGTGCCAACAAATGGAATAAGCGATGATAAAGACACGGATGCTTTGGAAGAGTGCTCAGAATGGTTGAAAGCACACGGTGCAAACATAATTGCGGATAACAATGGTGACATGGTAGTTGATACAAAAGTATGTGTCTGATCTCTATCTTTTGTTCCCTGTCCATGTCATGAGTTTTGTTGCTATCCTGAAATAGTTATCAATACGAGCTTATAGAATTTTTATTTGCTGAAATATCACTCATCTTTATCTGATCATGCTGTTACTAAGCTATCTGGCTGCTGGTTCTTTTATAGATACAAGATATTGACATGCACAGTATGATTTCTTCCTACTGACACTTCAAGGAATGTTTAATGTGCAGGTTTCATCAACTAGTCTATTCGTTCCAGAGCCGGAGGATGCCGTGGCTCACGGTGACACTAATCTTGCCGTCAATGACTTTTTTGCACGCCCACCCTTATAGCCAAGTTGTTTTTGTTTTTTTTTTTTTTTTGTTGGGGAAAAGAAGGGGGGGGGGGGGGTTGTTTGGATTACTGTTATAGTGAAGATCATTCAGGAAGGTAGTGGGAAAAAATATTGGGGCCCTTGATGTACCTTTTGTAAGCGTAGGTTGTCATATTTTTCTGGCAAAAGATAAGATATAAAAAGGGCTGTGTAAAGTGCAGTATGAACAGAATAGCATATGAAAAACCATTAGAACTCTGCCTCAATATCTAATGAAAAATGGCATCGTAAAAACATTGTTTGGAGTGGTCATCAATCATCATTCTTTCCAGGTAGGTGACAAACATAAAACTGTTGTGTAGATGTATTGTAATTTAGTGCAGTGCACAAAGATAATAAAATCTCGCCTTCAATTTCTTTCCTTGCCATGATATGAACCAATATATCTGCTTTACATATTTACTTTCCCATAGTATTATTACATGAACAAAATTGAAGCTCAACAATATATATATAAGATAGCACAGTTAAATTATAAATAGCATCCCTGGCCAGAAAAAAGAAAAGCCTTTGCGGTTGAAGTTTACTTGTTAGTTGAGGACTCGGGCCAAACGCTTATCTTCTCCTTCTCGTACTTGATGTAGAGGGCAGAAACTGCGGCCACGAAATAGATCTGAATAAGAATAATGGTTGGTGTGTGGTAGTTTATCACTCCCTTCCCCGTTGCCAGCTCCACCAGCAACAGCGCCGTTAACCCCAGAATCGCAATTCGACCGTTTAACCTCTCGCTGTATGCGCTGAACCCGAAGTCTACCTTCAATCCGCCGGACACCGGTTCTTTCAGTGGTACCGGTGGCAAGAACACGCCGGATCCGGAGGTGGAGGAGGATCCCTTCTTGGACTTGCGGCCCTTTCGAGCCTCCGCTTTCTTCCCCGTGCCACTCCGGTAACGGACACGGAGCTGGTTGATGCGGTTCTCGAAGTCGTCCTCGTCGGGAGCGGCGGGCGGGTCAGATTCGGGTTGGGAGGACTCGTCAGGATCGGATTGTGCGCGGGTTGTGAAGAGAAAGAAGCGGCGGCGGTGGTGGTGGTTGCAGAGAAGGTGAGGTTTGGGTGAGAATTTGGAAGAAGGAAGCGGGAATGAGTTTGAGAATTGCAGAGACAGTGACGACGGTATGTTCGCCATTCTCTCCCTCTCTTTCTGTGTTTTGGATAAGTCGTTGTTGTTTATCGCAGCCTTTTTTCTGTGACTTAATGTCAACCTCAGAAAATATGTGTGTATAATAAAATGAACACCACATCACTCGATAACTCAATCACATTATTCACATATTACTTTGGAGGTGCCTGATGCCTCATGGTACATGCGCTGTCTCGTTTCCTTCCTTCCTTCATTTTCTCCCCACTTTCTCTTTTGTGTTTATTCTGCAATCAATTCAGATTTCAGACTCTCATCTTATACTGCTACAATAATCCTTATGATACATTTTTCTATTGAACGGATGAAACTTTATTATTCAAATAAAATTCTTGTAAATAGCTTGTTATATATATCATCATTCTCAAAATATTAAAATATTATATTTTTATTATTTCGGGTGTGGGAATAGAATAATTGAGGAACATGCTATTATTCTAACACAATAATGTTAATAATGGCCATTTTTCAGTATAATTTAATTAATTCTTATTTCCAATAGGTAGAAAAAAATCGAAATTTTACGTAAAATTAAAAATGTATGTTAAACATATAAAACATGAAATCGTAAAATTTTTCTAACTTAAGTATAAATTGTTTAAAATCGATTAACTTTTTAAAAATTATAATATTAAAATATTTTAATAATTAAATTGAAATTCTAGCTATTATCTCCAACAGCATAAACAAATCTAAAGGTGTGAGCATAGAGCACCGCCCATTTTTAAATAAAAAATGTTATATGTATATTAAAATTGATCATTAAATTAATTATTATGTATTTATATATAAATATATGTGTTATTTAATTTATTTTTATTATGTATTTTATATTTTAATATATATTTTATATGAGTATGATTTGGTAGATGTATTTTGACGTCCATATAAGGTAGTTGTTTCAAAATTGTGATAACCCTTATAAATATATCAAAGTTGTTTGTTCATTTGTTGAATAACCGAGTTTTATTTGAATTTCTTAATTTTTCGCGGCACATTCCGAGATTTCGGATCCTTCTTTGGCCAACACTAGAGTTGATTAGGATTGACACACCAAACTCTAAGAATGTTTAACAAAAATCGCGTGAAAGAATTGAAACTTTGAGCTATTTCATTTATTCACTTTGATGGCAGGATATATATACTGTTGTAGTATTGTAGGACCCAAAGACAAAGAGCTAAAGAGGTACGAAGAGGCATCAAAATAGTAAATGGAAACTACACTACGTATAACGAATAATGCTTCATGAGAAAACTCTCCGGTAAATAACCTTATCAACATCACATCACATTTTTAAATCAGAATTCAGAACAAGTTACAAAGGTAATATAATAATACAATTAACAAAAAGAATAAAAGGATGCAGAAGATTTAAAACTCGATATAATTAATTAATTAATTAAATAAACTTGTAATCGATCTTATGAACATAATATATAGATATAATCACCTCCTCTTGTTCTTGCTTCCCACCAACAAGGACAAGTAGAATAGAAACCTGAACAAGAAACCCCAAGCCACAGTGACCCACAAGCAGTTCCACTTGCTCAAATCCGTGACTCCATTCTGCTGCAAAATGTCAGCACCAGTGGTCAAGCACGTGGACGAAGTGATCTTCATCCCAAGGGTGTTGCTCATGCTATCCAAGAGCTTCAACTTCAAGGCCTCCGGCACCGACCCAAGCGGCGTGTTATCAAAGATCTGCACGCCTCTAACGAAGCACTTGACAGGGTCCTCAAACTCGTTCTGCAGAACAGCCTCGTAAGGGTACTTCACAAGTGACATGTAATGGAACCAAATCCAGTAACTTGGAATCCTATCCCTGTTGATGAAGAAGCCACTGAAGAGCAAGAAGTACGCAAGAATTGCCACCACAATTGTGTATCCCAGCATAACATGAGGCACCACACCGGACAGAAATGTAACAAACGAGTTCCCGGCCCAAAATGAAGCGAATATTATCAAAAAGTAAAACAGAAAGCCCGAAATACCACCGTCAAGGCCCACGGCCCAAAACGTGATTGATGAGAACGCCAATGAGAGGAACAACAGCGAAGGCAACGAGACGAGCGCGTGGGAAACAAGATAGGAGGATCTTCTGTATGCGTTGTAAGCTGTTTCTCGCATGAAGATATAGCGTTCTTGGAGGAACACTGGGAGCGCGTCTGCGGTGGTGTAGAAGGTGGTGGACATGGCGAATGCGAAGAACCCGAGCCTTTCTTGCACTCCTTTCGGGGAGTTATCGAGCTTCCAGAACATGGTTGCTAGGATGAATCCTGTCACCATAACCGCACCTAACCGAATCCCGAAAAGCTCTGGCATTCTTCGAGAGTTCAAGAACGAACGTTTTGATAGTGTGGCCATCTCCATCCAGATCGGGTTCGCGAAGGTTGGAACCATTGAAGAAGGATTTGAAGAATTCGTGTTGGTTGCGCTTGCGCCTGAGACTAGTTTCCCGCGCGAAATGCTTGCGCTTATTGCTTCCTTCAACGACATGCCGTTTTGGTCGTTGACGGTGTTGTTACTGTGTGCTGCGGGTGCAGGGTGCTTCATGGACTGCCAGGACTTGTTGAACTCTACTAAGCTTTTGGTTCCGCCTGGGGAACCTTCTAGATCCCGAATGAGGTCCAATGCGAACTCGGTTCGGTTCTCTGCGTCCGGTATAGGGTGTCCGAACTCCGCGAAGAACGACGGAAGCTGAGCCGGTGAGCCGCTGTAGACGGTTTGGCCACGTGAGAGGAAGATCATTCGGTCGAGAAGCCCTAAGATTCGGTAACTCGGCTGGTGGATGGACATGATAACGATGCTTCCGCTCTGTGCGATTCTTTGTAGAACCTTCACCACCATGAATGCGCTCGTGGAGTCAAGTCCGGAGGTTGGCTCGTCAAGAAAGAGGATGATAGGGTCGTGGATTATGTCGATTCCGATTGACACTCGACGACGCTCTCCGCCGGATACTCCGCGGTGGCCTTCGTCTCCGATGACAGTTTTCGCGGCATTTCGGATACCTAGCTGGTCGATTAGTGCTTGGACACGTGCTTTCTTCTTTGATTTAGAGAGTGTGCGGGGCAAGCGGAACTCGGCGGCGAACATGAGTGTTTCTTCGACGGTGAGCATGGGGAAGAGGAGGTCGTCTTGCATCACGTAGGCGGAGATAACCTTCAGGAGGCGAGAATCCAGCGCCTCGCCATTCAGTGCCACCGTTCCTTTCAACCTTCCCTTAGCGATGCGGTTCGCCAGTGCGTCGATCAAGGTGGATTTTCCAGAGCCACTGGCGCCAAGAACCGCCATGATCTCGCCGTCGCGAGCCTCGCCGGAGATGTCGTTTAGCAGAGTCTTGGTCCGTGAGAACATTCTATCTCCCACTGCCGGTGCTTCCGAATCCGCCGCCGCGCCGAGACGGCTCCGGCGCCGAGGAAGTATCGCCGAGAAAGTCAGTTTCCGACGGACTTTGACGCTGTAGGTCAAATTGTTGAAGGAGAGTACAAACGGCAGTGAGCGTGGCTCTATTCCGACGCCGTCGTCACCAATCTCGAGAGCTTGGTGCACCGGCGTCTCACTTCCGTCGCCAACAACTTCCTTACGCACGTCGCCAACGTGTTTCAGGAGCTGTCCCAGAGTAGGAGACCCGCCGATGGCGGCTGAACGCCGCGTGTAATCGTCGAGTTCCGTCATTCCAAAATACGGCGTCGTATTGGTTACAGGTAATGCATTGTCTGCTACAACGCGAGATGACATTGCTTCTTTCAGTTGACTGTGAGAGTTAACGTTGACCGGGCAGTTCGTTTGTATGTGTTAATTAAGATGCCGAAGGAGCAAAGGACTAAAGAAAGAGCTTGCAGTTAGAGAACCCTTGAGTTAACGGCGTTAAAGGGTGAAGATGAGAGAAGAGACGAGGATGTTAACTGTAGGTCCTTTATAATTTAGGTTAGGTTTGGAAGTGCATGGTGTGTTGATGTGTGTATATATATTATGGGTTTGGGAAGAAGATTATTAAAGGAATTGAATGAGGGTGGATGGTATAGTGTGGGACAGTGGTTATAGATATAGATATAGGACTGTGGGTATTAATTTTGTGGTTTTGACTACTAAGTCTAAGATATGGGTGTTGATGATTTATTAGGTATTAAGAGGTGTGAGAGAGGTGACCTACAACTCCTAATTCATGGCATATGCATACGTCTCCTTATTGTTTTGTTTGCCACTTTCCTTGCAATCACAAAGGTGGCTGTGGGAAACATGTGAGGATTTGTTATTTAGTGCATTCATGACACATGGCTCCTCTTCCCCTTGGATTCATTATTCATTATTATTCAAACTAATGGTCCATTTTGCTTTGCTGTTTCAACTTCTCAGAATTAGGTTGGGCGTTGATCTACTGTGAGTCCCTGGCGTAAGCTTTTTTAATACAATACTATACTATATGTTTTAGTCGTCTAATTTACTATTCCCAAATCACACATTTCGGTCATCATTAACAAATGCAGAAATATTTGTGCAGCTCTTTTTTTGTTTGTGTTTTATTTCTAACTAGTATTTTTACCCGTAATACTATTACGGGAATATAAGTCTTTTAAAATTATGTAAGTCCTGGTATTATAGATTATGACACGAAAAATTTATAATATTAAATTACTTTTATAAAATGGTATTAAGGGACAAAAGTCTCCGTCGGCTAAGAAGACCAGAATCTTAAACAAAATTAAATAATAAATTTTTTAGTTATTATTTTCAAATGAAAGAGTTTAATTTTTTTACTTAATTTTAACATTCGTTATCTAAAATTTAAAAGAATTTAACGTGTATATTTTTATATTTGATTAGGTATTAAGTTTGTTGCACAAATAGAAATAATTAATTTTTATACTTGCTATTTAAAAATAATATTTTTTTCTATATATATAAAAATATAATTAGATATTAATATAAAAAAATTATATTTATAGTTATAAAATTAACTCATTTTTTTAAAACAATTGAATCTTGATTCTAACTTTTAATCACAACATTAGTATTTTTTTTAAAATTATATGTAATAAATATTTAAAAAAAAAGTAAAAACATATATTAAAAAGATAAGCAGTAAAAATTTAAATTTAAATAAAATATATGTATAAAATAATATTTTTTATTTAAATTATATTATGTTGTTAATTTTATTTTTTGTAGAACATAAAGGTAGAAAAAAAATAGAAAATGAGAGAAAAAAGAGAGAAAGATAAAGAAGAAGAATGAGAGAGGGAGTTTGTTAATTTTGAAAGTTAAGAAAATTTTTTATTTTAATTATAATGAAAATATCTAGTGACAAATTTTGATTTGTCAAATTACTAATATAAAATATAAAATATGAATTATAAATTACATATAGATTAGGAAGGATAGAGAGAAATAGAAAAAAAGAGAGGTAGATAAGAAAATATAAGAATGATGTTTACTAATTTTAGAGGAAAATATTTTCTCTAAATTTTAATAAAAGAGTGTCGTATGACACATTTTAGTTATTAAATTAGTTAGTAATATATAAATATAATATAAAATATAGCTATATTTCAATTTTAGTTTTTTAATTTAATTTAAATACAATCAGAGAATGTTATATTGTATATTTTGATTGTCAAATTCGTAATTAGTCATTAATAATGATAATGATATATAAGAGAGATAGAGTGAGTGAAGGAATGAGAGAGATAGAGAAAGGAAGAGAGAAGAGGGGAGAGTTTTTTAATTTTGAAGGAAATGATTTGATTTCAATTGCAATGAGAGAGTGACATATGCTACATTTTTGCCTTAAAATTAGTAATATATAATAGATATATAAATATAATATATAATATAGCTATATTTTAATTTTAGTATTTCAATTTTAATTTTAATTTAATTTAAATACAATTAGAAAATGTTATGCTGTATATTTTGATTGTCAAATTCGTAATTAGTCATTGATAATGATATATAAGAGAGATAGAGTGAGTGAAGAAATGAAAGAGATAAAGAAAGGAAGAGAGAAGAGAGGAGAATTCTTTGATTTTGGAGAGAAAAATTTGATTTCAATTGCAATAAAAAGGTGACATGTGGCATATTTTGGTCTTAAAATTAGAGATATATAATATATAATAGATTCGTTATTGTTGTCTCGTTACAATAAGGTGCAATAATATAGCTTTTTAATTTCTCTTAGTGTTACAAAAAATGTGTATATATTTGAAGTGCGATTCTCATTTAAATATTATAGCAATAAGTTAAAATCTAATTTGTGTAAATAGTTTAATTAAATTCTTTTTTAAAAAAATTAAATAATAAATATTTATATTAAAAATAGTTTATAAAATAAATTACTTTATATTTATTTTTTTAGTTTTCAAAGTATTTATTTAAAAAAATGATAAAAAAATTTATTATAAGAGATGTCATATTTTTTAATTTTTTTATAAGTACTTAAATATTTTTTTAGAAAGTTATAATTTAATTTTAAAAATTATACTAAATATTAATGCTTTAATTTTTTATAAGTTAAAAGTAAAAAATTTACTTATTGACCTATCCAAATTAGTTCTAAATATAATAATAAATATATTATAACATTGTTTATTTTAAAAAGGAATAGTCTAATAATAATAATGGTTCAATTAGGAAATCAATTAGGAGTGAAGCTAATTCCAATTAACTAGTTAAAAAATAAGTCTGTTATTAAAAAAAAACAACCTTTCGTTATTTTAATTTTTCAAATTTTAAAATAAAAATAAAAAAATTTGACTTAGTTGACTTATGCTGTAATTTCTTAGATTTTTTTTAATAATAAACAATTTTTTCTCTTTTTTTTTTCTCTTTCTCTCTTGTTTGAAAGTCGCTTTCCTTGTTTTTACTAAGGTAAAAATTCAGGTGAAGTTGACTTCACGTGAAGTTGATACGTTTAGATGAAAATTTAGTCAAATCAGTCAAATCATTTAACGGCTCTCAGATATCAACTTCACGTGAAGTCGACTGCACCTGAGTTTTCACCTTTTACTAATCTTTTAAAAAATTAACTATCGATATAAAATATATATTAAAATAAATTAAACAATACGTATATTTATATACAAATATTTAAAGATAGATGTTAATAAATTATAGTTTAAATGATATAGTCTCTCTATATTCATTTAAAAGGTTATGGGTTTAAATTTTTCTATTTTTAGTAAAACAAAAATATATACTTAATGATAGATTTTTTGTATGTAAATACTAATTTTGTTAAAACTAAAAATGTTTGAGAGGGATTCTAGAGGTAATCCTAATTTGATTTTTCTTTTTAATATTTCCCTCCCCTTTTAATTTCTCTAGTTTATCCTAGTTTTCCCCTTAGTTCCAATGTACAGGTACTCCAATTTAACACGATAAGATTATGGACGTGGGCATACTAATTCTAGAAACATTCGTTAGATGGAACTTTTGTCTAAATATCTTGGTAACTTGTACTCTCAATTAAAATTTAGTGTTTATGTAAATAATGGTTGGTAGAAAGCTTGATCAACACAAAATAAAACTTGTGTGGTTAGGCTGTGCATGCATCTATTGTCTCTTGATATTTATTCAATGCAACTGCATATAATAAATTTTGTCGAAAGTATTCCTAGAAGTCGGTATACAATTAACTAAGTTGCAATTTTATAGAAATGACCAAATTTTAAAACTGTAGAAAAGAAATGAGGAACACATGTTACATGTATGTAAGTCATATATATGTATTTATTTATTCCAAAATAATCAATTCATTCTTGTAACTCTAATAGAGACCCCCTAAAAAAATTAATTATTGAAATTTCAATTATGGATACATGAATATTTATATTCCAAAATACTATTTTACAAATTCATTCTGTTATTAGGAGTTTGTTAGTAACAAAAGTGAAAACCAAATTAGACCTCTAAAGAAAAGAGTAATATGTTCTTGTTTTGTTGCTTTACAACCTTGCGCGTTAATAGTGGCTATTAATATGTTCGGTAATGTTAGAGGAATAAAAAATAATTCGTTTAAATAATTTAAATTTATTTTATTTAATATTTATTTATTATATAATATATTAAATAAAATTAAAAATAAATAAATTTATATAGTTTTTTATTACTAAATATTTGTTGGGTATATGAAGATGGTAAGATGACAAAATCTTATATTTGTGTAGTGGTTTTAACTTTTAAGGCACGATTAGATCGTTTTTTTAGAGAGATATTTATTCCCATATTTAGTTGCTATAGGGTTGATGACAATACTCTCTCAAGATACAATAAAACCTAAGAATTTTTTAATTAGCAATAGTAAGAAATTCTCAACTCTCTTAAACAAAAAAAAATATTTTAATAGTTGATTAAAATACACACTTAGTACTTATATTTCTGAAATAGTAGACAAGAACTTATTTATACATATTGCACGTAGCAATTATGATTAGTTACGTATACGAATAGTTGTCTTTTTTATTGTCAATGGATACAATATTTTAAACATACACAATTCTTAAAGAGTTATATCATTTTAGTCAATAAACATAATATTTTAAACATACACAATCTTTAAAAAATTATGTCCTTTCAACTAAATAATACTAAACGATTAATAACTATTTATTAATATTAATTAATCAAATTTGTAAATACCTTCGGTATTTTCGTGGTAAGTTTTGGTGCTTATAACGTTATGCTGAAAATTTAAGCAATAGTCAGTCTTGTATCTCTTGTTCAATAGAAATCATGGTGATTGGTATCCAGCTATATGATTCAATTCCACCAATGCAAATTAATGACTTACCTAATAAGAGTTATATATATACATCTGTAGGGTATTTTGCTTATATAATTAACTAAATGTGTGCAAGTGCTATATGTATATAGAAATTAAACCAAACTATCCAATATGATATTGCAACAATAATCATTCAATCAAGGGTTTGTGAGGGTCAAAAAAAGCAAGCCACACACAAATGGAACTAGAGGAAGTGAACTATCACTATCAATTGTGCCTATCCAATATAGCTAGGAAGCCATAGATTGATTGCAAGGAAATTGGGTTAATGTCACATGGTCATTTATTGCTTGGTCTATTTCATATATGTGCGTGTGTGTGTGAACAAAAGAAATGTTATAATGCTAGGAAGAAATAAGTTAAAGTTTTTTTATTTAATTTAATATTTATAATTTTATGTATATAATATTTATAAATTACATATTTATTATATTTAGTATTATTTAATTATTTTAACAGTAATTGAAGAATATAAAATAAAGTAGTTTTTAATTGTTTTGAGCTTATTTTTTTCATTTTTTAAACATTTTTGTTGGTGTATATTAATATTTGTGAGGATGATGGATCAAACCAAATCATATATGCAATCCTATGAGAACAATCCCACCTTCATCTATCGTACGGACCATAAGAATATAAAGGTCATGAAAGCAACGAATTATGAAATGACAGATTTATTATTAATTTTCAAGAAACTAAAACTTGCCCAACACTTCATGCAACTTTCGGTGATCAACTACGACACACATATATGATAGAATATTGAATGGGTGTTATAATGGACACACAAAAAAAAAAAAAAATCATTTTACTATTTCTATATCTTTGATCTTATATCATCTTGATATAAAATTTAGATCAATATGATTAGGTTATTAAGAAGTTTCAAATTTCTAATCAAACATGTTCATTTTTGTTCTCTAAGTTTTTGTGCTGAGCATTTAGTTTTTAGTATATAAAATAAAAATTTAATTTTGATACACTACCTATTTAAAAAAGATATTCATTTATCTAATTAAATTTTATATAGTTAAATAATTTTTAATAAAAATTTAAAAATTAGTTACTATAGTTTAATAAGATACTTTGTTATTTTCTTTTCTTGTCGATCAACATTATTTCATAAAAATGAAAGAATAGTTAAAAAGTTACTAATTTTTTATTTGGGTTTGTTTTAATGGGATTTGGTTGTGTCTCAAGGGATGGCTGGAAATGAAATTCGTTCAGATAGGGTAGGCTACCCGACTCGCTGCGAGTAGGGTAAATTTACAATAAGTGAACAACTACTAAACTAGTTAGTTAATTTAGTAATTTAAAGTATTAGCTTTTTATTTTATGTATAAAATTTGAAATGATTGAATTTTATATTTACTTTGAAAAAATTTGATATTTTTGGGAGTATGGTAGGGTAGGGTAGGGTTTAGAACTTTAGGGTGCGAGTAGGGTTAGGGTTGAGAGATTCTCAACTTGCGGGTAGGATATGATAGAGTTTTAATAAAATTTTCAACTCGTGGATAGGGTTAGGGTAGAGTCCAAACCCTACCCTACCCTACCCTATCCATTATCAGCCCTACTGATTAGAAGATGCTACGTAAAAAAATATCAATAGATTACGAGATATAATCATAAAGATTATTTTAACATGAGACTTCATCAATTTTAATTTAAATAGAAAAAATATTAAAACACCATTAGAATTTATTATTTTTTATCATTAAAAAAGATGTCAAAAATAGATTTAAGCTATAGTAAATGACTGACAGATGATGATCTTTCTCATATATTCTTTATTATTGATGCTGTATTTTAGAAAGAATTATTACTTCTTCTTTTGGTTTACTTTCATTGTTCCAAAAAAAAAAAAAGTGAACACTTATTTAGGAAGGTACCATTTTTAATATGCCAAAACTTTGCATTGTGGAACTTCAGTGTTGCCAAATAAATAAGGTTGCCAAACATACGAAAATTAATGATGCAAACTAATAAGAAGTAATTAAGGGCTATATATATATATATGGCTAAGCAATAATAATCAATCTTATGTATGTGTCGTGCTTAGTTTTCTGATTGAAACAGCTGTATGTATAATGTATAGATATGTTCCTGCAATAAAAATAATGGAAGATTATAATCTCAATTCAACTTCTTCCGTTTCTTCGTCCACATGCAATATGAAATTCAGAAGCGATGATGTTCTAAATAGATCATTTAATTTTTAAACTATGAAAGAATCAGTGCTCTCTCTCTTAACTCTTAACTCGTATAGTTAAGGAAGTGTGAACTAGGGGTGTGCATGACCCGGTTCGACCCGAAGATTCGGTTCGATCTCGAACACTTTAGGGACTATTTTGGTGTGATTTTTTCGGGTTTAGGATCGGGTAATAGTCTCAAAATAGACCTGTTCATTACTTAGGGTCGGGTCTAGGTCATGGCTCGGGTCACTCGAAGTCGGCCTGGTGGCCCGGTCATCATACACAATTAATATTTTGTGTTATTAGTGATGGATGATGACAATTCTTATGTGGAATTTAAATATTGTAAATCTTAATATTTTGTGTTATTAGTTATTATAAGACTATAAATTAATGTTTTATGTTTAAAATGCATTAGATTTTAGACTAATGCATAATATTGTGTTATTTATATTGATTTAAATATTTGGTGTTATTAAACAATATTAGTATTGATTATGGCTATGCTTTAATTTTAGAGAAGAGTTGGTTCTTGTTATATTTTTCTAAGTGAATTTTACCATGTCAAATAATGGTTGGATTCTTAGAAATTTGGATATTTTCACATGCTAGCTTATAAGAAGGTATCAAGGTAATGTAATGTTAACGGCCCGGTTTTCACTCAGTTTTTACCCGGTATAATCGTGGCCCGAAAGTGTATAGGTTTCATCGAGTCTAAAATCGAGTTCGAATCTAATAAATAAGCCCGATATATATTTCGGGTCAGATCTGTATCACATCAAACTCAGTTTCACCCGGTCTATGCATACCCCTAATGTGAACAATAGTGTGTGGGTGAGATGAAATTTTCAATTTTCTTCAACCTTTTTGTACACGGAATAATCATGATTTATTACCAAAAAAAAAAATCAATACAATATGACATGTTCAAATAAAGGTGGCAGCTTCTAGACGAGAAAAACGTTAATGTTGTTGATTAATATATATTTTATTTTTATATTATTAAGATTTATTAGTATTTTATTTTAATAAAAAAAATCTACAAAAATAATTTATTAAAAATAACTGTACATAATGGGAATGTATTTAATTATTAATATTAATTTTATCTTTTTTTTTAATTTATTATTCATATTATTTATTATCATTATTATTTTCTTATATTTTCTCTTTTAATAATTCCACTAGTTCACTTGTTCGTTTTTACAAGGAAACAAAAGATAACTAATTTTGAGTGACTTATCTGTTATAAAAGAATAGCACAACTCTTAAAGTGCGAAGCACATGATCCGAATCATAGTAGAGCTATCCACCACCGAGCTTCTTAAAGTTAGCATGGAAATGAATATATGGTTGCGTTTGAAAAAGAGATTGAGATTGAGGGATAGAAATTAAAAGATAGAGATTAAAAAATATAGATTAAATTAAGTTTTTGTATTGTATTTTTTTGATAACTTAAATAAGTTAAATAAAAAACAAGAAAAACAAAGAAGTCAATTAAATAGAGGGATAGTCTTGTTTAAAACTACTCTTAAACTTTTTCCAAAAAAAAAAGAAGCTTCACTTGATAAAGTTGTAACCTCGTTACTATCTCTGTCATGGTGTCTGCCACTGTATTTGCATTTCTCATAATCAAACGAAAGTTAATACGTCAATTTCAATGCATGATATTCCTTATTTTGAGTATCAACGGATCAATAAACCTAAAATCATCTTGGTGATTAGTAATAAGATTAAATGTTTTCATACAATCCGTCTCAGAAATAACATCTCGTTGACCCACATCCCAAGTTAAGAGATATCATCTCCAAGTATCAAACAATTTTTCTTGAAGAATACTATTACTTTCAAGCATTCCCAAACACCCTCTTTGCCAACTCCCATTACAATCTCTAATAACGCAAGTAAAACCAACACTATCACCAGAACCAGAATAACTAGCATCACAATTAATATTAAAAGTACCAATGGATGAGAGATTTCAAGAACCACTTAGAATAGATAGGACGGACATACGTTGTAATTCAAAAATACTCCTAAACTTCTTTTCTGAAGCTAATATCAGACATATCACTTTTTTCAGAGGCCAAGTCTCATGAGGATTAAAGATGTCATTATTTCTTACTCTCCATATCCACCAAAGTCCTGAAAAGAACTTAAACGGATACTCTCTGCTATGATACAATAACACATTCTTCAAATCCAAATGATGATAAGAAATATCCAACCTATGCCATACAAACTGAACCTTTTGATAATTCCGAATACAATTTAAAATCGATTCTTGGATAGAAAGGCATCTTGGGCACCTATCCGATAATGACATCCCTCTTTTGAAACGAAAACTTGCAGTAGGAAGAGCCTCCTTAAGACACAGTTAAGCCAAACACTTGTGCTTTTTCTGAAACAAGCTAGCGCCAAAGCCAAAATCAATTCTCCCACTCTTCCTAACTAAATAACTGCTTAAACAACCATAAGTAACCATTGTGTGAGTTATAGACTTTGACAGCAGACTCAGACCAATACCAACCCATTTTCGAATCTGCTTGCACATTTGAATTATAAAAAAGACTATTACCTTTCATATTTTGAGATAAAGGAGAATAAAAGTATTCAAGTGCCACATACTAACCGATTAGATATCCTGCATCCGGAGGTTTGAATAAGAAATGTGAATATAATACATCTCATTAGATAACTGTCCTTCTCTCCTCCAGCTAGAAAACAAAAAATTCTGGTTAAAATTCCCAAAACACCAAGCAAATCCATCTTTCAACACTTTTCAAGCTTTGCAAAGACTCTTCTAAATGGGAGAGCCATTGTTCTTAGGACAACCAAATTAAAACAATTATATTGAAATTATTGGTATTTGACATCCAACAATTGGACTCATAACTTGTTCGGCTAATGGAAAAATTCCAAATTAGCTTCCCAAGAAGAGCAATATTCACACAATATTTCCAAACCTCCATATTTTTTTGAAATAACTAGTATATTCCAACTAACAAAATTCAATCATCTTCCAAGTTCCATCAACTTGTCCTTTATAAAGATAATTTCTCACCGTAGATTTCAGTTTACTAATGATCCATTTGGAAAAAATAGAGACCTACATCTAGTACGTAGGAATAGTGGCTACAACAGAATTAACAAAGCAGAGTCTACCTGTCCAATTGAGTAAACTCTCTTTTTAATTTGCTAGTCTTTTTCGAATCTTATTCAGGACACTATTGAAAGTTGAACGGGTCACCATTGAAAATAGTCGTTTGATGTAAAATAAATTGGACTTAGTTATGTCTTAATATTATATTTGGTTTAAAATAAATATAAAAATTAAAGGATAAATTTATAATTTAAAAAGTTAAATGAATGTATTTTTGGATGTTAGAAACAAAAAAGTAATATGAAGAAATAGTTATGTCTATTATTGAGTAAATTGCTAAATAATATATATACAATACTATATATAAATACTAGAAGAATCAAAATAATAAAAACGTAATATCTAATAATAAATATACAGATATGTTAAATGATTGTAATTGATATTAATTAATTCTAATTATACTACAAAAAAAATGTTATAAAAATTTCAGTTTTTCGTTTTTAAAAATTTTAGTCATTGTCCTCATTTTCTAAAGATATTAAAATTTTTTGTCTCAAGACTAAAATTTTAGTTCTGATTACTACGTATAATACTCAATTTCAATCCTAATTTTATAGTTAGTAGTATGAGTCCTAAAAAATAAATGTAGCGCATATTATATATATAATTAAGTAAAATATAAACATTTTTTTATTGAATTTTAAAAAAATATAACTTTTTTTAGTAGATTTTTTTCTTTATTAAAAAATAATTTTTATTTTTTATCAAAAATTTCAATTTTCACTGTAGCATTACCCATATATTTTTTCTTATTCCTTGCACACAAAGCTTTCTATTGCATGTCTATCCACTATTTATTTGTCAATGCATGGATAAAGATTCTTCTTCTCCATAGAGCATTGCATTATTGGTTTCGTCATTGATTGCTACCCACTTTAATTTTATGGCTTCCACTTTCAACCAATTTCTGAAATCTATCTATTCAAAATTTGGGTGTGGACAAGAATGTGTTTTTGCTTTTAGACTTTAGTATACTAAAAAAAGTCAACTATATATACAGGGAAATTCACACTACGAACACTCATATTGGAGGAAAAATTAAAAAAAAAAAAAAGTTTATTTTGGAATGGGAATGAAGGAGGGGAAGAAAGAAAATAAAATTAAAACGATGAAAGGTTTAACAATGTGTTGTATGTTTTGTCTTGTTAGGCATTCAGAGTTAGCACCATTGAGAAGCTAATAATAAGAACATGAAATGTAACTTGCTACGAAGGTAATCATTAATTTTAAATAAGTATGTAAATAAATGAATGAAAAAGTAGAAAGGTGGTAGTTAATATAGATGGGCTACCATGCATGAACTACTATTTACCAAATTGGAAGCTAACTCTTACCAATTTAGGTGTTGCCCTGCGTATACTATTCAAATTTCAAAGTCAAAGCATAAATTTGGGTGCCTCCTAAGTCCTAACCATGTGTTTCTACACAACTGGATGCTGCTTCCTTTTTTATTCAAAAATAATATTTCTACTATTTTTTATAGTATAAAAACAAAATTTTTATTTTTTTATTTAATTAATGATATAAAAAGAAAAGTATAAAAAAGATATATGCAACAAAAAATTGTGCATATAACATTTTATTTTTACTAAGTTTTATATTAGTAATTTAGTGCGTTTGATGTGACTATCATCACTTCTTTTTCTCAGTGCGTCAAAATATAGTAAAAATTTGTATGTAGTTATGTTATTTCAAAATTGATATTTAAAAATTATAAATAGTAATTTAGTTAAATATATTAAATTATTAATTTTACTGTGAAGATAATTTCGTCTAAATTTTTCCTAAAAACATACCTTCAAGAGTTGCGTAGTTGTGAGCCAATTTGTTAGTAATTAGTAATATATATTGGGTTTAGTTAACATGTACTTTGAAAGTTTATGATAAATTTATTTTTAATAAAAAATTTTAAATATTTTTATTTAATAATGTAAAATAAATACATTAAAAATTTAGAATGCATTTAATTTGTGTTTTTATTTTTTATTTTTATTTTTAATATTTTTTGTTTTTTAAATTTTATGAAATAAAAAATGAAAATAGGAGATAAAAATAGAAGAGGAAATTTGTTTATTTTTACTGTTTTTATTTTTTCCTTCCCAAAATCTAAAAAACAGAATATTAAAAATAAAAATAAAAAATAAAAACGTAAACGTAAATCAAACACAGCTTAAATTTTTTATATTTTTTAATAAATTTTTTTTTGTTTTATAATCTTAACGAGGGCATGATACACGATAGATAAATCCATATATATATTTATACATTTTGAAAATGAAAATTAGGGATATTGAAAAGTCAACGGAACTAAAACCAAGAGTGGAGTGAATGGTAGAAAAAGTGTTCTTAATCAAACAATAAAAGCTTTCACAATTCACTCACAGTATCATTTTTTTTTTGGTATAACATTGGTATATGGGTCGCAAGCTATGCTGTTGTAGTTACAGAACAAGATCGAAGTCCATTTTATGCAACAAGTATATTGGGTTCATTGGGACGAACACATGATTTTGAAGCCCATTATATATCTCACTCATGTTTTTGAATGAAAACAATTTACCGACCAAAAAAAAAAATGAAAACAATTTTATAATCATTAACATTTTCCATGAAATTATGGATCAAAAAGATTTTCTGCCACTTAAACTTGTAAAATTTAATTAAGTTGAATATGTTATCAGAATATTTTATATTAATAATATATTTTAGATAATTTCTCAAATAATAAATTTTAAAGTTAGTTATTTTTAGCAATATTTAAATGTTTGTGCAATTTTTTATATTATTAAATTTATTTTTTATTGAAAATAATTAATAAAATATTGAATAAGTATACAAGAGGATTAGATATTTTGGTTTTGATTTTCATTTTCATTTTTTCTTTTCTTAATAAGCTCAACGTAACAGAGATAGAACACTATAGAGAGTGCAGATATTAGAGAGAGAGAGAGAGAGAGAGAGAGAGAGAGAGAGAGAGAAAACCGAATCTCCCAAACCCTAACGATGGACGACAGAGAAAAATCATCCAAGAGAACCAGAGATCGTCACTCCGATCGCGACCACAAACGCCACCGTGAATCCTCCGATGAGCACCGCCACCATCACCACCACCACCGATCCGACAGGAATTCCAAGCACGATCGCAAATCCAGGGAGAGGGATGAAGATGACCGAGAAGGAACCAGAGCTTATGACAGAGACGAGAGAGAAGGCAGCAGAGGAAGGTCGAAGCCTCGCGATGACGAGAGGGAGAGAGAGGATTCGGCGGAGCCACGACACTCTTCGCATTCGCACTCGCATAAGCGGAAAGAGAGGGAGCAGAGCCAGGAAGATAGGGATGATAAGAGGGTTAGGGTTTCCGAGGAGTCCAAGGAACTGAAAAGAGAAAGGAGAAGGTTTGGGGATAAAGCCATAAAGGAAGACGGACAAGAAGCGAAAATTGATAAAGCTGCCATTGAAGATAAGAAACAAGTTCTCGATAATGAGGTCAAGTTGAAGCACGAGGAGCTCACTGATAACAATAATAAGCAGATTGATGGAAACGGGAACGCTTCTCTGAATAATGTGAGTTCTAATTTTTCCCCAACTATTATGTTTTCAGGGTTTCACGATGGATAATATCAATTCTAAATTGTAGAGATATCTATTTTCCTGGTTTATGTTAATGCATTATTCAGAATTGTAGGCCTGTGTGTTTACTTTCAGTTATTGAAGATGTGCAGTGAAGGTATCGGTAATTAGTAATAATTTAGTGTACTAGAACGGTAATGCTTGTAGAATAATTTGAGATACTGTTTCAAGGTGTTGGATTATTACTGCTGGTTTACTAGAGACATGTTTTGATGTCTTTCCATGATTGCGGTTTACCTTTCTGTGGAACCTAATCTTGAAAGTACAGCAAAGTTCACGGACTCTTTGGATGCTTCTACCTGCACTTTTCGCATTTATTTTCTGAATTTCCATTCCAATACAAGATGGGGTAGAGCAACAATTAGATAAGTGATAACATTTTATTATGATTTCTCTGCCAACTTTTGAAAATAGGCTCTTTCTCTTAATTTTATATGATGTTTAGTATTTTGTTTTTTTTTTTATCATTTTTAAAATTTGTTGAGTGTATCTATACTCTTTTTTGAAGATTTACACATTTACTGGTGTTTTATCATTGCACTTTCAGGGTTCTGCCTTGGGATCACCTGCTGTGGCACCGACGAGTGCTCCTGAGGCATCTTGGGGCCCTACTTCTTTTCCTACTAAGGTATCTTCAAATTCTACCACAAATGAAAATAAGGGAGTTAGTATTACCAGGTCTCATGAGGTTACTGGAAAATCTAGTACAGATGGGTCATCTTCAACTGCTGGGAAAAGTGGAAGCCTGTCTATTGATGCCTTAGCTAAGGCTAAGAAAGCTTTACAGATGCAGAAAGAGTTGGCTGAGAAGCTGAAGAAGATTCCTCAGGTGAGTTGAGCTATTTCTGTCTGTTAGATATTTATATACGATGAATAGCTGCTGATTCTGGTTTACTTTTTTTTATTTATTATTATTTTAAATTCTGGTTTACTTTGCCAATTATCTTATCAATTATACATGTTCATCTGGAGCACTTCTTGATTGCACAGTTGAACAAGAGTTCTCCACAGAACTCATACGGAAGCACAAAACCTGATGAATCTGCCATTCCCTCTGTTAGTGCCGGAGTGGCATCAAAACCTTCTATGTCATCTCCATCTGGACCTGCAGTAAATGTACCGGTTCTTTCTTCGGGAGCTAGTGGCTCGACTGCCGCTGGTATTCCAACTCCAACTCCAGCCAACTATGAAGCTGTCAGGCGTGCTCAGGAGCTTGCTGCTAGAATGGGATTTAGGCAAGATCCACAGTTTGCTCCTCTTATAAACATGTTTCCAGGTCAAGTGGTAGCAGATATTGCCGTTCCACAGAAACCCACCAAAGCCCCTGTTCTTCGTCTTGATGCTCAGGGAAGGGAAATTGATGAACATGGAAATGTTGTTAATGTAACTAAGCCAAGTAACCTTAGCACATTAAAGGTGTGTAATGTTCTTAATTTTTTCTTTTTTTACCATTTATCTGCATATATTTGGGATTGGCATCTTGGTTACTGTCTGTTTCTGAACATTGTAGGTCAACATTAACAAACAGAAGAAAGATTCATTTGAAATACTAAAGCCTGTTTTAGATGTCGATCCTGATAGTAATCCCCATTTTGATCCAAGTATGGGTATAAATAAAAACAAGTTCTTGAGGGTCAAGAGACAATTTCAGTTTGTGGAGGAAGGAAAATGGTCAAAAGATGCTGAAATAATAAAATTAAAGGTACTTTTTCATCTTTCTGTTATCCCTGCAAGACCCATTATTAATTTGCCCTTATACTTTATTCTTTACATTCGTATTATATATCCTTTGCTGTTATTGTTTGACTCCTGCAGAGCAAATTTGGGGAAGCTCAAGCAAAAGAGCAGAAGGCCAAGCTAGCACAATTGGCAAAGGCAAAGGCTGCTCCTGATATAAACCCGAACTTAATAGAAATAACAGAGAGGGTTGTAATTAAAGAGAAACCCAGGGAACAAATTCCAGAAATTGAGTGGTGGTAAGTATCTGCTTACCTGTACTAGTTGGTTTGTTAAGAGCATCATGGTTGTGCCCTGGTGGAAGTTTAAGGTTTGTGTGAAAGGTGAATGCATAAATTTAAGTAATTAATCGTTTTAGCTAGTACAGATATGTTTAGGCAATACATGAAGTTATGTTCTTCCCTTTCAATCGTTTTTAGAAATAACTATATTTTGATGCTAGGAAAGTCATGTTTCGTTGTTCTTTTTACTTTTTGCTTACTTGTCCCATCTAGTACCATCATTCTCTTCATTGTAATGATATTCTTCTTTATCCCCAAAAACGAAAGTGCTGATGCTAGATTATAACAAACTGGAATAGCAGGTTGATTGGTAACAAAATGCTAGTATTATCCTTGTGCAAAGTTGGTATAACATCTTTGTCCTGTAACTTGGACTTTACTATGAATTGCCTGATTTTTGAATATCTGCTGTTGAATATAATGTGGCCCTGTCATCTGTTCTATTGAAACATGCTTAAATGCCGATAAAAGTTATAGTTCTTTTCCTTAACTGTTTGAATTTTTCAGGGATGTACCTCTTCTGCAATCTGGAAATTATGGTGACAGTGCTGATGGAACCATAGGAGAAGACAAACTGAAAATGGAGAAAATCACTTTTTATGTGGAGCATCCTCGTCCTATTGAACCACCTGCTGAGCCTGCACCTCCACCACCTCAACCCCTCAAACTAACCAAGAAGGAACAGAAGAAACTCAGGACACAGCGGCGATTGGCCAAGGAGAAAGAGAGGCAGGAGATGATAAGACAAGGTGTAATAGAACCTCCAAAATCAAAGGTCAAGATTAGCAATTTGATGAAAGTACTTGGCTCTGAAGCAACACAAGATCCTACTCGGCTTGAAAAGGAAATACGAAGTGCAGCTGCTGAACGTGAGCAGGCTCATATAGATAGGAATATTGCACGCAAGCTTACTCCTGCTGAGCTGCGGGAGAAGAAGGAGAAGAAGCTGTTTGATGACCCTAATACAGTGGAAACACTGGTCTCACTTTACAAGATTAATGACCTATCACATCCAAAGGCCCGCTTTAGAGTTGATGTCAATGCTCAGGAGAATCGTTTGAGTGGATGTGCTGTGATTAGCGATGGTATTACGGTAGTTGTGGTTGAAGGTGGATGCAAGTCGATCAAGAGGTATGGGAAACTTATGCTGAGGCGTATAAATTGGAGCGAATTTTCAAAAGAGACCGAGGAAAATGAAGATTCGGATGACGATAAACCAGTGAATAAGTGTTCTCTAGTATGGCAAGGAAGTGTCGCCAAACCGAGCTTCAACAGGTTCACTGTCCATGACTGCATCACCGAAGCAGCTGCTCGCAAAGTTTTTGTGGATGCTGGTGTTCCCCATTATTGGGACCTAGCTGTCAACTATGTAGAAGATGAAGCTGTTTGAATTGTGTCTGGTGTTTTTGTTTTCATTTTTATTTCAATATGATTAACCTGCCTTCATTACTTTGACTGAAGTCTCTTGTTGAGTGATCAGTTTCACAATATGCAGTACAGTGTTTCAGACAAATAAGAACTATGGTGACTGCTAGTGCTCACTTATTTCCATTGGCCAGTGCCATCAACAGTGATTTGATGATGATTGTGTGGGATGGAACATTATATTTCGAATTTTGTGGCCTTGGGAGTACAATGAGATGGAGATGTTTCTTGCTGTGCTAAATATTTTGTTGATATTCCCTTCTGCCTTCTCGCGTAACCGTGTAAATTCTCTTGTATCCTGCATTCTTTATGTTACGCGCATGTTAAATGTGAAAACCGAATGCGTATATATTTTTGAGGTCATAATATGAATCCGATATAACAAGACGCAACGCAAGAATAATACGTTCTATTTTTATAAGAATGATTAAGGTTTTCTTTTTTACGTAAAACTAGATTTTACCTTAGTAGTTTACAATTTGACGAATACGCTATATTTCTTTTCAAGTGCTTAGTTAGAGTCTTTAAGAATGTTACACATGGTGAAGGTTAGGGGTGAGTATAAGTGTGAAATTAGAACTGAACCAATTAAATTGTAATTGGTTAAATTGTAATTGGTTCGAATTTACATTTTTTTGTATATGTATTTGAATCAAACTAAACCGATTAAAAACAAATTAGTTCGGTTTGGATAATTGGGTACCCGATAAAACTGAAATTCATAAAACAAAAACAAAAATTTTATCTTAAAAATTCTATAAGTATAATAAACATGTAACATTAATAGAAATAATCTAAATATGTTAAATACCAAATACATTAAAAACTAAATACATTAAAATTCAAATATATTAAACACTAAGCACATTAAAATCCAAACATGTTAAACACCAAACACATTAGAAGCTAAATACAAAAGTGCAATAGAAATAATCCTTCAAAGAAATAATCTTTCAAATAAATAATTTTTCAATTAATATATGGTTCGAGTCTACGGATTGGTTCGGGTTTTGTACCCCAAAACCATTACCTGAACCAATTACTAAAGAGAGTCATTAATTTGGTTCAAATTCGGACGGAAAACTAAGTACCCACTATCCGTGCTCAGCCTAATGAAGGTTTTTGACACTTAGGAAATAGGAACGATATACATTACTGTCATATTGAAGTCAGTTTGATCAACCAATTGAAACTAACCTTTGTCTTTTCTCTTCCTTAATTTCTCCTTCCCATAAAGAGGGAAATCCTTTTAATTTGGTGATGACTGAAAATTTTAGAGCAAAAGCGTTGAAATGCAGTAAAGGTATGCCATACCTCTTTAAGTTTATTTTCAGCCACCAAAACAGAAACGATTGGAACCAAAGAATGATAAGCATTATTCATTATGATGACATGGATCATAATCCATTGCTTTTCTTACATTTGGTTCCTCCTGACTTGAAGGCCAAGTACAATTAATGCCTTGCTATCAAAATCAGCAAGGAATTTTGATCAAAGTCAAACATTTTATTTTACCAAAATACAGCTATTTAATTAATTAATAACATTATAAATAAACGCTTTCTTGATCCCTAACATTTGTATCTGCATTTTTTGGTATAATCAAATCAATTATATATGATTTGTCTTGAGTTTGCAGAGATTTGACCCGTAGAATATGGACAATTTTACATACATAAACCTGAAATTTTGTGTAGTTGGTTGAACCTTCTTTTCTATATAAAGCATAACATTGTTATCATTATTCCATGTCCATGAAATTAACCATATCAATTACATATATAGTACATATAATCTTAAAGCACTGAATTGTGTTGTGTCTCAATGGCATCTAACAAGTGTTGGTTGATTTTGGCAATAACATTATGTGTTATTGGGATTGGTTCAGGTGATGATGATCATGAGTTGTTAAGTGAAAATTTCTATCACAAAACGTGTCCGAAAGCTGTTGAAACCATTAGGAAGGCAGTGATTGATGCTGTTTACCAAGAGCCTCGCATGGGTGCTTCCTTGCTTCGCCTCCATTTCCATGATTGTTTTGTCCAAGCAAGTCTCATTTCATGCATTATTATATATCCTATCCCTTATATATATAGTAGACTATAGTAGTAATGTATAGGCAGTGGATCCTCTTCAGTGAAGAAAAAACTGGATGGTGTCAATTGTGATCTCTCACCTTTCATTGCTTTCTCTCTCATATTTATTTTTGAATCCACTTATAAAGTTAATGGTGAGAGATCACACTTCATTTTCTCAAGTGTTAAAAAAACTGGAGATGATCAATTTCCGTAATGTATACTATATAGTTTCCTATACATGCATGCAATAGCAACTCCAATTATTATACAACAAAGTATAGAAAGCCAAATTTTTTTTTATAGCCAACTCTAACTAATTTTTTTCATTATTTTAAAATATTTTTTTGTTAATTTTTTTTATTTTCCACTCATATTAATCAAAATTTGACTTCAATTTCAAACACATATATTACTTATCTACTTGTCTTTTTCGTGATTTTCAACAAAATTATCATTGACTCTTGATATTCTATTTTACTTTTAGATTTTTTTTAGCAGAAATTTATATGTTCTTTTGGTATGTAATTTTGGGTATTCACGGGGACAAAGCTAAGTTAAATTTAGGAGGGACCAAAAAATAATTTTGCAATAGAAAGAGTAAAATAAAATTTTTACTTAGATGTATCATTTGTTTTTTTCACCGCAAATTTATGTACTAGTCATTCTACAAATATTTCATGATGAGTAAAGAATTTTAAGAGTAAAATTATAAAAAAAATAAATTTATTTAGAATGAAAGTAATATGATTAAATGTAATTTACTTAGATGTAATTAAAAAATAATTGAATAACTATGTACCGAAAAAAATTAATATTATTGAAGGATAAAATTAAAATTTATTTCTATATATTATTTTTGTTCCAACATTTTCATCCTATTTAAGTCCTTAATATTTCAAAATCGTCTTTAACACTTGAAAAAAAGTTTGTATTAATATAAACAATGAAGGGTGATTTTTATATATACAATAATACAGGGATGTGATGCATCGGTATTGCTAGATGACACCCCAAACTTTATAGGTGAGAAGAATTCAGCTCCCAACAAGAACTCATTGAGGGGTTTTGAGGTCATTGACAGCATCAAATCTCAATTGGAGTCCATGTGCCCTTCTGTTGTTTCTTGTGCTGACATCTTAGCTCTTGCTGCCAGAGATGCTGTTTTTGCTGTAAGTAACATCATAATAATACAATTAACCAATATCTAACTAATGAAAATTTGTGTAATTAATTCATAAGATAAAATGTACATATATATGTATCAGCTTAAAGGACCAAGATGGGAGGTTAAATTGGGCAGAAGAGACTCAACCACTGCAAGTTTAAGTGAGTCTAATTCAGACTTACCTGCTCCCTTCTTCAATCTCAGTTCCCTTATCACCACTTTCAAAAAGAAAAATTTCAACATCCAAGAAATGGTTACTTTATCAGGTAATAATTATATTAATTCAACATATAAATTCATGATAAAAAATTTAGATATGAGTCTTAGATTTAATATAATACATCAAAATGGGGCACCTAGGTGAAATAGTAGAATATAAATTTCAGACTTTTCAGTCTAAATTTAGTGTAATACGTTAAGGGGATAAAATATTATTTTAATTTCTAACGTTTGGACTAAATTCTAATTTAATACTTAACATTTAAACATTTTATTTTTGTCAGTCACCAAAAAAAACATTTTATTTTTGTCCCAAAAAATTTTAAATAAGTTCAATGCTGTCCAATTATTAAATACTTAAATTTAATACTTATAGTTAACCGAACGAGTAACACGGATATTAATAATACTATTAGTTAAGTTATATCTTTTTTTATGTGTTAGAAAAATATAACTAAAATTTTTATGTAATATTTTTTTTAATTATTTTTTCAATTTTCTTTTGATACAAAATTCTAAATCCTAACAATCAATCAACGCTTTAAAATAAAAAAATATATATAGGAAAAGTATGAGGAGCCAATTAAATATTTGTACAATGTGTACAATAGAGGTTTAGGGAATATTAGAGATATAATCATTAGTGTTACATTTTTCTATCAGCTGAAGCTTTTGGGATGAGTGGTTTATATTATGACATGGTATTTGAACTCTAGATCCGAAAAGTTAAGAGTTCGATCCTTGCATTTGATGATTTTTAATTTTGTATTGTTAACTGTTCAGGAGGTCACACAATAGGACGAGTGAGGTGCAGATTCTTCAGAGACAGGATTTACAATGAGAGCAACATAGATCCAAGCTTTGCAGAAGCAATGAAAGCATTGTGTCCCTCTGAAAAAGGTGATGGAGATGACAACCTCTCTCCCTTTGATTCAATCACTCCAGACACTTTTGACAACGCTTTCTATCAGAATCTTGTGTATCAAAGGGGTCTTGTGCACTCTGATCAGCAGCTCTATGCTAATGGAGCAGGCATCACTGACTCTCAGGTCTTTATGTATAGCAGAAACTTTGGTCGTTTCAAGAAGGATTTTGCAGATGCCATGGTTAAGATGAGCTTGCTTTCTCCTATCACTGGCAATGATGGTCAAATCAGAACTACATGCAGATTTGTTAATAATTAGTTTATTATTACAACATCAAAATTCCACTCTTTCTTATCATCATATCATTCCTTCACTCATGTTTCGTTTCAGTTCATCAATTCAGTTGTGGAATATAATAAATATTTATGTTAAGAGAAATGTTCTCAAGACTTAGAAAATAATATGCTATTAAATTTAACTATCGGCAAACATAAAAATTAGAGTATATACCTCAATAGATTCTAAGAAATTTTATGTTGAATGTTTTCATCCTTAAAATTTTTTTATTATATTGAGGTACTGAATTTTATAAAAATAAGACATATTTTAAATTTATTATATTTATTTGGATAAATAGATTCTCAAAAGTGTGACTAAATGATCTATATGTCTTATTTTTATAAAGTTTCAGATCTCAATGTAATAAATCTTTTTTAAAAATGAAAATATCAACTACAATTTTTTAGAGACCTATTTGAATATATACTATAAAAATTATTGATATAAAAAAAACAGAATTTGAACAAATCCAAATAATATGATATAATTTCAAGTTGCAAAATTAGCTATTTATTTCACCATCTGCTTCTAGAACTTTGCCCTAATTATATGCAGCAAAAAAGGTCGTGAATTGATCTATGGAAGTTGAACTTGCCTCACAAAATTAAGCTATTTATCTAAAAAGTTCTCCATGATCGTCTTCTGATACTTGCTCAAATTCACCGCCGCATCCCATCAATATCAGCAGCTGAAAGTGAGTTGAGTTGAGTCGAGTCAAATTAGACCAAACTCAAGCTCGACTCACAAAAATTGAGCTTGGCTTACGACTTGACTCATTAACAATCGAGTCTATTTTTTAAGCTCAAGTTCGACTCACCGAAAGCTCACGACCTGACTCGAGCTTACGAGCTGGCTCAAATAATAGAAACATAATCTATAATTCTATATTAATAAATTATAACTTATATATTTTAAAAAGTATTTAAAAAATTAATTTTATATATTGTTTATCTATCAATAAATTATAAATTTTTTTTATATCCTACATTAAAATTATATATAAAAAATAAATATAAAATTTTAAATAATTAAGATCATTAATATATATATAATCAAGACCGCTCACGAGCTAATGAGCTTTAAGCTCGACTCATTTAATTTAGGAGCTCAATTTCAAACTCAAATTTGGCGTACGAGTTTAGCTTATCGAGTTCGAGCTAGCTCATGAGCTGACTTGACTCACTTCCAATCCTTTATATCGTCAATATGCTCCTGCTGTCATGAAACAACATAAACAATCACCCATTGTTTGATCGACTGCTCTGGAATTAAGGAAATATGATCTCAGAATTACCTTTATAATTGTCTTCTCCCTCAAAGTCCTAACGATTTTTGGACATGATGGACTGCATCGACGTAGATGTTTAACCCGTTGAAAAATGTTGACTGTAGTCCTCAATTGCTTGCCATCATTTGCTGAACTATTGGAAAGCTCGCAACCAGTTAGTTTTTAAAGGTTCTACTTCGATACTGTCTGCTATTCTAATAAACTCTGTCAAATTGTTCTGTAAAATTTAAAAAATTTTCAGCTTAAATCGTCAACTCCATAAGACAAACTCTTAATTTCATTCAATTTGATTTATTATTCTTTTTTCTTTAAAATTCTTCTTCGTCTTTCGACCAACACCGTTGAATAAATATCTTTAGTGCATTATTTTAAAAAATTCTCACCGTTTAACCTACTTTTCAACATCTTTATATTTTATTTTTTAATAATTAATAAAATATAATTTACTATTTAAAAAAAAGGATTTGTTTGATTAACGGAAAATAAAACACTCTTAATACCTTCCCTACAAATATAAAGAATATATATAAGCCTTCAAAGAAAAATTTGAACTCCTACATTTTTAATTAAGGAAAGAAAAATGATGAGCTACTAAGTCAGATTTTTATTTTATTTTGAAACTTTTTCCTTAGAAATATAGAACAAGAACGTAGCTACTAACTAACCAACCCGTGAATTTGAGAGTTTGAGTAATTATTACTGATTAGAATAGTTGAGTGTTAGTTGCACATTGACTTCAAGTTTTAATAAGGAACTTCATTTTCAAGGGGGTTGGGTTGTGGAAACTGGAAAGTCCATCTTCATCAAGGGATATGCACCTTATTTCCACTCATATCTCCCTAAGTATCACATTTTAAATATTAAATAAATCACATTTAAGAATATGATGAATTAGTTCAAGAATATAATTTCAACTCATCAAAGACTTCTGAGCATAGAGTGAAGGAGAATGTAACCCCACTATATATATAGACATGCTAATAAATCTAGTATTCACTTTTTGGACACTTACGTGGAAGATTGGGGTATGTTCAGTGATGAATGTGAGCTCGGTAATACTAAAATAACTGAGTTAAAACATAGTGGGTTAGAAGAAAAAATAGTGCAGGCATTGATTGCTTTGCAGTGATTTGATCAATTTAGAGAGCCCAAAAAAAACATGAATTATCTTTAAAAAGAAAAACTAAAATATAGCGGCTGAGGCTTAGCTCAGATGGTAAATCATGTGCCTCTTAATATGTTGCATCCAGGTTTTTTAGTGTTGTGTAGGTGAGTATATAATGTGGGTGTATAATGATACTTAAAATTGGGGTTGTCCAATCCATTCGACAAAAAAAAAAAAAAAACTAAAACATAGAATGGACTAATAATTTCAATATTTTAAAAATTTCAACAATTTAAATTATACTAATTATTACTAATAATTCTAAGACTACAATGAATAAGATTTACATTTCATCCTAATTTTATTTATGGATTTAAATTTTATCTAAAATCCAATTCTGTTTTATCTACATATTTAAATTTTTTTAATTCAATTCTAACTATATTTACATTCTAAAGTTCAACATTCGATTTATTTATAATAAATTAATTTTTTCAATCAAACATAATATTTAATCATTTTAAAATCTATAAACATACTAATAAAATAAAAATGTAAAGTTTAGTCTATATTAAAATTAAAAACAATAAAATTATAACAACATCTTTATTAAAATAATAAAAATAAAAAAATGTGAGACTCAATTCATTCTACCTTTAATTGAATTTGCTATAGATTAAGTTAACAATTCTACTTAAACGAATTGAATTAAATTAAATATCTGTGGATAGAATTGATATTTTCAATTCTACTAACTACTTATTTTGAAGTCAATGAGTAATAACTCAAATGGTATAGTCTCCCCATACTCAATTAAGAGGTTGCGGGTTCGAGTCTCCTATTTTTGATAAAAAAAAAAAAAACTACTTATTTTGAAGAAAAAAATAGTCAAGATTTTGCTTTTTTTCATATAAAAATATTATTTATTTATTAAAATTAATTATCAAAATCAGTTATTATATATATAATTTATTTTTAATAAATATTTTATATTTTAATATATATTCATACTAATATTTTGTTGGATACCTAACATAGTTGTTAACCCAAAAAATTAACCGGCGGCGGTGGTGGTAGGTGGATTGACTGATAGGTGAGGCAAGTTGATAGGATGGGAAGGTAGGGTCTATAAAGCTACACGCCTATTCCTTCCATTCACTCACTTTCAAAATGGTCCTACCCTCCTCCTTCACCGCCGTACAAGTCGAGAATGTCACGTTTCCGGCCACCGCCAAAGCTCCAGGCTCCGACAAGAGCTTCTTCCTTGGCGGAGCAGGAGTCAGGGGCCTCCAAATCGACGACAAATTCGTCAAGTTCACCGCCATTGCTGTTTACCTCCAGGATAACGCCGTTCCCTCACTCGCCCTCAAATGGAACGGTAAGACCCCGACCGAGTTAACGGAATCCGTCGACTTCTTCAGAGACATCGTTACAGGTAACCGTTACTCTCTGCATCCAGGCACCTATGGCTGTGAAAACTTTAACAGCACTGATCTGAATTTTTATGGTGTAGGTCCGTTTGAGAAATTTATGCAGGTAACCATGATCTTGCCTTTGACGGGTCAACAATACTCCCAGAAAGTCTCTGAAAATTGCGTCGCTATTTGGAAGCATCTTGGAATTTACACCGACCAAGAAGCCAATGCCATTGACAAGTTTCTTTCCGTTTTCAAAGATCAGAATTTCCCTCCAGATTCCTCTATTCTTTTCACACTATTACCCAACGGATCTCTAGTGGTTAGTAATGCCACAATAAAAGATGATTACTAAAATTAACCACCAAATTAGTATTATTAATTTAATTTTGATGCATAATATAAAACAGATTCATGCGAGTTAGTTATTTTTTTCTGATATAGTAATTGTCTAGAATAATCCATGCTTATCGTAGCAGAATAATCACACTTTTTTATAGCTGCATAATCAAGCTTTTTTTTATGAAAATCAAATATGTATATGAATATGAAAATCAATTAATCACACTGTTTGCAGATTGGTTTTTCTAAAGATGGATCTATTCCAGAAGCCGGAACTGCAGTGATTGAGAATAAACTACTCTCAGAAGCTGTGCTTGAATCAATGATTGGAAAGCATGGTGTTTCCCCTGCTGCAAAACAGAGTTTGGCCACCAGATTATATGAGTTATTCAAACAGAGTGGTCATAATGATACTGCTGATAAAAAATTGCATGATTCTGATACTGATCATGGATTACATCACACGAAAAATGGAAATTCGGTTGCCGAAGATGTAGCAGAAAAATTACCTTAGGAGCACATTCAATCTATCACTCACGAGCTTCTAGTGTATTAATAAAATGAATGGTGAAAAGGTAGAATTTCTTTGTTTTGTTACTATGATATGTGAACAAATATAGCACAGATGGTTGAGGATCTGTGTGAATATAATGCAGAGTTCAGGTTTTTATGATGGTTTTCTTTCTGTATATATTAAATGAGACACCAAAAGAAAAAAAAATGGTGGAAATTAGGGAACATAAGAAGCTTGATGCTTTGGATACAAAATCTGTTACAGCATATTATGATACAAGTAGCCAAGTACAAGGATAATTCAGAAAAGAAATTAGCATTCATTTTTACAATTGGATGTAATCTTTCTTCAACTGAAGTTAGATCTCAATGCAGGGGTTGGCCACATTCAGAATCTGAAAAAGTCTTGTAGTCAAACAATCTTTTAAAGCAGGGGTAACAGGAATCTCCCTCAATCATGGTCTCCAATACTGCCTTGTTTTCATTAGATGCATGCTGTTCTTCTGGTTGTTAACTTGATAATTCTGAGGAAATTAAAGAATTGGTTAATTTATGCTTGCGAGATTCTTGTGGACAACTAACTCTTTTAATTTGGGTGTGATTAAATTTCTCGATGCTGAGGCCATAGGTTGGACATTTTTGTCAGATTAAATAATAATCTTCTTAATATATTATTAAACATGAACTTGATGTCATTGATGCACCTCATGTATACATAGAATTCAAACACTTTTATATATTAACACACATCAGATTCTGTCAATGTAGTATTTACAAGCCTACTACTCTTATTAGCATATTCTCTTATGAAGCACATCAGCCTAACTGTGTGTTTAGTTTTCATGTATGCACAAACCAAACTAAACCAAGCCAAGGTTAAAAGCTTTTGTCTAAATTTGTAATTCTTTTATAGAATAAGTGAATAACTTAAATCCATATTTAATTATTCATTCAAATAAGGTGGTGGATCGATCATCATCACCACCACCACCACTTTATAGTTGGTAGACAAAGGTTTGGGTGCCCAATAACAACCGCAATTTTATAATTCAATGGATCTAATTCAACTTCAAAAACAAACTTAAAGTGCAAGAATTGTCTTATAAGCTATCATATAAATAGGTTTTATTATTTTATCATAAGTATGTATATTAAAGTATTATTAATGGATAATTTAGATATACATAAAAATATTATATTAATAATATTTCTATAATTTAAGTATAAATACGGTACTCTAAGAGTACTTTCATGTATATCTTTACTAGGATAAAAAATTAAGCATTCTAATTTGTTAGGATCGTAAATTATGTTTTTTAAGATAGAAAATATTTAATATAATTATAATATTTTTATGTATTTCTAAATTATCCATTAATAAGTATTAATATTAATATTAGTATTTCTCTATCTTCTTTTAGTCAAAAATTTGTTTTTTATGTTAAATATCATATGGGTTAAATATTTTGTAATTTTTAAGTATTGCTTTATCATTGTCTTTCATGTCAATATTTATGTTCTTGGATGAAATTACTTAGTGTAAGTAATGAAATTAATAGTCTAAGAAATATATACTTGGAGCTCTAGTAGGAAAATCTGCTTTGTTTCACTCATTTAATTGATTGGCAATTTGGCATAAAGGAAAGAAAAGCAGACAAGCACAGAGATAATTGAGACAAGAAGAGTGGCATTATTTATGACAAAGTAAACAGCAATGTCTAGTTGGAACCCTTTTTTATCGAAGGTTGTTATGAGAGCTTCAACTTCTTAGAACTCAATGGAGGGATTGGCTTCATTCAGAATCTGAGAAAGTCTTGTAGCCAAACTCTCTTTAAAAGCAGGGGAAACAGGAATCTCCCCAATCATTGTCTCCAACACTGCTTCTGAAAGTGCCTTGTTTTCAATAAATGCATTCCTATGTTCTGGTATTGTGTCATCTTTGGAGAATTTCAGCTGTTATTAATTAATCAAACATGTTAAATTAAATTAAATTACATTACTATTGGTTGATTAAAATTAATTAATTAATTAAGTATAGTATATATACTGACCCCTAATGTTCCATTGGGGAATTGTTCATAGAAGACAGTAGAGCCTGGTGGGAAGTTTTGATCCTTGAAGGCTTGTCTGAATTCATGAATAGCTTTTTCTTCTGCATCACCGAATTTTTCTATGGATTTCATGTATGCCACACAATTTTCTGAAACCTTCCTTACATATTCAGGACCATCCAATGTTTTAAGCTTTGACCCTCTAATCAGTTTCTCAAATGGACCTAATTAATTATAACACACCAGTCAGATCAATTAATTCACTTCATTATTCGATTGGTCTAAGAACAAGTTAAAATTTATATAATGTAATCCGATAATATCAAAAATACTATATACATATTAAAATTAGTCAATATATACATATAAATAATTTAATTTATTTTTAGTATGTATTTTATATTTTATATATATGACTCATTTAATAGCATATAACATGGTTGCAATAATATATATTGATTATTGAAAGTTTATTAGTATACATATTTTGTCTATGTCGAATTGTCGATGTAGTAGTAGGTAGGTGAGTTGGTATTATATATCATATCATCATGCTTATTTTTATGCATATAATAAGGGACTATTCAAATGCATATAATAAGAGATTATTCAACTAAAAATAATTTATATAAAAATATAATTTATTTAATTGATTATATTTTAAATAAAAATAATATTTTTATAATATATTAAAATTTAACTCTACAATTTATTATTTAAAAATTTAAAAAATTATATAAAGATAATTACAAAATTTTTATTAAAATACCCACCTACATATAATATTTCCAGTCAAAAAAGAATGTGAGATGTCCGATACAATATATTATTGACGTGCTACGCGTCAAAAGAAGCAATTTAATTAAAATTAAACTTCAATAATTGAGTTGATAGTAAAAGAAGAGAATATAAAAAGAGGGACCACACTACCAAAATTCCAATTAAGCTAGACAGCGGATTAATTATAAAATGAAAAAGTGTTAGGTAATTAACTTTTATATTTAAAAAAAAAATTAACTTAACAAGATGTTTTAGGTAGAACATTAAAATTAATTATGGAGGGTTGAGGACCTTGGATGATGTCTCTGTAGAAATGAAGAGAATCCAACAACTGAGCAGGGGTTTTGGCCTTCCACCTTGAAGCTAAATATGGAACTGCTTTGTCTTCCAAATATAACCCTAATCCCGTGAACGTGACGAATACCCCATTAATTGGTAACCCTCTCACTCCTGCAACCATTGCATGCATTATATATGTTATTTCGAAGAAGTAATTAAGTTGAATAGAGAAAGCGATCGATGGAAGAACCTGCGCCGGCAAGGAAATATGATTTGGTGGTCCCCGGAGGTGTGACCACTGGCGGGAATTCAAGGAACTCCACGTTGACTCCGGCGAGGGATGCTGCCTTCACCATAGCTCTATGAGTAGTGTTTGATGAGTGTGAAGATTAGAGGGCAAACTGGGTACTTTATATAGATCTTCAAACTTCAAAGGGATATTAAACAAATAATAACGTGACTTACGCTTCTGTCACCATAGACTAATACAGGGATTACAATAAAATTATTATTAATTTTTATTATTATTTTTAGTTATTAATTTTTTTTAAAATTTATTAACAAGGAGTGTTAGGGACAGCAACTTTTGTGATTTGTAGCATCAAATAGTCATCAATGATAATTTTAATAGTGTGAGATTGGTGTGAGATTTCATTCAATGACTCACTTTTCTTTACTAGTTACATGCTGGCCAAAATTTGAAAAAGTTGCTGCCCCTAAACTTTTCTTTTATTAACTATGAAATATTTTAAAACGTCATAAAATATTCAACTGTTAGATATAAAAGTCAGATTTCAATATGATTTTTAGTAAGATTAAAAAATAAAATATTTTTATTTTTAAAATATTTTGATTTACTATAATTGATTTAAATTGCAATTTTTTTAGCATCCAAATATTTTTAAAAAATTAAAAAATCTAAAAATTGATTTTTGTTTTTATTTTTATGTAATTCTAAATAATTATCTAAACTGTATTTACAAAATTTCAAATTAAATAAATAAACAGTTTGTCAGTGCAAATACAGAAATTATTTGCTATTTATAAAATGTATATATATTAGTTATTTTTATTGTATATTAAACGATGTTGAAAATATTTTTGTTATTAATAAATTTAAAAAGTATTCTGTTAGTAATTTAATAATTAGAGATTAATTTTAGTAGTTTATTCAAAAAACATTCAAATATTAATAATATTCTTAAATAGATTTGTATAATAATAATTTATTCATCTTTACTAAAGATAATTTATTTATTTGTGGATAAATTTATCAGAATTTAAAATTTTATAGACAAAACAATAATTTATTCTCTTTATAAATATTATATTAAATTCAAGTAAAACAACACAAACCTAGCTAATAACATAAATCATTTTATTTTATTTTATATCGTGCAAATTACCATTGAATCGATGTATGTGGAATAAACTAAGAATATTAAAAGCCGTCAGAAAGGACAAAGGTTGGTCTAAACTCCAAATGGCTCCTATTCTTATACACATGTAGTGAAAATCCCACCGGGTAAACCATGTTAATTAATGTTTTGAATCGAACCGAATAGGTTGAACCAACAAGTATTTGACTATGTAGCTTAGTTGATAAGTTAAAATTATCTGTTTAAAAACTAGGGGTATCCATGGATCGGATCATATCCGCAGATCCGCGGTAAATATCCGCATCCGATCCGAAAATTGCGGATACGATCCGATCCGCAAATTGATCGGATATGATAGGATCCGTACTCTTTGTGGATCGGATCGCGGATATCTGCTCTACATCTGCGTATCCGATCCGCGGATTCGCAGATCCGCACTATAATAATTAAAAAATAAATAATATATATATATTTGGTATTATATTTACTTGTTTGTATGTTTTAGTTAGTAATTATTATTCATATATTGTATTATTTTATTTTTGTTATTTAGAGAGAGTTTGATTAAAAATATTTTAGGAATAAATAAGTTTAAAAGTATGAAAGAAATATCTTTATCAATTTTTTTTACATAGAAATATGATTAAAAAGAGAAGGTTTAATTATGCGGATATATCCGATATCCGATCCGATCCGATCCGTGCGGATCGGATCGGATCGGATCCGACACTAAAAAGTGCGGATATCATATCCGATCCGATCCGATGGAAATTGTGCGGATCAGATCGAATTTTTGGCCATATCCGATCCGATCCGATCCGCGGACACCCCTATTAAAAACTGTTCATAAACTGCTAATCAATTACTAAAATAGTATTTAAAAATTCGTATTTCTAATACAATAAATTTCAACAGATATTAATGATAAATAAATTATTAAAATTTTTTTAAAAATAACAAAAAAATTAAATATTAAATATATATTCTAACAAAATAATTTTAAAAATTAAATTTTTATTACAATTATGATTAAAAAAATAAAATCTTTTTATTCTTAAAATTTTGTAACTTTTTGTCAAATAGAGATTTTTTAATTTTTTTTATTGTGAATGACTATATTTTTTAAAAAAATAAAAACAAAAATTTAAAGATCAAATTTTGTTTTGAATTTTTTTACACCTTTTAAATATTTATTGAAATATTTCCAAAAAAATTTATAATATTTATTGATTATTTTTATCGTATTTTCAAATCATTCAAGGATTGTTTTATCGATAATATTTTTCAGGGATCTTTTAGTCAGCGACTAAATCTTTAGAATATCAAATTAATAGTTAACCCACTCAGCTGAAAATCAATCGGTTAAGCCAAATAAAAATTGGCCAATTTTTGTGTAGATATCTCTTGTTTATCACTCTTGTGTAAATATTTCTAATGAATTGCTAACGAATTATAGTTCAAATGTCATATTCTCTTCATCTTCACCTAAAAAAAAAGTGTTTCTAATGAGTTATTTAAATTTATGATAAAAAATATTTTTTATATATAATAAATTATCTTTATCTTTAAAATTTTAATATAATACATTTATTTTTCAAATAAGTAATTACAAATTAAGATATAAATTATTTTTTAGTATTTTATAATATAAAATATATAATATCACAAATATTATATAAATATAAATATTAAGATTTGACTATCTTTTATTTAACTCTTACATTATATTTATATGAGATTATAAAATTTTAGTTGGTTTTGCACTTTTTAAATTTATATTAGTATATATTTATATTTTTGTATATTTATTTATAATTTTACATATTATTTTATTATAATTTGGTTATTCTAATTAAACTACCATTGAACTAAATTAAACTTTTAAATCGATAAATCATTAATTAAAACAGGTCATTTGACAGTTTGATTTCTAAAACCTTAATATTAATCCTAATTTATTTTAATTTTGCAATTAGACAATATATATTTATTGTCCCTTTAGTCTCATATTCTATCTTTTTGGTATCAAAATTAATTTTGGAATGTCACTGAAAAAGTTTTTTTTTTAATTAAGACACGTTAATAATATTTAGATCAAGTCATATTTTTAATAAATTCAACATAATTTGAAATTACATTCTATAAATATTATATAATATTGATTAAATTTAATCTTTAAAATAAAACTTTATTAATGTATTATATAAAATTCACAAAATCTATTCATTAATTATACCTTCGACCAATGCAATCAGATTTAATTAGATTTATTTTAATTTAATTAAGAGGTCAGTTTGAATATTTAAAATAGACTAAATAAAATATTTGAATGGGCAGATCTAATTAAACTGTAGTCCTTTACGTAGGAGGTCAATGTTATTGCCATGTGTTCGGGGAAGTAGGCAGTCTATCTATCTCAGCTACCACCACCATAGAGAGAAATCATGACTTGTTACATTTTTTTTTTCTTTTATCTTAAAAAAAAAAAAACAATAAAGTGCACTTTGTGGTAGGACTGTTAATCGGATTAGTCCAACCCATTTAGACCCAACCCGTTAAGTCCGTGAATTAAATGGACTGGACTGTTTAAATTCGCTTCATTCGCAGGCTATAATTTTTCAATCCAAATCGTTTATGGTCAGTTTAATGGGTTAAACAGGCCAGCCTATTTATCTTTTTATTTTATCTTTTTAAAAAATATTTTGATAAAAAATATTAATTTTAGGTCAGAAACCTTAAACAAACAATATTTTTTAGTTAATTGGTTGAATTTTCGGGTCGGATCGGAAAAAAATATCGTCTAAATGTGCTATTTTTAAAAAAATATAAAAAAATAAACGGACCACCCGTTTAGCCCGCGGACTAGCATGTTTAACCTGTCATTTTTTTCGGGTTCATCGGGCTCAACTCGAAATTTAAAGGGCTTAATTTTAGAGGCAAAATCTACCTATTTAAGTAGGTAAACGGGCTGGTCCGATGAATTTTGTCCATTTTGACGGCCCTACTTTGTAGTAAAGGATTCCTTAGTGCTTTAGTGCACAAGTAAATTAATAGCAAAATAAGTAAATCTTTTGTTTAGGTTGTCTTGTGTATAAATTAGTTGTAGTTAAGTCTCAATTTGATTTCTGAATTCGCACTCGAATCTCAAAATAATTTCTGAAATTAATACTTATTCAATTTCGTTCATAAACTTGAACTCTAAAATTTAGAATAGTCTTTGAATCATTTTTTGTCAATGAGACGTGATTAAAATGTTGACATGAACTTATTATTACACGTTGGTACGTACAAAACAAAACGATGTATCAAATTTGGTGCCTCTTTTGTTTGAAAATGACGTCGTATTGAGTGTGGAGTGCCAACTTTTCTTCTATTTTCCTGCACCATAAATAGAGACTCTTGTCTTTTTCTTTGTCTATGACACTAGTCTTATCAGTGCAATTCTCCTCACAAAAAAATTATCTCCATCAGTGCAATTCTCCTCACAAAAAAATTATCTCCATGGTTAGTTTTGTAATTGCCATCGTAGAGTAACTATCTATTTGGTTAAGGAGAGAGAGAAGGGTTGATTTCATAATTGTCATAGTAGAACAACTATTTACTTGAGAGAGAGAGAGATCTTCATAAGAAGAAAAAAAAGAAAATGGATGAGGAAGAAAAACCTGCTATATTGAAGCACCTAATAACGCACATGCACCAGTTCCTTCACACTTTTTCAACCACTTCCTCAACATTTTGCTTGTAAATCTTGAATAATTAATGAATAATTAGTTAATAAATTAATGATTATTAAAAAAATTTAAAAATTAAATTTTATAATTAAATGAAGTAGAAATAATTAAAATATGAATTTTGACACTAATTTTAAAAATTTTGACTTAAAATCAGACTAGCAGGCCAAACCGGTTGGGTAAGACCCAAGAACCGAAGATCCAGCTTATAAACGAGGCTTTCAACCTTCTTCCTTTCACAAAATGAGTTTCACGCCGAGGAAGAAGAAGAAAAGAGCAAAATCCTTGCCTTCAATTTTCCGTTCCACGTAACTTTCAATCCGAAATTTCGATTGACGGGCCGTCAGCAGCCACGCGTTCATCTTGGAGTTCTCTACAAAATTTACCGAACAATTTGGTAAGGGAATCACGTTTTCTTACCCAATTCTTCCCTTTTCAATTCATGATTTGGATTTTGGTAATTGAGAGATTTTGTGATTTTGATGGTTTAGGGGTACTCTAGCGGTGGATAATCACTGGATTTCGTCCATCTAACTCGTGTGTAACGGTAAGGAAACCCTAACCCTTGTGAATTGGTGATCTAGTGAGCTCAATGTTGATTATTGTGATATTATATGAATTAGATTGTATATCTTGTTGAATTGGAGTTAACTTGGTGGATATTGGAAGTTTGGAATTGAATCCTGGAAGCTGAAATTTAGGGAGGAATCGACCAAGATATGGTTTTGGTTTCTCGTTGATGGTAATCAGTGGCTAAGAGAAGGAGGGGGTTGAATCTTAGCTTCCTTTTTTTCAGAGTATTACTTTTACTTTTTCAACTGACTTCAGGAGATATTTTCACTTTTGTCTCGTAGCAAGTTGAGAGACATTTTAATTTTGTCTCGTAACAAGTTGAGAGATATTTTTCATTTTGTCTCCTGAGATAAAAAAACAGAAAAGAAGTAGAGAAAAAAAATTGACACCAGATATATCCTGCTACTAGGTGCAATGTAGCCTACATCCAGTTTCCATCACAACAATGATGAAATTTCACTATCTTTTTCAAGATTACCAACACCAATTCTTCCCTAAAATTTACCCAATCCTATATGGGACAAATCCAGATTCTAACCCCAATCTGAATTAGACTTGGACTCAAACCAAGCTTTCAACAGCAAAGTGCTAACCCAACTTGTAAGGAAATCCCCACAGGATCATGACACACAATAGATAGATGTACAAAGAAACTCTGAGACATCTATGCCTTTTTCTCTAATTTTGCTCAGTGCCTTTTTTCTCTCAATGACTTTTTCTTACAAACCTCACAAATGTTTGCCTTTTACCATGAGACTCAGACAGACAAAACTAAGAAAAAGAAAACTAAATGAACATCATTGAAGGAGAAGAACTCAAACAGTTTTAGGGTAGCTATGGGAACTCTGTACTTTTCACTTACTCTCCTTGATCTCAACCCTTGGCCGTTCACCCTTAATATAGAAGGGTGAAACTTCCAAAGTTGAAATCAGTTACACCCTCGCAACATCTTTCTTCTCCAACATCAGAGTAGCGACAACTTCATCAGAGGAGAGAGAGAGATAGCTCGAATCTATTGCATGCATCTCTCTCATCTTTTTTCATCCATCTTCTTCAATTTTGGCCATTAATCTTGACTTTGGCCCCAAGTTTTAATTTTGACTGTTGATGAGCTTCTGATCCAAGGTGGTTTCACATTTTCTATGGTTTCCTCTTCCATGTATGAGACCTTGGATCTTTTCTTCTTGATCATTGGTGATATACAAACGAAGAAAAAAACTTTTGTTAAGTTTTGAACCCTGAGAAGCAAACTACTGGACCGTAACCTTTTCTTGCTTTGATATGGCAAAAAACTTTTTGCCTTTTTTCAAAATCAACTCTGTGCATTTTTCATTTTTTTTCTATCTTCTTCTTTAAAAGATTGACATGACCAAAGCAGAGGAGAGAGAAGATAAGAAAATTTTGGCAGAAGTTTTAAACAAGTTAAAGTGAATTGAAACTTGAAAAATGTGTCACTTTAACTAATGAAGTAATTAATTGAAATGAAATTTGAGTTCCAATAACCAAGGCATGAAGACTTTGCAATGTAAAATCTATGGATTTGAGATCATCGAATGGATTTTAAGAAGCTTTGGGTCAATTCTTTCTTTTCTTAATTTCTAGGTTTCAGCCACTATTATTTAAATTAATTTTTGCACCAAGTTTAATTAATTGATTGGGCTTGTTTAACTTTGGACCACCATAAAAACTAAATTGCTTCTCTGTACACTTAACCAAAATCATCAATCAACCAATTGAAACTAAATTATTAAACACTTAATAATACTCTAATAATGAATAAAAAGGTCCTAGATATAGAGCTGTTTCTCAATTTTTTTTATTATTTTTATGTAATTTCTCATCGTTGGAACAAAATATTGAATCAATTAATATATATGGGTTTTTGCCACTTATGAAAAAATGCAGTATATTTACCAAATAAAAATAATCTTTCCAAAGTCAAAATATCAATTTACCTTTATCAAAAACTAATCTTTTAAAGACTAAGGTGGTCATTTACTTTTATTTTTATTATCAAATTTATATAATACGAGATTAATAATTTTTGGTTAATAAGTAATCACTAGAATTATTTACTATATTTTTTTTTCATTTTTTAACTTATTATTTAAACGAAGGTATGAATGTTAATCTAATTATATAATGGTCAACGATCTATTGATCATCACCTAAAAAAATTTATATAAAATCATAAATTTTGAAAAGAAAAAAAAATGGACAAATTAACTACAATAAACTATAACTCTTTCAATTTATTTTTCAGTCAACAAGCTGAACAGTGTTTTATTTTCCTAAAATTGGAGGAACACAACTGGGGTAGATGAATTAAATTAAAAGCGAGGCTGATGGCAAAAATTACAAGAATAATTAAAATGGTGATTAACATTTCAATTATTTTTATTTGAGCAAAAGCTTAATATATATAATTTAATTAGTTATGTTGTGGTGGTGTGACGATAATACCCTGTTGCAAAACGGCAGGTAATCTTGCAGCCAAGCTGCGTTTCAAATCAGGAGAAACGGCGTGCTCTCCAATCATGGTCTCCAACACCGCCGATGACAATGGCTTGTTCTCAATAACCGCCGCCTCTTTTTCCGGTATGTTGCCATCTTCGGAGAAACTAAGGCCCAAGTGTCCCAGTGGTGATTGGCGGTAGAAGACGGAGGCACCAGGTTTGAAGTTGACGTTCTTGAAGGCTTCAGCAAATTGTTGAATGGCTGCAGCTTCTGCGTCGCCATAAGTCCCAACGGATTTCATGTGTGCCACACAATTCTCCATCACCTTCCTTGAATACTCCACTCCACTCAGTGCCAGGATCTTCGATCCTCTAATCAGTTTCTCAAACGGCCCTGGAAACAATTTGTTAAATTAAGTATGCGTGAACTATAGGTAGATAATGAAAATATTAAATAATGTGAATAATGAATATATTGAATATTCAGTTTATTAGGTGTGCAGATGATTATTTTAATATTAAGATTTAGATGAGTAATTTAAAGTGTAATATGTTTTATTTGAATTGGACCAATTTTAGAATTATTATTCATGTTGTTCAAAAAGGTCATTAGCTACCTAATATAATCCATACACAAAATTACTACATATATACTAACTAGTTACGATACCAATAAATATTATTATTTTAAATTAATAATTTGTATTTATATTTAAAGGTATTTATACAGAAAAATATATAATTTATATTTATATTTTTTAAAATTTATACACATAAATTTATAAAATTTATTTATTAAAAATAATTTAATATTTATGCTGATAAAATAATAAACAAAATTACTAAAAAATAATAGTTTCTAAAATTTTTTATTTTTAATTAAATAATTAATTATTGAAATATTTAATCAAATTTATTTATAGTACAATAAATGTTTTTGATATATATATATATATATATTATATTGTTATTAACTATTTTTTTTAATATATATGTAATATGATTGATAATATTATTTAAAATTATGTCATTACTATAATAAAAATTAATTATCAAATTAGATACTTACATAAAATACACATTAAAATATAAAAAATAAATATATAAATATATAATAATTAATACTAATTTTTAGTTTGTCTTATATTATTTATTGTATTTCTCATATTTAAGCATGCTTTAGTTGACCTTAATTTTGTCCCACTTGTAAATAAAAGTGTAATCCAGAATAGTTTATGTACACGCAATATATTTGATGAAGCTTTTAATCCCATCAATATCATTTTTCAACGTTTAGTGAGCAATTTCATCACGAATATAAACTGAATCTAAATTAAAGACTGTAAACATGGCGTTTTAACTCAAACTTTCCATTACGCGTACATGCGTAAATAAAAATAATTGATTCTTACTTTGATTATGTGAATAGTTATTTAAGCATACCGGAAATGATATCTCTGTAGAAGTGAAGGGTTTGGAGCAATTGTTGGGAGGACTTGTCCTTCCACTTTCCGGCGAGTGATGGCACCGCTTTGTCCTCCAAGTATACTCCGATTCCGGTGAACTTTATGAACTTTCCATCAATCGTCAATCCTCTCTCCCCTACTCATTCATCACCAACCAATAAACTATTTAATCTAGATTATTACTTTTTAATTGATTATGACAAAAGCTAAGGCAACCATTAATTATTTAATCCGTTCAAGGTGCGTGTAATAGATTATAATAATAATACCTGCGCCGGCGAGGAAATAAGACTTAGAGGAGCCAGGAGGAGTAACCACCGCCGGGAAGACAAGGTTCTCGAACTGTATTGCCGTGATGGATGGTTCCGCCGCCATACTCAAACTATAAATTAAAGGTGTCTTAACTTGTAAGCTACAATTTTCTTGTTTTATCCCCTTGGTATTTGGCGTATAGAATATGTTTATACCATATATATATATATGTATGAGAAATGCTCAAAATTTACGTGTCCATATTTAAGGATGGTTAAATAATTTAATAAATTTAATTAAATTTAATAAGTTTTAATTATTAATTTTATATGTGAGCTTTTGTCATTAAAAAAAAATTAGTTATTTAATATTTATACAGAAAGAAGCCGCTTTTCCACTTTCATATTCATTATTACATTATGTGACGAGATAAGATTAATTTATTTAATTTATCACATTAATATTTAATAAAATAAAAATATCTAATAAATAATAAAAATAATAATTTTAAATTATTTTTTGTAAATATTAAATTAAATACAATGATTTAAATTATTGTTTTTTTAATATTATTATAATAAATAATTTAACAGTGATATTGAAGTAGATTATTTTAAGAATTATTGGATTAAAATAATTTTTTATAAAGATTAAAACTAGAAATAATAAATTATTAAACTATTTTATAAAAACAAAAAATCATTTATGTTTTGTTCTTTAATTAATTAAATTAAATTAAATACTGACATGAAAAGTGATTTTGTCTAGCTTGACTATTAAGTTGCTTTACTAAATATTAATTGGTATAACAAATTAAATAATAACGTAATAAACTAAAAAATTAGGTAATTCCTATACCTATATACAGGGGTGTACATGACTCGGCTCGGCTCGAAGATTTGGCCTGACCCCGAATATTTTAGGGGTTAATTTAGTGTGATTTTATCGGGTCTAGTGTCGGATAAGAGTCTTAAAAATAGACCCGATCATTATTTCGGATCGGATTCGGACAATAGCTCGAGTCATCCGAACTCGGTCCGGTGGTCCGGTCATCATACACAATTAATATTTTGTGTTATTAGTGATGGATGATTTTTTTTTTTTTTGGTGACTTTTAGTGATGGATGATGGCTATTCTTATGTGGAATTTAAATATTGTAAACCTTAATATTTTGTGTTATTAGTCATTATAAGATTATAAGTCAATATTTTATGTTTAAAATGTATAAGACTTTAGACTAATGCATAATATTGTGTTATTTGTATTGATTTAAATATTTGGTATTCTTAGACAATATTAATATTAATTATGGTTATACTTTAATTTTAGAGAAGGATTGGTTCTTGTTATATTTTTTAAGTGAATTTTACTATGTGAATTGTGAAATAATGGTTGGAGATTAGGTGATTTTTACATGTTAAAATCCGATTTTTACCCAGTTTTTACCCGGCTCGAAAGTGCGTAAGTTTCATCAGATCTAATATCAAGTTAGGGTCTAAAAATTAGACCCAATCTATATTTCGAGTCAAATCCGGATTAAGCCAAATCCGATGTGACCTGACCATGTACACCCCTAGCTATATATTATAATAATAAGAAGAAGCGTTTATATTTCAAGCATTTTTTGCTTACAAGTTATATTACTAGGTACTACTTCCTTTAAGATCTGAGTCCCACTTTTACATTATCGGTTATCCTATACCTACCCACCTAACTGGCAGTCATCATTATATTTAAAACGATATCACTAATCTTCTATTTTTGAATTATTAGAAAATTTATTATTCCAAATCATACAACCATCTCTGTTCATGCCGGTATTGGGTCAACGGTCTTGCCGGTCTAGTTTTGTTTACTAGTAATCTTATTATTGGACTGAATTGAACAATGATCTATATATGAACATCAAAAATTCAAAACATGTGAAGTTCCTTGGCTGTGACTATGACTACGCATATATGACACAATCTCTTTCTATTTGTTTTGTAATCGTAGAATTTGTCAAATTATAATGCTCCATTACTTAATCATTCTGCTATCTCCAAACTACACCGTTTCGATCTCAATCATTACATGCTATCAAAACTTTAATTCAAAATAAAATGTTAGCTCCTTGTTGTTTTTTTTTATGCACGTCACATAATTAAAATAAAGATATAAAATAGTTTAGTATACACATTTCTTTTTCTAAAATAATTTTCATCATTATTTCTAAGGCTCAAACAAGATCTTTTAATTAAGACATAAGACATTTATCATTTCATACAACAAAAAAGGTATTAATCATTTTGAATAATTACATATTTATGATTTTAATAAATAAAATAATATACTTATTATCCCCCCCTGTGATATTTGCAGATATTTCTTTTTTTTTTTTTTTTGTGCACTTCAATGTTGTTCTGTTGGGAGAAATGAGCAGAAAGCCGAACCATATTACTATATTAGCCCATACGATAAACAGGCTATTCTATTGCCAAAGCCCATTAACTTATGCTTTGGAATATACGTACGTATACGTATAGTCGTATACATACACATTGAAAACTGAAAAAACGACAATGGAACGGCGTCGTACGTAGAGATTTGACGTCTTCATCGTCTCGAAATCCAAAAACTGAAGCTTTAGACACATGCTGGTTCTGTATCGATTCCAATTTCCAAAACCACCTTATTCTTGTTATCGTCACTACGTACCAACTATTCAAACCCTAAATTTGGTGCATGCATTTCTGTGTTGAGTGTTGGCATTCGTAATCTGAACTGTGAAATTAAAGGGAGTGACAGTGATAGAAGATGTCGTGGCTGAGATCTGCGATGACCAAAGCAGTGGAGGTTGGGAACAACACCAACCTCACTCGCGCCGTCAGGAACTATGCCGACACCGTCGTACAACACGCCGGCCAAGCCGTCGCCGAGGGCGCCAAAATCCTTCAGGATCGCATTGTAACTTTACTCTCCCCTCTATCTGTATTACTTTCAATTTCGCCTGTGATTGCTACCCTAATTCCCAACTAGGTCAAAATTTGTGTCCCCTTCATGTTTCTAGTGACTTATTGACCTCGTTTTTATTCGTCTCAGCTGTTTGTTTTACATATCTTCTAAACTAGTACTTGTTTTTCCCCATTTGTAATTAAATGAATGAATTGTTGTAATGTTACTGTTTTGGAGCTAAATTAATTTGTAACTGAAGTGTTCTGATGTGAGGTGATGAGAATGATGGGGATACTGATTTCACGTTGTGTGTATGCATAGGCTGCTCGGAATTATAGAAGTGTTGCGCAGACAATTAAGAGATTGGAAGAAGCTGCTATCACCTACAGGGGACCTGAAAGAGTGGAATTGCTTAGAAGATGGCTTGTTGTGCTTAAAGAGATTGATAAATTGTCTCGAGCTGCGGATGAAGGTAAAGAGAAGACTTTTGAGCATCACCTTGGTGTTGAAGAGTTAAAAGATAACCCAAGGAAACCATCTCTGGTAAGAAGCCTTCGTTCCTTGCCTTGAATCCGAACATTCTAGTTTGGTATACTTGATTTTGGGATATAATACCTACCCAAGTTTTAGGAAATCATTTTATTATACTTTTAATCTGCTTAGCACTGACAATCTATTTAAGAAGTTCTTGTTGTTTGTATTTTAGATGATATTGTCAGTAGAAAAACTGTGGTTGATCCTTCCCTGTTTTTGGTCATAGCAGGATTCTTTGGTTGTTGTTTTGTCTTTCTCTCAGTTTAATTACAGAATGAGCCTGTCATTGCTGTTTTGCATTATATTAGAGCAGAGTGCTGGGGTGGCTGTTCTACCCTATTTTACTGCTTCAGAATTCCGTGTTTCAGAGTTTATTTTTTATTTCCATTTTCGACAGTGTGATGCTTTATATTAGATTTACTGAAGTGTTGTGTACTTGTTTTTACTTGTTAGCTTAGCTGAGGAGTCATTATGTATCAGTGTTTCTATATTGTTGATGTCTGTGTTCAGGGTATTATTATTATTATTTCCCAATGTTGATGTGTAAGTTTTTCAGTTATTGATGTAATCCTCGAAATAGTGAACATCTTGATTTAACATTCTCTCACTTTGTTGTTTGTGTTTTTCATACTTTTGGTTTTTTCAGGTTCTTTATTATGATAGTGATTTTGGAGGTGAACCGTTAAATTTCCGTGATGTTTTTCTTCAAAGTCAGGCATTGGAGGGTATAACATTATCAATGGTACGATAATTGATGTCATTATTAGGTACACTAATGCTGAATTTCCTTCTGGTATGTTAATGTTGTTAAGAGTTAGTAACTTCTTATAAACTTTTATCAATGATATTTCCATCTAGTAAAACATAAACACTTGCTTGTTTGTTTTCTCTTTGATGTATAGTTATTTCAGCTTTATTGTTCTAATTCTAATAGTGTTTCATACTATCATTACAATGGTAAAAGAAGATCATCCTGCATATGTCAATCTTTTAATTGCTGATGATGGAGGTTAACCGCAGGGTTAACTCTTTTCTATTCCTCAGATTATCGAAGCTCCTAATGAGGAAGAGGTTTCCCTTCTCCTGGAAATGTTTGGGTGAGTTTGCCTGTTTCAAATGGCTCATGGTGATTTGCAATTCTTAGCATATATTTGCTGTTTTACCTGCATGAAAATTCTTATTCGACATGTTTGATGCGAGTATTTATATGGCTATACATACGACATTTAATTTAATTTGACTGAATCCTTCTGTTCCTAGATTTCAAGCCCTTTGGTGCATATTTGTGTGAGACATTTTGTAACGCTTTTATACTTCAGTTCAGCCAAACATTGGCCTGATCATGGTTTAATTTGTTTTATATAGGCTCTGTCTGACTGGAGGGAAAGAGGTTCATAATGCCATAGTAAGCAGTTTACAAGATCTCGCAACAGCATTTTCAGGCTATCAAGATGAAGTATTGGTAAGTATGATAGTTACACTTGCATCTATAGATAGAAGTATTCTAGTACCAAAATGTTGCTGGAACTACTTGCAATTCTCACCACTTATAGGTATACTGCTCTAGGCAATTCTGTTTTTTTTTTTTCAGCTTTACATGACATTATTATATATGTTTTGCCCGTTTTTCAGGTGAAGCGAGAGGAATTACTTCAGTTTGCACAGGGTGCCATTGCTGGGTTGAAAATTAGTTCTCAAGCTGTTAGGTCAGTATGAACCAAGGGTTTGTTCCTGTTGTCATTTTTGTCGTACAATTTCTGCTACAGATCATGAGGTTTTCTCTCTGGATAAAAGTCACATTCTACTGGTGTCGCATAAGATCAAAGCTGTGTAATATACCTGTCTTCGTTGTGAATCTTGTGTTGCTTTCTGGCTGCAGAATAGATGCTGAAGCCTTTAGTCTTAAGAAAAAGCTCAATAAGATAACTTCACAGGGGACTGAATACCAAGTTGATTATAAATCTGCTGAGGAAACAATGGCAACACTAGAGGTATGTTATTTTATTTCTGTTTGTGTTCTATCATAATTAACAGGAAACTAGTGCACTTTCATAAGGAGTGCAATCTTTTCCCCCTAAACTTTCTTAAATGTGTACTATTTTCATAAGGACTAACACACACAAATAAGAAGGCTAAGGGATCATGTTGCACACTATTTTAGTTTAGGACTAAAGTGTATGTGATCTCTATTTATAGGGGGTAAAGTAGAGTTCCCCCCAATTATTAAAGTATAATGTTGTGCAAGAAGCTCATTTGAGCCTTTTTGGAGTTAGTCTCTACCCTGTAATCAAATACTAGTTAATTTGGCTGGCATGCAGTCAGTGCACTTGTATGATTGTATCCCATTGTTGTATTTTGTACTTATCTTCTTAAGGAAGAGTTGTTACCTGTCTCTAATATCTTGATTCTTTCTTGAGCTGAATGGGAGATTTTCACTCTCTGCTCTTTGCCCTTCTCCCTTTCTCCCTAAGAGTATATTCAACTATTTATTGTGTTTATGAAACTTTATCGATGTTTTGAAATTTGAAATATGGAGTATAACCAACCAATCACTTTGCAGGCTTTAAAAATAGCACTAGCACAGATTCGGATATGCTCCAGGCTGGAAGGATTATTGCTGAAGAAAAAAGGTTTAACCAATGGAGACTCTCCTGATGTTCATGCCCAAAAGGTACAACTATTTCATAGTTTCGTTTGGAAAGTAAAGAGGTAGGAGAGCTAGAAAATAGAGATACAATATATATATATATATATATATATATATATATATATATATATATATATATATATATATATTACCAGGCATTAAAACTAGAATGGTTTACCTTCATTCAACCAAGATAGATGATGGAGACTTGCTCTTTGCTAGTTATCAAATATCAATAACCTCAACTCTGAATGAAAACTGGAGAGGTAGTGGCTTGTAGATATTTTGTTTTGTCACCATTTAGCTGACATCCACAGAAGGATGAAATTTTCTCTTATGGTGATATACTTCCACAAGTACATGACTATATGTCCTAGCTTTTGGTATTGGGAATAGTATGGGACTACAGAGTAGGACATGCATTTGGGGTATTTTGGAATGTTCAGTTTTGATGATCTTCGTTAATAATATTTTTAAATGTGTCTAGATCTGTTTTTTCTTTATATTCTAGTTTCTAACAGTGTTATCATTTTCATGTCTACAAGTAGGTTGATAAGCTAAAGGTTTTAACAGATTCTCTTGCCAACTCTGCTGCAAAAGCTGAAAAGCGTATTTTAGACCACAGGTAGATTTCCTGTATTATGAAAATGTCTGTTTAGTGCTCTCTCTCCCTGTATCTCATTTCATTTAGTCTGATTATATCAAACTATAAACTGAGAATGGAATTCCTAGGCATGACAATATGACATGAAACTATGCAAGAAAGGCAGGATGGTTAATTATGAAATGTTTCATTTAGTTATTTTTGTTAATGCATGCAAAGAATCTTGTAGCTTCTAGATCAGGTGATTTTGAAGGATTTATTTTGCTGTATAATATTTTTGCTTCAGATACAGGAAAGTAACCCAACCCCCTCCCCCCTTCTCTCTTTTTCTTACACTAAATAATGACAGAGTACAAAAAGAGGAGGCATTAAAAGTTCGGGTGGCTAAAGATGGTGAAGTTAGTGAAAAGGAGAAGGTAATCTGTTCTGTTCAGCAAGGCAGCATTGTATTTATTTGTAAATTTTGGCTGACAAGGAATTAACAATCTTTCACAAGGAAACTTCATAACTGACTAGGTCTGTTTTTGCTTTGAAATGTGTAATTTATGTCTAAGTTGTCAATATTAAATAATGTATGGACAATATTTTATTTTGGTTTGAGGGAAGGATATCCTTATAGGAGCATTTTTGTTTCACCATCTGAAGTTTTTATATACACTTTGTCCTGTATTATATTTTTGTTTTATATTGTTTAGGTGACACTAGATTGAAAGAAGTTAATCATTGATCATTGCTCAATAGATATAGAAGGGCTTTCAGTATGCAAGCTCTATTAAATTTATCTCTGGTCTGGTGTGCGTACTAGGTGTTCCATCTTTTTCGTAGAGGGACTGCTGATTTTTTCCTCCCTCCCCCTTTTCTTTTTTAGGAATTGACAACTGAGATATCAGGACTCCAACAGAGAAAGGAAGAACTTGAAGCTGAATTAAAAAAGGTATTTTGTTGCTATCTATATTCTCAATGCTTCAGTATTTTTCTCAGTTCTTGCAGAAGAATGGTTTCTCATGTTGTTAGTCTAGAAACCATTGAAATTTCTAACTGAAGTCTTTGACCCTTTCCTAGAATTTTCTTCTCTTACTATTCTGTCTTCAAATGTTGATCTTCATCTATAATTTCAACTAGTTACACCTTAAAGTAAGAGTGATTATATCATTCCGGGTCTTAATTGATAATTATTTGTATATGATTGATTTATTTAGAAACAGACATTTTATAATTGATTGATGTCTGGTTTACACCCTGTAGGTTAATACATCTTTGGCTTCTGCTCAAGCACGATTGTGGAATGTGAGGGAAGAGAGGGATCAGTTTGAGGAAGCAAACAATCAGATAGTTGAACATCTGAAGACAAAGGTTTGAACTTTGAAGTTCTCTCTTTTGTGTTTGGGTTATCATGCTAATCCACTTTGCTGCTTAAATAATTCTCAGCACCCAGCTACAGTTTTCTGAAGTATTCATTTGACCCAGTTGTCTGAAGTATTCATTTGACCTTGATTGACAGGAAGATGAACTTACAAAATCAATTAGGTCCTGTAATGTTGAAGCAGATGTTATCAAGACCTGGGTTAATTTTCTCGAAGATACTTGGGTTCTGCAGCGGTCAAATGCAGAAATTTACGAGAAGCAGGTCAAGTATGTATTAAACTTTGGTGGATTTTCTTATATGAGATTTATCATGAATTAATACTGTTGCTAATTGTTGTGTTTTTGAAGTGATGAATTGGAGAGCCATGAGGACTATTTTGTGAATTTGGTCATTCAGCTTCTTGCTGGTTACAAGGTATTGATTTTCCTTTACAGAATTGGATGTTGAATTTAAAATGGTGGATTCCTTTCTGCTTCCCTGCTTTTCCTGTGTAATATTACATGTTATGTAATTCACAGAAAGAGTTGGAGCCTTCCATCGACCATATTGCAACGTTCGTTGTGAACCTCAAGAATCTAAGTCAAAGGTAACCTTTCTGTGTTATTTCTAATGTCTACATGAGAATTTGGGTGTATGGAAATTTCCTTTTGAGAAATCAAATTATTTACAATTAAGAACAAATTTGAATTTTAACTCTCTAAATTTGTAAGGAAAATTTGAACCAAAATAAGTATGTGATCGCATGAATAAAATTATATTTATTTTAGAATTTGCCCCCTTTTTTTTTGTTTAATTTAATTTTTTGAAACTAATGTTACAAGAAGATGGGGGTGAGAACAGATCCTCCAAGCAAAAGCAAAGCATAAACAAAAAACCAGTGGTGAACTGCACTTGTCTGAAAGGGAAATTCCTCTAAAAAGTACATAAGCTTTACACTAGATAAAGGCCAAATATCTAATTTTATCCCATAAAGCTTGTTTATCTAATATGTTGTTAAGGGTGCGTAAGTTTCACTCCAACAAAATACTCCAAATTGTGGTGTATACTGTGCAATACCACAAAGATTTTGCTCCTTCCATATTCCCAAAACCAGCAAACTTAGTCAACAAAATCTAGGTTGCAGCATGTGCCTAAATGTGTGCATGTTTATTTTTCTTATTTTCTTAATTTTCTTGGGGAGATAGGTTAGAGAAGGTGGCCTCCAGTGGAGATGATGAGGATACAAAGCTATTAAGTCCAAGGAGAAATCTTGAGGAGGAATATTTAAGCTATGAAGCTAAGGTATACATGTGACTTGAGAATAATTTTAGGTCACTGTCTTCTTTATCCAGCAGTTCACTTATTTGTCTTCTTTTACCTTGAAGCATGCCCAAGTGTAGATTCTTACCTAGACAAAAATGCTCTGGGGTGTTCAATTTGCTTGTATGTTTGAATATCCGGACTTTGGATCTTATTGATGGTTCTGTTTCCTTGTTTCAGATTATCACCACTTTCAGTGTAGTGGATAACATGAAACAGCAGTTTTATGCTCAACATGAGAAAATTTCGAGGTTTTGTATTTCCTTTAAAATCCACTGTTTGACCTTGTTTCAGTTGCTTCATATTTTCTTTCTAAATCACATTATGGGTTCACTCATCCAGGAAAGATGAAGAAAGAGTTAAAGAGCTTTTTGATGCCATTGAAAAATTACGGACTAAATTTGAGGCCATTGAAAGACCAAATCTGGAAATTGAGAGCCCGCCTGAAAAGTCTGAATCACCCCTTGCCGAGAAAAAGCTTGATGATACACCAGCTGCTTCAGCTCCAGCTCCGGGTACTGAGATTTTAAAGACAGAAACAGAGAAACGGTCAAAATCACCTTCAGCTAAGGGAGATGATATATTTGACCATGAAGCGGAATTAGCTAAGCTAGAATCGGAGTTTGGAAAGGTTAGCCAAGACTACTCAGGAGAGGAGATTGGTGATTGGGAATTTGATGAGCTTGAAAGAGAATTGTCCTCTACCAAGTAATTAGGTGAATCCTTTTGGACCTTAACGCTTGCTGTTGTAGTTTTATAATCAAACATATGCAAGTATGATATGAATTGTAAGCGTATATATAGGTTGGCTGTTAATGAACGTGCAGCATGGTCAGATTTCTTTGAATTTGTAACATAAAAACGTGCATAATTTCTTCATTCTTCTGTAAAGTACTGAACTTTAAGTTATAACTGATTTGTCAGAGCTTTTTTCAGTGGGTCCAACTTATTTCAGGACCTTGATTGTCCATATGCCATTTTGTTTTTTTCATGAAATTAAAGGTATTGAACTGTGTGCTCTTCTTCTGCCGTTTATTATTTACTCTGTTATATTAACTAAGAAATATTCAAACGGTTTTTCTACCATTTATAAATGAACTAAAAAATGTAGATTATCAAGACTATAGAAGCATGTAGCGAATACTTGATTTTTTTTCTTTTTGGTTCATATTTTAAGTTGACCAAAAATGTAAATAACTATGGCCAAATTTGGATACCGTTTAGATACAAATTTATCATAACAAAAATTGTGGAGTTCAAATTCTTATCACTTTCACCCATCTTAATAGTTTATTATAATTATTCTAGGCGAAATATATAGGTGTGTAATTGCTTGACGACCTAACTTTATTTTATAGCAATTCCTTATTACAAGTGACGTTGCAACTAGATTAGCATAGCTAGGGAGGGACCTATACTATACTATAAGTCTATAAAAATCATAAAAGGAAGGTTCCTATGAAGCAATGCATGGTTTCTCAATGTTGATGATATACTTCACATTAGTGTTTGCAAACACAGGCTCTATTAATTAACCAAATAAAAAAAAAATGCTCATTGGAGGAAACAAATAGGACCTTGCACTGTCTTTTTGCCTCTAACTAAGATTTGAATTGAAAAAAATAATAAGAGAGAAAAGGGTAAACCCAAAAGTAGGTAAGGAGTGTTGAAAACCAAAGTCTAGAACTTTATTTTGCAGGCATTCCGGCCTCAGTTCCCTTATCCCACCAATATTTGTCGGGTCATTTTGTTGCCTTCATCTTGTTCAGTGTGTTATGATGCATTTATTCACTTACAATTTGGACTTTTTAAATGTTAATCTTAATTATTAACTAATAAACACAAAGAAAAGTAACATGAGTTATGTCATGTCATGTCATGTCACCACAACATAAAATTAAAAAAACAAAGGCATGTAATGTAATGTAATTTAAGTTAGCCATAAAACAAATGAAAGAATAACAAGAAAAGACTGGAAAAAGATGCTTATGTTCACAAAAAGGTCTATCAAGACTTTTCCCGTGTGCAAGTTTATATATACACTAAAGTGTGTCAATAAAAAAAAAAAAAAAAGAAAAAAAGAAAAAACAGAACCTCGAATCCGGTAAAAGAAAGTGCATTAGTGTAATCAGTGCAAAGTTTATATATATTTGCTGAGCTGTTATTTCAACATCAACTTGATTATGGTGCACAAATTACTTATATAAATGCAGAAAGAATCAAAAGAAACATATCTTTGTTCAGAAACCCAATTTCTTGCATGAGAATGTATAAGGTTTCAAAAACATGGATCTTAAGGCACAAGATTTTCCTTGAAGATCCTCTGTCTTATTCCTTCATTTTTTTACCACCAATCACTATGAAGTTACAAGGCTAAAAGTATAACTAAAATATATCATTGCTTTTCAATCATACTAGACTTTGCCATCCCTACTATTATTCTATTACAGCTAGTAACTAGACTATAAAGGGTGAGACAGATTTTCAGGTTAAAGTCAATTTCTATTCATCAATAGAACTCATGTTAGTTACCATTAGCAAACAGAGATACTAAAATAAATTAGCAATCCCAATGAGAAATAAATAATCCAGAGTTTATGTAATGTGGGTCAGTGCTTAACCCCATAAGAGAAAATAAAAAAAATGGTTTAACTTTCACATTTGGATGCTTGCTTGCAGACAAACTCCTTCAATAATGATAAATGATAAGAGACAACCATGAGATTAAAATTAAAAGAAGCAATAAATTAGAATACCACTAAACTACACTAACACTAATTAACACTGCTTTTTATTTTGTATATTTTTTTAATATGGCATTGTCTAACCCTTTTAAAAGCAGCATTTGGTCTTCAATTCTCCATAATATACTCATAGGAACAAGAACTAGAGAAGTGTGCCTAAAATCAATGGCTTCAAAACTCATAGCATTTGATACTGCAGATGATGATTACATTGATATGGAAGTAACCTCATATTCTAACTTCTTCTGCCATTCTCATCCACAACCAGGAGAGTTTGAGTTCCAAATGTCCTCCATTGATCAAGAAAAGGATTCAACAACTTCCCCAGCTGATGAGCTTTTCTACAAAGGAAAGCTTCTTCCTCTTCACCTTCCTCCAAGGCTTCAAATGGTTGAGAAAATCCTCCAAAACTCTGACCCTCCTTTTGTTATGGACAAAGTTGAAGCCTTTGAAGAGTTTTTTAGCACCCCATTAACCACAACCTACACAACACCAACCTCAGGCACCCCATTTGAGTCCTGCAACATTTCTCCTGTTGAATCATGCCAAGTTAGCAGAGAGCTAAACCCTGAAGACTATAAGCTTGAGTTTCCATCAACAGGCACAAGTGATGAAGGATTCACTGTTGAGAGTAATCATCATCAGAAGAAGTCTTGGACCAAGAAACTGAAGCATTCATCAATAGGATCAAAGTTGAGGGCTTCAAGGGCTTATCTCAAGTCCTGGTTTGGAAAATCCGGTTGCTCCTATGAAAACTATGCAACTTCAACAAAAGTTGCTGATGAAGGCTCAGTTTCAAAGGCTAATAATAATAACTTGTCCAAGAAGAAGAAGAATAATAATACTAGTAGCAATCCATATGGTCAAATTCGATACGAGTCCTCGAATTCTGTCATGAAGAACAATGGAGATGATCCAAGTAGCAATCACAGAAGGTCATTCTCTGTAGGAATCAAGATTCTTTCGGGAAACAAGTCGTCGCTGTCCACCGGATCATCTTCATTTTCGATTCCAAACAAGTCATCAAGGCAGCATCTTAAAAGGTGCAGCAGTGCAAGCTCAGAGATAGAGAATGCAATCCAAGGAGCCATTGCTCACTGCAAGAAGTCTCAGCAAACAAAGAAGAATTCAAGTGAAGTAGGATTCTACTCATTTAGTGAGGATCAAGAAAGAGTAGTGCTTTTGAGGGGCTAATAGGGACAACTTAAGTTTTGATGAAAGATAACTCTAATTCACTACTTTAACCAAATTGTCATGATGAGTAGAAGTTCAATACTCTACTCTTTAATGTTGGTGATTAATTTGTATTATCAGTAATCTTAGTATTTTTATTTGAAATCAACTTGATCAACTTAATATGAGTTGGAATTTCAATTACTTGTGAGTTAGTGTACTATGATATGCATGACAACATTACAAACCATGCATTTTGCAAGATTTCCTTATTTTAGTTTGAATTGCAACTGATTTGTGAGACATTTTCCAAAAGTTAAGAAAACCAAATTGGTGGTTATAGATTCAACCATAGACAGTGGTTTTCTTTGTCAAGAGTTGCTTCTTTTCATAAAAACTATTCAAAATTTATGATCCACAATTGGGACTATTCAAAGAGTTGCATATATTTTCATTCAAAGTCTTCAAAGACTTCCATCTGTTCAACAAATTCAAGATATGACAATCAAGTTGCATACCGCACTTTTCTTTTACACCTTCTAAACCCCTCTCCATTCTTCTTTCATGAGCAAATTTTCTAAATATATTTTAAATATTAATAGTTTTATAAATCATCTCATCAAATTATGTGTTTAGATAACTTTTTAAGTAATAAATTTAAAAATTAGTCATTTTTACTGATACGATAACATACCATTGATTGTTTGTATAAAATTCATTTAGACTAAGGGCAATGCATGAAAATAAAATCTATTTATAACATATAAAAGTTGATACTAATTTTTTTTGCAATAAGTTTAAGCCATCTTTTTCTTGTTAATGATGTCACGTGAACAATTCTAATGACTTGCCAAAAAATGAGAATCAACCAATCATTCTTTAGTAAAAAGTTTTTAAAAAGTTAAAAGAAAAAGCTTTTATCTATTATTATTCAATTAAAATATAAAATACTAATTAAATATATTAAACATACATTAAAAGTGTCATAATAATAATTATTATAAAAGATTTCAGTTACAAATATTCAAATTCTATAATTTATACATATTAAGACTCTTACTACTATACTATTTAGTCTACTTATACATTCTGTATAAGACTCTTTGTTTCTTAATCTCTGGTACCAATTATAAAAGACTCCTCTAAGTAAGTTCAAATTTAGTATATCTTCTTATTAGATTCATTCAAATATGTCATGATTATAAAATTAATTCATAATTTTATATTATATTTTCATTCTTATTCATTCATTTTCCTTTAATTATTTGTAAACTAAAAAATACTACATGAGAAGATAAAATATGACAACTAAAATAAATATAAAAATAAAAACAATAAATAAAGATGTAGCTTGGATAACTCTAATATAAAAAAAACTTATGTCTTTTTTAAAAATAAATGAATTCAAAATCTTAAAACAATAACTAAATTTCAATTTGTATTATATTTTAATTGAATAATTATATCATTTATATGGAATGATATACAAATTGTTAAATAAATATTCTATAAAATATTTTTAATATAATCAATCTCTAAATAATATAACATTTATTAGAATATACTATATAGTATAAATAATTTATTTCTTTGCACATCGCAGAATCACACTATAATTTATTTTAGTTAGTGAGAACATATAACAAATTTACCTTTGCAAATATCACAAGAATAAGCGCCATATAAATCTTATAGGGTATCAGAAAACAAAACTTCGAATTATTATCAATATTAGTATTATTGTTTTATTGCTCAAATTCGATTATATAAACTAGGGATGGAGCTAGAGCAATTTTAAAAAAGGGGTCAATATAAAAATATAATTCTAAAAAAGAAAAAAATTAAAATTAAGGGATGTTAATATAAAAATTAAAAAATTGTTAGAGATATTTATGTCTTCATTCATCTGCAAGAAATTGGCAACAAGTTGCTGCAGATATAGATCTCAAAAAACTAAAGTAACGGTGAAGTGAAGAAACACATTAATGTAAGGATAATAACTTGTGCAGAAATCTAACTGCTTTTAATTTTTTTAATGCTGTTAAGTGTCAACTATATACAATACAACATATAAGTGACAATAATCATTTGATTCTGTTTTCTATAAATTATAATTCCTTTTAACAATCATGAAAATAAATCTCAGGATAAACATCATAGTACATTATTTAGTACGAACTTAATGAGTGGAAGAATGATAATAATAATAATAGTGTTAACAACACTTAATTGACTAATTCTACAAGATTTTGATATTTAAATTAAGGGGAGTGCTAGGGGAACAATATAAATTTTGAATAACATTTACTCTTTTAACCCTATTAATTCACATTGTTTACACATTGTTCAAAAATCTTATTGGTTACTTATACTTTTCTTTAAATTAAACACCGTCTTACGTATACAAATAAATTCTTCTTATTAGTGAAACAAACATCTTAATTAAATGTTCAATTCTATGTAGTATATATCACTTTAATTACTTATGAAACTCAAATACAGAATTCATTATTATGGAATTATGTACCAAAATACCCTTTCTTTTAGTAACATAAACATGAGGGAACTTGGCATTGACCTAATCCGAAAATGTTTGGTAACAAAAGAAAATCAGCCAAAAACAATTATAATTTACTTTATTTAACATTCATTAATTATTACGACAATTAATTAATACTAAATAAGACAAGTTTTGATTATTTTTTTTTTTTTGTTTACCTGGCATTACCCACCCAACCCAAGTGATGGCAAAAATAAAGGAGGAATCTTTTGAGGCATTCGGCTAATCATCACAGATTATGAGTAACAATTATGATTACTGTGGCATCACATATGTCTATTATATTAGTCCCTTGGCAACTATAATTAAAAAGAATTTAATTTACACATAAATATTTACATCAAGATATCTTCGTAGAAAATAATAATTAAGATATTAATATTTAATATATATTATATAAATAATTTAATTAAATATATTAAATTGTCTAACAATTTTTAATTAATATTTTTATATAAGAATATCTTTACATAAATAATTACTTTAAATAGATATTGCCTTTAATTTTAATTTAATGTCTGGTGGAAAAAAATTCATGGATGAGGATAACTTAATTAAATTAAAGCAAAGGTATTCTATAATCTATGGTATTGACAAAGAAAAAAAAAACTGTCAGAGAAATAGAAAGACAAAAAGAAGTTAACTTCATACGTACGAGAGTTATGTTAAATTAATCACATTTTATTTGAAAATATATATATATATATATCCTTCATCATAGCAGACAAAGTTAGGAACAGCTTTTCAGGTGATGCTTCTTTTCCGATTTGTTTCTACTTTGACAGTGGCTAGTTCTATGTTAACCAAACATTAAACATTTAAACTTAATGAAATAATAATAACAATAATAATAAAATGTTGTCATTAGTAGTTTCATAATATCTTGGAAGCTAGACAAAAACAATAGAATTCCCCAAGGATTTAAATGTTAACACTAAAAATCTTCTCTTTAATTATATTTAGAAGAACTTTAAGGTGACAATGGGAATTTCTTTAATTACTGTTATATTTCCCAAAGTTTATTTGTTTATTATGAAATGGAAATAAAAAAGAGGAGAACATGGTTAGCAAGTAACGCAATAAGCTATAAGAAGAAGCAAGCATACATCATGATTTCCGTTTGCTTTCATGTGAGTGTGTTTTGAAATTTTGATAGTGCTTTCATGTGTGTCTCAGATTCAGTTAGTGACTTGGTGTTTGTTTAATTATGTTGTAAAAATTTAAAAAAATCCAATTGCTGCTCCTTATATTTCAATACCCGGTTTCAGTGGTATGATTTCAACCAATGTGTTTTCCTTTAATTCCTAACTAATTCAGCTTCTTATCATGATCACTGATTTTTTTTTAAATTATTGGCACAATTGTAACAAATTATTTTTAGTTATATATTCTAGGGGTGAGCACGGATCGAGTTGGTTCGGATTTATGGTGAAATTAGAATCGAACTAATTGAATTGTAATTGGTTCGGTTTGGTTCGAATTTACGTTTGTTTTGTGCATGTACCCGAACCAAACCAAACCGATTAAGAATGACGTGATTTGGTTCGGATCCACGGGTTCTGCACCCAAAAATCATTATTCGAACCAATTATTAGAGAGAGTTATTGGTTTGGTTCAGGTCGGACCCGATTACCCATTGGTTCTAGAACCAATTTAATTAGTTTGGTTCGGTTTCGGACGAGTAATCGGGTACCCGCTATCCGTGCTCACCCCTAATATATTCGCGAGTTTAATTTCGATGCACTGACAATGTAAAGCGTATCCGTGCTCACCCCTAATATATTCGCGAGTTTAATTTCGATGCACTGACAATGTAAAGCGTTTTACACAGTCGTGCAATCAGACCCGTTCTTTTGGATGACTATTCACGCAATCAATGTAAAAGGTAGTTATTTTCATTGATGTGGCATTATGTAATTAGATGCACGTATAAAATTATTTTACACTAACAATGCATCAAAATTAAATTATATATTCATAACAAAAGCGTGGTTTACTAATTTCATTAAAAACAAAATTCCTTGATTATGATATATATCAACTTTTATGTGATTTTGTTATTCTTATATCTACACATGCAATGATCTTCGCTTAGGGGAAAAAAAAAACAACAAAACAACAAAAACTTTTCAAGTTACAACCACCCCAATTGGCCAGATGCCATGCCACCAATTCCAATCATTTAGACAATGCCAACTCAGAACATATGCTATTTCTGTTTGGATTGGAATTTCAAGTTCATAATTTGGACATGAGCTTTTTCTTAAACCATAATTTGAAACTTTTCAGACATAAAAACAAGCATGCTATCAGCAACAGACCCAAAATTTATATATTATACTCAGTTATATCCTCATCAGCCGTGTACTTTTATTTTCGTATAAGGACGGCTACACATACAAATTTTTTGGTATACAAGTTTATATAAATTGGTCCAAGCCTAATAAAAACAATTTTCAATTTAGATTACGTGTAAACACGCGCTTCTCTAACTCTTTAATAGTGCAAACGGTTCTTCTCCCTCAATTAAAACCGCAACGCTCAAAATTTAAATAAGGATCAAAATCTCTCAAAAAGTTTCTCAAAATCGTCGCAAAAAATGAAGGAAGTTGCGAAGCTGAATTCGAAAAGAATTATGAGAAAATGAAATAAGAAGATGAAGAAGAAGCCGCAGAACTTATCAGCACACATACACCGAAAATTCTTAAACAATACACTTAAATATCTTCGTGTTACACTGAAATTTGTTGCAAATACAGAAAAATATTTCCTTTAATGCAAAACTTTTACATTACATTCAATTCAAACCATCAACGATGAACAACAATTTTCACAAACAAAAACAACATTATTCACCTACAAAATCATAAACTACTAACGAAAACATTAACTAGAATTGAACCACACCTCAGCCACTTGATTTGATTCAAAACAATAATCAATTTCGTTCTGGTTCAATTGACAATCTGAACTTGAATTATTCATTATTTTCAACAACGAGATAACTGTTCAAAATTGATTTTAGAACTTGATTTCAAAAACATAGAGAACGAACATAAAAAACGCAGGGAACGCAGAGATGAAAGAGAACATAAATAAAAAACGTTGAGAAAATTTGAAAACGAAAACGAAATCCTTTCAAAAAATGTAGTTATATATTCGCACGATGATTGAAAAGTTAGTTAGATAGTAGCGCGTGAGGTGAATTAAGTTAAAGAGACTTGTATTGACTTGTATGAAATAATAACTTGTATATGGAGAATATATTTTCATATAACCAACTTATCGATTAATTATTGTAAAGTTATACAAGGAAAATATTTGGGTTAATGATCAGAATATTTCTTAAAAGAAATAATCAAAATAGCTCTTGAAAAATCATGAATATATCAATTTTTTGGTCCTTGCAAAAATTAAATGGTTCAAATTTGTCTTTGAAAAATACATTTGTCAATTAAAGGATGACATATTACAAACTAATTAATGTCATGTGTCATTGTTTAACTAACGAAACACAGTGATCTTTCAGGGATCATTTTAACTATAAACCGAAAATAGGAAAAAAATTATATAGCATATTTCCTTCATATTCCCATTATATATAATAATAGTTAACTCAGAGAAACATATGTTGACTATGGCATCTAAAATTTGTGTAATTCTTTCTATGCACTTGTCTCCATTACAGGACAAACAGATAACTTGCATTACTATCACAACCTCTTGTCAGCAATACAACATTTTGATGCAGTTATGAAGTCTAGGTCAGGGGTGGTGATGACTTGTCCCCAACACATTTCTAGTAACAAAACTTGAGCAACAAACAGGGATGGCAACCATAGATATTTTGACAATATATTGATACATAAATTAGAATTAGAGCACAGTTCTATTGATTTTTCCCACAGGTACATACTCAGAAAAGTTGCATTGCTTCATGATCCTACAACAATTGCTAAGAGAATAAACAAAACTGTACAGTGTGCAACACAAGAAGCATTAGAGTTTTCTTGGTGAACTCTTACAGCATTAATGACTTGGAAGGTGCAAATTCAAAATACCGGTCAATGTCATCTCTTTTTCTTGTGATCCTCGGGGGTTGCGAGTTCCAAAAAAAAATAAAATCAAAGGGCATATATCCGATCAACCTCGGAGTTGGAGAAATCTGAATGAGGCCAAGAGTTGGATCCGCTCCTCCTAGCTAGCTGCTTCTCCTTCTTCCTCATTGATCTGGTTCTCTTCGACCTCACGACATAGAAAGTCATGGTGCCAAGGACTCCGGATATTATCACTCCTCCAACTACTGTAACCAGGACTGCGGCCCACTCGTGCTTTCGACCCACGATAATGTACGAAGAGGCAATAAATGCCACCGAAGTACATACAGAAGCCAACCACATCAGCTTGTTAATCACCTCCACCACCCTTTTTTCTGCTTTAGTTTCACCTCTAACCAAGGTAATTTGGACAACCACAACAGCCAAAGATGTAAAAAGTGCAATAGCATTGAAGATGAAGAAGATTTTGAAAGTAGCATAACTTGCTACCACTGCCCGACCACTATCATCATCCCCACCAGGCACAGTGAATATAGCGGCGAAAGCAACTGTAGCAAACAATACAGCCACCACAGTCACCGAGTTTGTGGCATTGTTGATTCCTTCCCTATGGAGCTTCCTTAGCTCTTTGGAAATATTATGAACATTCTTGTTGGTTTTTCTGGTTTGTTCAAGTTGCGTGTGAACATCTTTCTTAATTTGAGTAACAGTTTTCCTCAGTTCATCCCTTGGTTGGTTGAGCTCATTAGCTCTAAGCGCACCATATCGACATAAACAGTCCTTCATGTCTGTTGACTCTTCAGAGAGGGGAAGATTTTCAGCAATGTCAAGGGCTGTTTTGTGGTCCCTGGTTAATGCGTTAACATTGGTGTCTGGCAGAAGCAATAACTCATTCACTATCTGTGGAGTAAAATGAGCAACAACTTTGTCAGATTTTTCATTTGAGAAAATATCATGGATGGATGGATGGAATGTATGTAAATTCAAGAAAGAAAATTTAAATACATAAGACCCTATATTTCCAGACAAATTCAGGCCAAACTATACTAAATCAGCAGCTTCATTTGCATTTTTAACAGTTAATATTTGTACCCGATGTTCCAAGGTGGACAAGTAAGTAAACAGCTATAAGGCATATTTAAGTATCCTACTAGGGGGATAATAACACATTTTTAGCCATGTGTATGAATCCCATAAAACTAAAATCATTTGTGTTTCTCATGACCTCATCTATACGTAAGGTGCTTGTAAAGTTGTGCCAGTTTTGACATACCTCAACTCGCTTTTTCCTGGTAGCTACATGTAATGCGGTGTTGCCAAACTTGTCAGGAAGCATAACGATGGCAGCATCTGCATCAAGAAGCAATTTTACCACATCACAGCTTTGCCCTTTTACAGCCATATGCAATGCCGTCTGCCCTTTCTTGTCGGTCCTCCGTGCCAATTGTGGATCTTTACTGAGCAACGCTTTTACGATCTCTACATGGCCCTGGCGGGCAGCTAAGTGCAAGGCATTTTTTCCATTGGACCTAGCAATTTCCAACAAGCTACAGTCTTTTGAAAGCAATTCTTTCACCACTTCTGTGTGGCCTCTTGTAGCTGCTGTTATAAGTGGAGTAGCATTCGATGGACCAACTGTTTTGCTTAACCCGGGATCATAATCTAGTAAAACCTGGACGATGGCTGCAAAAGAAAAACTATATGTATTAAAAAGGATGAGTAAGAAAAGAGTACACACATATAGAATTTATGATTAGACAAAATACAACAATTAAACCCTTATAGGATTAGCACATAACCCATCAATTAACTTGCGAAAGTTATCTAAACATTTGGCCTAGAAGGCTCCTCGACACATATCACCACAGAACATTGACATCATATACATTTCGTCTCCCACTCCCTCTCCTATTATTTTGTTTCTCAATTACCACAAGTGCCATAAGACTTACTTCCAATCAACCATGGGAGTCCAAGAGCTATGCAGTCTCCGAACAAGAATACCTTTCCTAGAATCAGAACTTCCATTGTTGCCTCAGAGGTCCAAATTACTAATTACTTCAACCAATTCCTTGTGTGAATCAAGAATATAACTATTGCTTTTCTTTAGTTAATACAACATAAATAGTCAGTACAACTCACTTCATAAATAAAAGATCTACCCTCGGATGCAAAACAACAACAAAACTGCTTCGATATCCTACACCTACTCACCTAATTGGACTAACCAGTTGTAGCAGAACAACTACAATCAGCACAAGAGTGAAAATAACAATTAAAATACCATCTAACAATGCAAACAAATCACAATTCAGAATTCAGAAATTACCATGGTGGCCTTGACTAGCAGCAATATGCAAGGGATCAAAGCCAGATCGATTCTTCTTGGAAACAGTTTCTTTACTGGAATGCATCAACAACTCTTTGACAACATCAAGGTGACCCTTTTCAGCAGCAGTGAAGAGAGGAGTCTCTCCGAGCTCGTTCTCTTCGTTAACAACGGAGGCCCTCACCTCAGCGATCTCAGCGTTGAGTTCATCGCCGCTAAGAGTCCCAATAATCTGAGAATCGATGTCCAAAAGGATCTGCTTCACCGCACCAAGATCACCCTTTTGAGCCGCCAAGTGAAGCTCCGTGTCGTTGTGCCGCCCAGTCACCTGCTTCACATACTTCTTCTTCCCCGCCTGGTCGATTCGCTTCCCGGAGTTTGATAACACCAGCGCCGGCGCCGTCGCCGACGAAGGAGACGGAGACGGCGATATCTCAGAGATAGCGCTGTTGATGCTGTTCTCCCTTTGAACTTGAGCTCCTGAAAACAAAAACAAACACGAGGAGTAAACAAAAGAGGCAAAAGGGTCTCAGAAAAACGAAAGCTTTGTTGATTGAGAGCTGCAGATAGCGAAAAGCAAAGAACTTTGAAGTGAAGTAACAGAAGAAAGAGAAAAACCTGGTTGGTTGAGGTTGGAAGCCATGGAAATTGTGGAAGAAGAAGAAGAAGAAGAAGAAGGAGAGAACGTTTAGCAAGTCATACAGATGAAGGATAAAGTGATTCGATTCTGTGATTAGAGAGAGATGGTAAAGAAAAATGATTTGGGGAAGCAGACACACAGAGGAAAGTGAGGGGAAAGAGAGGGGGAGACAAGAAGGAGAAACACATTTTGGATATTCCTTTTTCTTTTTCTCCTTTTTTTTTTTTTTTGTAATTCCATATTTTTTTTCTGCAAATTATTCATCTCCGAAAATTAATCTGAGAAAGAATGTAACGTGAATTAGAGTTTTCAATTCTTTACATTTTGGGATATTCGTCTTGACTGTCGGGTTGGATACCGTGTCCAACCAAAAAAGTTATTAGGATTTAGTTAATATATGTTTAAAGGATATATAATAAATTTATTATTAATAAAAAATTTTAAATTTTTTATTTAATAAATCAAAATATATATATATTAAAAATTAAATTTTTATATTTTTAATAAAAACTTTTTTAATTCATAATTTTAACATATATTTGTAAGATATAAAATAAATAAACTATTATTATTATTATTATTATTATTATTAAGACAACTAAATATGATACTTTATTGAATAATAAAGAATACAAATACTGTATTGGATAGTCATCAACATTTTCTTTCTAGCGATGAAGATTTTCAGTTTTATTGGTAACGCAAGATAATATTTGTTACTCAAAGACTCTACTCTGAGAGTGACATAATAATATAGAAATTTGGATGATTCTAGCGATGGCAAGTGAAGAAAAAATTATTGATAAATGGATGTAAATTTTCAACATAGATATTTATTTAATGTAAACTAGACAATATTAAAAATATAGAATCTGACCCCCAAAAGAAAAAGAAATGTACTAATAATCTAATATACATCAGCGTTAATTTATTTAGTTAAAGAACACAACATTAATTAATTTGATCATAGATAACCAAATATATCTAGATTACTGTAATTTATTTTGTGAAGAAGGAAAGGAAAGGTGTTAATAGTCAATAATCGGAGTTTGATGAGATGAGACCATCATTGAACTTAACTGACCCATTTATAATGCTTTATGAGCGTGCGCCGTCACAATGGAAGAGTCTTAAGTCTTTTAATCTTTTAATTTACTTTATCTACTCCAAAACATCACAAATCACACATGCATTTCCTTATTGAAAAATGAATATTAGTTGAACTCATGACTCCATACTCCTCAGCTAATTAAACATTACTTAATTTGTTTGTAGCTTGAGCCAGATAATTACAAATATAATAAAATTATCCAACCGGTTTGGGGACAAAAGACAAGGAATAATTGAAACAAAACCTGTGGGCTGGAGCGTTAGTCAATTAGTCATACACTATTCATATTGTGCTCTAATTCTGCACATTCGACAATGAATTAATCATTAAGAAATTTAGTATTATATTTTACATTTTATTCTTTGATATAGCCTAAATAATAAAAAAAAAAAAATTCAATTTTCAAGTGCTATTGTTATACAGTTTTGGAAAGCCCAAAAGCGACACTGATCACAAAAATTTTCTTGGAAGATTACGATTTTAATTTGCAATCTATTATATGTCTCCGTAAAATATGGCGAATAAAGAATATCTGGACACACCAAAATCAATTGATATATATATATATATATATATATATATATATATATATATTATTCGTAATGTATATTTTATATTTCGATATATATTTCATATTTACAATTAATTATTAATTAGTAATTAGTACATCTAATATGATTGATTTTGAATTCAGGTAACATATGAACATTAAAGTTAATAATATAAAGTAAAGACTTAAAAAATATATTGTTATATATTCAAAATTTACATGCAAATTTTACTAGAATGCCTTATTTAACTTTAGGAAAGCTTCGAACCATGATTTACACAAAATGTTATATCTCTAGAAACTTCTTGTCTGAGCAGAGCCATAATATTGTAGTTCCAAATAGAATCCAAACATTTCTATACGCGAAATACTAAAAAAGAAGTAATGAAGTTCAATCATTTGCAAGAAGAAACAATGCGTGTGTATTTATATTTCGTGAGATTTACATGCAACACAACCCAGGTTTGACTTCAATAGCACCACGCTTTCATTTTAGGGTGTTGGAGTTGGAGGGTTTAACAACATAACAAACAAACAAATAGAATATCATGTGTATCAATGAAGGGAACAAGTCTTCCAACATAAAACTGGATTCTGGAGATGGAGCTTTCATCCTTCAAGGGTAAAATCAAATGCATCTATAACTATTTCCTTATCTGAATAAAATATATAAAACTGCACCGTCAAGAAGAGAAAAAATTAAGAGAAGTAATACACTCCAACATAAGAAAACTACAAAATGAGTGGATTTCAGTTCATAGAAATGGCAGACACCTGAAAAGCATGGAGTCGGATCAGGAGAGATCAAATCGAACGACGACACAAGTGATGTTGTCTGAGCTTCCTCGCGCATAAGCTTCTTTAATGAGTTCTCTGGACGCCACTTCTGCATCTGTGATATTTTGTACTAAAGACACCGCCTCCTGAAATAGTAGGGACGACATGTAGGCAAAAAACGAAAGCATTCACAAGGCTAAATAATTGAAACTAAAACTGAAAATCCAAGTTTGAATCTACAGCGTTTCAAAATCACATGTGGCATGGGAAATTTCATGCATTGACTATGAAAAATTGTAAACACATATCCGTTCCATCTCCCCTCTTAAATCAAGAAGGAAGGGCCTTGAAGACTGCTACGAGTGCACATGTAGAGTAGAGAAATTTAAACATGAGACCGCTATAAACCTTAATACGAACAACTTCATTCACTTGGAACACAGCACAATTTTGGCTGATTGGCATATAAAATTATATCATGAACGCCAAAAACTTCCTAAATTGCATCTATACTTGCACTACCAAGGTTGTATGCAGCAAAAAAGAGGACACACAATGAAGACGGCAAGCATGGAGACTACCAAGTACAAGGTGCACATGCACTTGTAACCATAGTTCAGCTTTGGTACAGAGTAGTGGCACTCAGCAGTGAACAGTGATTACCAAAAACATATGAAAGTTCACAAGATCAAGCGTGTCATTTATGGTCAAATATAGTATAGCTTGTAAGATGAACTCACCTTGTTTGATATGACATTCCAAAGACCATCACTGGCGATTATGATAAAATCCACACCATCTATTTCTTCTTCCTAAGCCAGAACAGTTGCAACAAGGGGGGGAAATCAGCTGACATAATATCTATACATCACTGGAATACAAATGGGTGATAATCAGATGTATGGGGTTAACAACCTTAATCTCTGGGTCAGCAACAACGTATGGTTTAAGAAGTTTATCTCCAAATGCACGGGAAACAGCAAGAACACCACCAACCCTCCATGTCCCTGAATCAATAACCAGCTAGTTAAACTATTTATTGCTATCATTAGTTTATTGCAAACCAAAATAAAAAGAATGGATGTTAACACCAGTGCATAATGAAACCCACCTGCCCAAATTATGAATCCCCCTGCCTCCTCAATCCTTTGACGCTCATCAGATCTATCAGGTTTGTGATCGATAGACAAAGGAACAGCTACAGTAAAACAATACACTCATAAGTCATAACAGTGAAAAGCAGAAGAATAAAATAACAGGGATGAGGGAAGAGGGAATTATTTTGCTTGAGCTATTTTGGAGTGGAAATTTACTATGTATTTGACAAGCATATCACCAAAATTGGGCTAAAAGAAATACGCCGAATAATCCCCCTTCACTCAGCACCAAATTCAGATAAATCCCGCACATAAGTGACACAGTACCAACCTGTACCAGCTCTGGATGCAACTACTCTGGAATCGCCAACATTTGCAACAAGAATTCGGTCGCCCAACAACATAGCTGTTGATGCAGTGGACCCAGCATCCCTCTGATGGCCCTTTTCCTCATTGAGATAATCAACATCTGTCTGTTTAAATGCTTCAACTGCAATAACAAATCAGCAGGCAATAAACATACTATGTTTAGAGACCATCCATGTGGCAAATCAGACCACTATAGTGGCATATAATATTTTGCACTACAAGGTATATTTTATATGATAGTATTTCATACCAATAGCAGTCTTTGTGTCTTTGATAAAGTCAGGATGGCTACTTAAATTTTTAAACAGATTATCCTTCAGGTATTCTGCAGTTCGGGAACCTCCATGACCTAAAAAGAAAAAAAGAAATAAATTTAATAGATGCATGAAAAGGACATGTCAATGAGGAATAAACTGCACATTCTTCAATTTTAGTACAAAATTTGATCTACACAGGCTTAAAAACTTTCCAGTATTACAATTACTTGCTCCGTGCTACAATGAGCATTGGTGAATTTCTGTTGATACATGCTACTGTTTAGTCTTTAATATGGGTAAATTCCTAATCCCAATCTTATAGGAGTCTTACTAGCTGTCTTTTGCCGGTATAAATAATATGCTTTTCTCCATTTGGGCTAACCTATACCATGTATAAGTCCTAATTATGCTGCTCACTAACAGTTCAAAATGGAGAATTTCAGAAGATCATCCAACTGGCTCATTTCAAGTACTCTACTCTGTCTCGTCACTTAATAACTGAACCCTAAAGGCCTTTTCCAAAAGATTCGAGACAACAGTCAAACAACATCAAAGCTGTAAAGACACACCATGAGTCCATAATTATGACAACAACATCTCACCAACGGATAAAGCCAATGGCCTGGACAAGATTGCAATAGTGAGCATACAAGTTATAAAGGTAAAACAGAATCACCAATTTCTTAATGTTATGTCTGACAAGTAAACATCCTACAATAACACTGTAAAATGGCTATATTGCAACCGAAATCAATAACGCCATTGAAAAAAATGGAATGACATCAAGGCTAGGCTTCAGAGATATAGAACAGAAACATTACACATACCATCAAAAACACCAAAAAAGGCAACAGTCTGACCATCAACCTCTGATATCTTGGTCTCAAAAAAATCCTCCATTGAAGACCTTTTACCCTTGAAACTGGAATATCCATAGCTAAATCTTCCATTTCGACTTCCAGAGAGAAAGCTAAAATAAAAACCAAGCACTTCACTCGTTTCAATTTTTTATTTCCAATATTAGAGAGATCAAAGGCCATTAAACAACTTCACTAAAAAAAAATAAAAGATAAACAGATGGTGGCAAACAAAAATTAACTGAATTTCAAGAATCCCTAGTTTTTTCCTCCAGACCAAGATTACTTATAGCTGTTGACAATAACTTTGAATAATTGGACTAATTACCACTCCTTTCCATGACCCCTGCTCTACTCAGACATGCTTGCCTGGTATAAGATCAAATAACGTTTATGATTTAACCAGGAAAGGTTTTCCAAATTAGACAACGATCTTTTCACATGAGTACTTACTAAATCGTCCGTTTTCCCAATTTTTTCCATCCTACATCCCTGTTTTGGATCATGGATACCATACTATATTTCCCATTTTAAAAGCATAGAAACTTATGGCTTATCTTAACAGCAATAGAGTCTGAAGTCATTCTATACATATAACTTACAAATATTGACCAGATATTTATACATAAATATTGTGTGATAGATAGTGATACAAAAATTGGTTTTCAATGCATCGGTTATTTTCTTGAGGGATTTGGCAAAAAACTGGTGCAGAGTTTCTTAATTGCAATGACAAAATTGTAATAATAAAACAGTTAATAACAAGAAGCCTAGTTGCAACAACCGTAGAAAATGCTATAACCTAACATAGAGTCACATATAAATTAAACAAAACGTCAATTCCTTCCATGAAATTTTCAGAATGGCAGATAGGCACCTACCTTATTAAATTTGGATGCGGTGAATTATGATTACAAATTATTATTATTGTTATTGTAGACATGTTAATTCACGTCGAAGTTTTTTTTTTTTTTTTTTTTTTAATTTCAAAGTCGAAGACATAACCGGAAATTGAATGAAAGACGGGAAGAGAATGAATGAATAAGGAACCTGATGCCACCACCGCTGAAGAGAGAATCGTGATCCTTCGACGACATCACAATGTTGGGTGCTGCCGGCGGTGCGGGCCGATCATCCCTTGAAGAAGAAGAAGCTGCAGCTCGGGCCGCGGTGGCGGAACGGTCTTCCTTATTAGAAATCATTATTGTTACTATTCGCTATTTTCATCCTTTTTATTTATTTATTTTTGGTTCTGGTTATCGTTCTTTTTAGCACCACCCTCTTCCTACCTCGTTCATTCTACTACCCCCTCCTCTTTTTTTATTCAACATTTTCCGGTTTTCCCCTCTTCTCTTCTTTCCTTTATTTATTTATTTTTAAATATATTTTTTTTTTCTCTTTGTCGCTCTGTTCCTTTTTTTTTTGGGTCAGAGTGTCGCTCTGTCTAAAGCTAAGGCTATTACTGTTACGTGGGCCTCGGTCCGGCCCAATATTTGAAAATGAGAAATTCTAAAAAGTCAACTATAGCATAATCTTTCCCACTTCACCTAGAAGTTTCGATTTTAAAACTCATACGTTACAACTATCTGGGTTCAGGATTCGGTGGTCCAGGAACCTTTGGACCACTTAGTGGTCCAAGTAAAAAAACATGCTTTTTAAGATTTTTTAACAACTGTTACATAGTCCTTTAACTAATTTTAATTATAAATTGACCCTATATATTTTATATAATTATAAAAATGATTTTTTATTTTATAAATAATTAATTTATTATAAATTTATCATGTTCATTAACAATCAAATACAAAAACAACAACAATTAGATCATCCATAGATCCCAATTTTCTTAAAATATTACATTCGATCCGAGACGTTCTTGAGGAGTCTGTATCTTTTTTGGTACATAAGTTATAGACTTATAGTTAACTCTTTTTTGTTTTTAATTTTAAAATTTTAAAAAATAAAGATAGTGGAAAGTTGTTAAAAATTAGTTAACTCATTCTGTTCTTACCGTAATTAAACTTGAGAGTTGACTTTGACTAAAAAAATTTGGCAGTTGACTAATAAAAAGAAAAAATGTAAATATTACAAAAAATTAATAAATAATTCTTTATTTTATTTAAAAAATTCAAAGTAATCCCTACTTCCGAAAAATAAAAACGAAACGCAATGTAATATTTTATATATAAAATTTAATTTTGATGCTATGTTAATGTAAAATAAGAAGTGTTAGAAAATTAGTAATTTTTTTGAATTGTAGTTATTAATTAGTTATTATTAATATTTTTAATGGTGTGAAATTTTTTTTTTTTTGTTAAGTGCTGGCCAAATTTTAAGAAAAGTGATGATGCCCTAAATTTTCTCATGTAAAATTATTTTACATGTACATTTAACACATTAAAAAAAATAACTATCTTTTAATTACATTAACGATATAAATGGTCATCCAAGAAAACAACGAACAGTAATTATACGACTGAATAAAATATTTTACACGAGTGCTAGGAGCCGTATGTTTTGTGATTTATAGTCATTAATTAGTTATCATTAATATTTGTAATGCTGTAAAATTATATCTAATAGTATGAAATTATTTTTTTTTGTTGGTTTAATATTGACCAAAATTTAATAAAAATACTGATCCTTTAAATTTTCTCATTTTATACCGTTAATACGTTAAAATTAAACTCTTTATACTATTCTTAGAAATTGTACCTTCAACGATCATCCTTATTCCTTGATGGTTGCTAGACTGCCTAGACATGCATATTGCTGGTCCATGCAAATTATATTTTAAGTCCTCAATTGCACATTGCACATTGCACAACGTGCATGCCCCACTTTGTTGTGTTTTCAAACTTGTGATCATGAACCTAACCTGTGAGTCTCTCTTTGTGAAGTTTTTTTTCTTTCTTTCTTTATGTTGGGCACATTTCTGTATATAATAGTCCTTGATATTTCGTCTAAAACAAATTTAAAAACAAAACTATATATAGTATGCATTGACATTTTATAAATGTATATATTTAGGCAAATGCCTATACAGGACATCAATCAAGAGGCGTACGTACATGGACATAGTACAATAGATTAATTTATTTCGCCTCTAAAATATGTAGTTAGTTGGGGTTTTAATTCACTCCAACCATAATAATGATATATATTAGCCACTTATCCTTTTAATAGAAATATATATCTTTTAGGGGCATTAAATTAAAATGGGTGATAGTGGTAGCAAGTAGCGATCGTACGTGGCCCACAGATTCTACATGAGATTATTATAGTGCCATTCATAGCCATGCATAACCCAGTGAATCACCAATAATAATCTATCTTCATTCATATTAATTGACTGGGCTAACACATACATAGAAGTAGAAGCTATTAGATGCTATTTTATATCTTTCCCGGGCCACCCTCTTTTTTTAATTAAGTGGTGACACATGTATGTGATAATGCACAGTTGAAGTAGTTCTAAACCAATTAATTCGACATATCATATATATATGCTGCGTAATTATATTGGTCACATTCTGATGCCGAATCTATTCCATAAGATCTTCATATAGCCACCATAGGCACATAATAGTAATAATAAAAACGCATAACAAAAAAGAAAGCTCCAATAAATGTACCAATAGGGACATGCAGCTTTAATTACCTTTGTTGACTTCTTTTTGTATTGTATATTTCTTCGTCAATTCATAGGGCCACCATGAAAATAATGTAAATGTGAATGGAAATTTATTGGGAGTTTCTATTGATATTTTTTCCTGTGGGTTATCGTACGTAACCCATTAATGCTTTTACCATTCTTTGGTAAAGCCGTAAAGCCGTAAAGGCAGTAATATATATACTGCGTGCGCCTCATTATTTATAATCTTATAAAAATAAATGGTCAAAATTAATTACTAATATAAAATAAAAAATAAATTAAATAATATATATATTTATATATTTTATTAATTTTATTAATATATATTTATATATAAATATTTTATTTTAAAGATTCGAATTTATAATTTTTAAATGAGTATGTAAAAATTATATCATTTAGGTTATAATTTGTCGATAGATATACATAAATATTATTATCACAAAAAATGATATTTATATCAAATTTTATATTATATGCGTTTTTATGTATATTTTTTCTATGATATAAGAGAGAAATATTTTATCGTCTTTTATTTCTTACCAATGATTTTTAATGTAAGAAATTAAAATATATAAAAAAAAAGAGATGTACACAAAAATAATATATATCATTCTTCTATTTTTACAGCAAGTTTACTATTTAATTAATTTGATAAACAAATTAAACCCTACACTACTTGCTTTCCCTTTAATTTGATGACCAACAATTACATATATATATTTAGTAAAACTGTATGTTTAGTAAAAAATAACTACTCACATCAAAATATTTTTTTCACGTAAAGAATCATTAGATGGATTAACATGTGCCATCTTTAAATTCTTAATGATCGCCTTTACACGAATTTATATTTTTACATGAACAGAAACTTATTTGAATAATCAATAATTAAGCGACATTAATGGTGTTTATCCCAAAGAAAACTTGGTATAATCGAACCTAACAAAGCTAAGATCCTCATCGTTGATCCAATCGTACTTGTCCTTGAAAGGGTTGGCGAGAGAAGCAGGAGGATAAGAATCAATGGAGTCCTTCCACACATTCTGATCCGACAAATCTTTCATAACTTCCCAAACGCAGTTATTACACTTGAAACCAGCACCAAGGCTTATCATCAATATCCGATCTCCCTTCTTCAACCTCTTCTTCGCTTCCATGTACCCAAGAACGTACCACAATCCACCGGCCGACGTGTTCCCCCACCGGTGCAGCGCCATCCTCGCCGGCTCAAGGTCATACTCATTCAGCCTCATTCCTTTCCCAACGCCGTCGATAACCGCTCTCCCTCCGGGGTGCACGCAAAAATGCTCTATCCCCGCCTTGAAATTCAACCCTCCACCGCCAAGAACGTTGTTCATCAAGCTCCCCTTCTTCGTCTTATTCTTGTTCCCAAGAAGAATCTCCAAAACTCTCAAGGTTTCACCTTTCTTGATGCTTTTACGAACACAAACCAGGAAGAATCTGACTCGCTCCCAGAGAGGGAGAATCTTTGGCGCCATTTCTTGGAGGTTAACGGTCAAGGCCAGAGCTGCTGACTTGACCAGACTCTTGGTTAACCGGAAACCGGCGTGGCCTTGCTCGTCTTCTACCTGTATGCAGCAACTGTAAGCTTCGTCGTCTGCACCGTACTGTGTTCTCTGCATGTGCTTGAGTTTGAGGATTGCGCGGTTCTTCATGCTTGGTTTGTTAGTGAAGAGCATTGAACAGCCGCCGGATCGGAAGAGGCAGTTAGAGAGCATCATCATCTTGTCCCTTCCGCAATACCAATGAGCACCGAGATCCTCCGTGCTAACCACGACGGCGATGGAGTTGGTGTAAGACTTAAAGAGCTGTTGCACTAAATCAATAGCAACCACGCTGGCACTGCACCCCATTCCAGAGAGATTGAAGCTCTTAACATTCTCTCGCATCTTGTAGCGGTTGACGATTCTCGAGGTGAGGGAAGGTGAGGGGGAGAATAAGGAGACATTGACGACGAGGATGTCGACGTCGGAGGGAGCGATTCCGGTGTTGTTGAAGAGGTTATCGAGGGTTTGGAACATGATCTCGTCGATCTCGTCGTGAATGTCTTTGAGAGTGGGGCATTCTTCTCTGCCGTCGAGAACGATTCGTGGGCAGTAAGTGTTCTCGCCGATGCCGGAGTTGACGATGGTTTTGAGGAGGAATCTGTACTCCTCTAAGCCAAGGTTTCTGTTGCGCATCACGATTCTTGTGCAGGAATCTGTGTCGAGTTTTGTGTCCTCTGGTGGCTTGAAGCATTCATAGGCCACCATGTAACATGATTTCCCTCTTCGATTCATAATCAGTAACTTGGAGAGGACATAGATTGAATACAACATTGGAACGGACAAGCATAAGATGAGAAGAACATCCATGGCTGCTCAAAAAGGAACAGTGAACAGTGGTGTTCTTTTCTTTTTATGTATCTGTGTGTTTTCAAGGTGCAAGAGTGCTACCTCTATATATAATAATAACAACATGCAAACAATTTTTACATCATCTCCTTGCAAATTATATTTTTTAAAAAATAAGTTAAATAACACATGTATTTTTTTTTCCAAAGATAGGAGACTCGAATCCGCAACTTGGGAAGATCATGTCATTTGACCTATAACTCATTGGCAACAATACATGTATTTAAACATAAAATAAAAATTTATGTGTAATTATTTTTATATAAAATTAATAGTTAAAAATTTTGAGATGATTTAACGTATTAGACTAAATTATCATCTAATAATTCTTACTTATTTATTGATTATTACTCATAATTTTTTTTTACGTAAATACAATAGTTATTGTGAAATATATCCAAGTAATAATTTTTAACTGTTATGTTGATACAAAAGAAAATTTTATAGGAGAAATTATGATATTTACTTGTGGAGTGTGCAATGCAAGTTGTACTACAGAGCCAATCACATTCCTACATTCGCATTCACATGTACAAGTTGCATGAGTTTTCAACCAAAACAAATTAAACTCTCTTACTGGACCAGACGATATTGACTTCTGCCTATTATAGTTCTTGCTTATTACCTCCATTTGGGAAAATATATAATTAAATTAAAATCTTGTTTATTATTATTTGAATATAGTGCTAGTTATTATTCGTGCTGTACAAACAGGGTTCTCGTTGGAGTAGGTCAAAAAGTTATAAATATTCTAGCAGGTGGACCATCCAACAAGGAGCTAGCAGCACAATTGTATTTGCACTGATCAATTTTTTTCTGTGTAGATATAATAATGAAAAAACTCTGTCATCTTTATAGTTCTTTACGGACACTTTTGATTTGCATTTCAACTAACATCATCTATTGGGGTTCAGAAAATTGAATGACTCCCTAGGTTAAAACAAGAACCAAATGAAAATAAATTAACCAGCTTCAATTCGATCTTATATTAGTCTCTAGCTACGTACTTCAATTGTTTCATTCAGTTAGACATGGCATGTGCCATCTTACTTAGCTTTTAATATTGTTTGCTCTCTATTAAATTACATATATAGAAGCAGAAACTCCTTCGCCATTAGGGTTTGTTCATTAAATTAATTAGTTACCTGTATATTTGTTGTGACGACTGATCAATGTTGCTAAATAAAATCGGTTTAAAAAAAGTCACAGAGTCAATATTTTTATTAAAATATTAAAATTTAGCCCGAATTTAATCATAAAAAAAAGTAAATAATTTTATATTATTAAATATAATTTTATATCATTAAAAATACTAATAATTAATAAATAATTGATAATTACAATTTACAAATCACAAAATATACTAGTCCCTAACACTTCTGTATGTTCAATTTAACCATTATTGGATCGAGAATACATATGCGAGCAAGTTGCATTCATTTCCTTTCTTGCAATAGATCTTACTTTTGTGTATAAATTAACGTTAGTGCACGCTAGCCAGTGGATACTACTCACGTAGAGTATATAAAAGACAAAGAAATGAAAACAAAAATGAGCAAGAATAATGGAAGAAATGGCATATGGCAGACAACTTGGCCTCAGTCACCGGAGAAACACATTAATTACTGAGTTATATGATCGACCAGCCCCGTCGGGCTTAAATAAAATTAAATAATTATATATATAATCAATTATTAAATTAATTATTTATATAAAATATATATTAAAAATAAATTAAATAATTTATATATTTATATAAAAGTATATATTGTCTAATTTAATAATTATTTTTTTATATATTATAGTATTTTTAAAGATAAATATTCTTGTAAAGATATATCTTCACTTGAAGATAATATTATAAATAAGTCTGTCCAATTACTAAATTATTTACCGTATATAAACAGATTTCAAATTTAAAAGTTAAGCGTACTTGATAATTTTATATAAGGTAGAGTTTGATTTTTTGAGAGGTGACAGTGGAAAAGTTGACAGATAAATTATCTTTATTGTCACTACAGAAATCGTACATGAGATTTATTTTCACCGCTATTCGTTCAATTTTTTTTAAGTCATTGGATCTTTTCTTCGTTCGATAATCTCCCTCTTCCGTCTTCCATTCCGTCTTGAAGAGTAATTAGGACTAATTCAGCCAAGTTTTTATGTTCCAATTGATTTTTTTTATTATTATTCTAAAAAAAAAATTTCTTTTTACTAAACATATGTAGATTCAATCACGAAAAATCTTTCTCAATCCGTAATATTATCTTTATGTAAAAATGCCATCTATCATAAAAATATTTAACATTTTTAAATAAAATATATAAGTATATAACCATATTTATGTTTACTTCCACCAGACACGCATCTAAAAAATTAAAACGGTTTATTTTCGATGTGGTCGAAATATATATAAAAATGTGAAAGACAAAGGTATCATGAACACTTGTCCAGTACGCCTAACTCTGCTTAAAAAGACAATAACTAAGACGATATTTTATGGGGTTTGTGGCTGATTGGTGATATATATATATCCAGTAACAATAATTGAACTTACTCATTCCTTTAAGTTAGTTTACATGCATTGAGATATTGATGACTTCGGTGTAAGTGTTAATATAGGTAGTTAGGTACCGCCAGCTACTCCATTATTAACAAGCTTATTCAAAATTTTCTTTTTCATTTTATTAATTAATAATATGGACCAGCATAAAACTTGCTAACATGTTCGATCATATAGTGAAGGACAATTAACATTAACAGCGTCTCCTTTAAAGGATGCATCAGATCATTAGAATAGGGCCCCTATCTCATATATAGCTCATGATGAGAATTATTGATCCTTATTGGTTAATATCTTTCTTTTTTTTATATATTCTTTTCAAGTTTTAATTATTAAATTGGCGAAATCAAATACCTAGCCAGGTTGCATTAAATAATTAAATATATTAATAATTTCATTTTATTTTTTTTTTACGATATTTTTTAATTTAATAGATTAAAAATTAACTCATTGCGAATCTTTCATTTAATTTTACGGTTTTTCTCTATTAGACTAACTATTTCACTATTTGATTAAGTGGAAACTTAAGTGCAGTCGACTTCACGTGAAATTGATAGGTGAGAGCCGTTAGATAATTTACTGATTTGAGTAAGTTTTTACCATTTGATCCAAATTATTGATATTAATTCTATCTACTTTACAACAATGGCACATAAGACTTGAAAATGCGTAGTTGGAACAGAAGATAATAATAATGTACTACAATTCATCAATGTACATATGATGCACGTACATCGCCAACTAAAGAAAGAAAGAAAATTAATTAAACACTGTACTCATTTCTTATATATATTCATTAATCACTAGCGAGTAGGTAAAGAGCTTATATAATCAAAGAAAGGTTTGACAATTATTAAACGATTATGTCTGATCACTTAACGGTCGTTATTATGAACTATAATGTACAGGTTGATTATTAACTTCTTAATTAAGATCTTGTTGTAGACTACTTAGAATTTTTCTCATAAAGTTATGATGCATAATACAATAAACAAAGTCATTATCAATTGAAAATTAAACTTTTATATTAATTAATCAACTTCGGTCCATATATATGCACGGGTGTGATATATATTCACAACACTTTAGATATTTTAGAACTGAATGTGGTAGTGACAAACACATCAAACACAACAAATTACAAAGTCATATATATCTGTAACCATACATTATTATTGTGCATGCATGCAGCATGAGTAGTTGTGATGAGGTTTAGATTGGAATCATGTAGGTGCAGTGGGTCTAAGAAAGTGTCTCTTACCAGATGCATCAAACTCACTGAGAAAGTGAGAAGAGACATCACGCAATAATAATCAAACGTGTTAGATGTATATTAAAATATAAAATAAATTAAATAATATATATTTATATATAATTATATAATATGACGTATTATATAAATAGTATTTTTAAATAAAGAAAAAACTCTAAATGATTCTAACAATTATTTTAAAAGATGAGATTCTTAATAAAAAAAATTTAACACGGTTCCTGAACTTTACTTTTATGGAATTAATTAGTTTCTGTATCAAAAAAATTAATGTTATTTTTTTGACATAAAAACTAATCAGTCCCAAAAAAATCAGAGATCAAATTGAATATTTTTTTTTTTGGGGATTTCGTAATCCTTTCGAAATAATTATGAGAAATCGGATGAGGTATTCACTTTATTAATAATACATGTGATTAATAAAAAAAAATAGGAGAAGAAAGCGGCATATGAGCTAATTTGTTGAAATTGTGGCATAGGCATTTAAATTTTAAACTCATCTTATAATTTTTAGAAAAAATAACACTCATTTCTGAGAAATATTTAAATAATAATTTTTTCTATTTCTTAAATGTGCATTCCTCTTTTCGTTAAATGTGCATTCCTCTTTTCTTTAAGATTAACATATATTTTATTTGACAAAGATGTCCAACAATAATCATTATAATTATATACGTAAAATAATAATAATTATTTGATTAACTCAAATATTGATAACAATTAATAATATTGTAATATAGATTTATTATTATTTTAATATATTTTATTTATTTTTATATTTTATCACATAGTATAAAATATGTTTACTTGTTACAAAAATATTTAATTTAAAAATTTAAATATTTTATAAATGTAATAAATTTTATTTATTTTAAAATTAATCATGAGATATATAAAAATTTTAAATTATTTTATAAATTTTATTAAAATACTTTACATTATGTAATAAATTTAAATTTTACTTAAATACTTTATATTATGTAATAAAATGTTAAAAATAAATAGAATTTATAATAACAATAATAAATATAAATTTTGTTTCATTATTATTATTATTTGAATCAACTGGCAAATATATATATATATGAAAAGTATATGGAACTAAGAGGTGATGAGGCAAAAAATAAACAATTTAACTAATTTATAATTATCTTAAATTAATTTTATTTGTTTTTAATTTATAATATTTGATATTAATTGCTTCTCACCCCAAATTAAAATGCTGAATGATACGTTGGAGAATTAGGTGCGGGGATCACGGAACTCTGCTTCCAACAATCCCGATTCTTCACCATCTCTTCCAAGCGGCGCTCAGCTCTTCCATTCAATCATCCACGCACCGATCCCTTGTCGGATTTCGTCGGTCCGTGCCACCACATGTTGGGTTGCGGTTGACCATCATTCTTCTTCTTCCCGATTGCCTCCACTAGTCCATGCCACCACTATCTCCTTCAAGGCACTCAATTCGAAAGTCCCCAAGTCGCAATTGAAGGTGACAACACCAATAGCTTCCGTCACAAAGAAGCGGCTATTGCAGTGCAAGAATTCCGGAATCACATAACATCATCCATGGAGTTTTCAATGCCGGTGGACGGATTGAACAACACATTGACTAATTCAATCCAAGGTGATAAAGAATTGAGTGCGGATGAAGTTATTCAAGAGTAAGAGGGGTTTAAGGTAAGTTGCATGGACTCTTCTTGCATTGTAGGCAATTTAATCATAATGGCATATGTAAATGTTGTTTCTTCATGTTATTTAGATGTTTTGTAATTATCTATTTGAAAAATTCCGGAACGGTTTTATATTTACTTGAGAAATTATTGGAGTAAGATAGGATTGGCCATCAAACGCTATGCATGTCTTAATCCAAAGGAATTGATATATTAAATTATGCTTGCCTTACGACTGACTCCCATATGCCATTGCACTATGTTGTTGATGTTTTATATTTGTGTGATTCATTATATTGCAAGGTATGTTGCATGGGCTGATCTTGCAATTGTAGGCAATTTGATTAGAACGTGATATATGAATGTTGTGCATGTTATTTAGATGTTTTTTAACTTTATCTATTTGGAAACATGCGGTATGGTCTTATACTTAGTTGATAAATTATTAGAGTAGGCTAGGAATTGCTATCATGTTCTAATCTAAAGAATTGATATTATTATATTATGCTTAAGTCCCATATGCCATTTGTAAGATCTAAGACTTTTAAAAAGTCTTATTTTAAATTAATCTCAAATTATATATTTATTTATGGTTTTAATTTTAGAAATTATTTTTATTAAAAATAATTAAAGGCAATTAATTAAACTTGAAATAAATTAAGGTTTTTATCCAAATTCTATACCTATGGATTATTTTTTTATTTATGATTTAAAGTTCGGAAAATTTGAAAATAATGAGGTTTGGCTATTTAAAATAGAATTTTGTCTAATTTTATCATTATTGAATTATTTTCTATATTTAAATTATAAAATTGGTAGTTATGAAATAATAAAAATTTTATATGATTTGATTTTAGATAATTTAATTTATATCATTTAATACTTTAAGTTGAAGATAAAGAGAAATTAATTATATTATATTATCATGAATTTTCAATTAGAGTAATTTATTAAAAATCAATTAGCATTTTTATACTACAAATAATATTTTAAAGTAACTTTAGAGGTTAAATTAGTTTTTCAAATATTAATACTTTATGATCCAATTTTATTAAAATTACCAAATTATCCCTATATCTAATTTTTACCAAAACCCTAAATCCTCAAAATATCGCCCTAACCCTAATTTCCCCAAAAACCTAGCCGCCTTATCTCCTCAGCCACCGAATTCCTTTTCTTCCCTAAACCCAGCAGCAAATTCATAGAAAGAAAGAAAGGGGAAGCAGAGGGAAGGGAGAACAGAGAAGAAGGAAAGGGGGAGAGGGACGAGCCAGAACCGGTTGGCCTCCCTGTTGCCGCCGAGTTGCTCGCCGCTCGTCGCCTTCGTGAGGAAGCCCAGAACAGAGGGAGGGAGAGCTGCGCAAGGAGGAAAGGGCTTGCACCAGCCACATGAACCACTGCCACGTCGTGTCTTTCGCCGTCTTCGAGGGTTCCTGTCGCCGCCATTGTCCTCGCCGTGAAGCCATCGCCGTCGCTGCAGCTGTCTGCGCCGTTGTCGTCGCTGCAGCTATCTGCGCCGTTGTCGTCGCCGAAGGGAGCTAGCATCGCCGCCATCCATGGAGGAAGCAGAGGAGAGAGATCTGCGAGGAAGGGAGGACCGCGACCTGTCCAACCGTCGTGCCCAGTCGCCGCTCGTGTTGTCGGCGCCGTCCTCGTCTGAACCGTCGCCAGATTCGCCGCTGCTGAAGCTTCTGGCCGCGCCTCTGCGTCACCGGAAAACAATTTGATATTGGAACTGGTTGAATTTTGGAAATGAATGAGATTTGGAAATAGTTGAGCAAAGGTTTGAGAAATGTTTGGATGAGACCCGAAAATAGTGGCAGTGTCTGAGTTTTAAAGGAAATGCTGCCGAAATTTTATAAAATTGGAAGTTTTATTTGAAATAATTAATTAAAAATATTTGTTTTCTAAAAATTATATGTTTTAAGATTGACTTATTTATCTAAGAAAGAGTTATGTTTTTAATTAGGATTGTTAATGGACGGAATGGAAAGGATGACGATGAGGATTTCTTTGAAATATGATTTTTGAATGAATTTGGAAATGAGATTTGGATTGACGAATGATTATGATATTGAGAATGTTGAGAATGTTCAGATATCGATTGAGAATGTTGAGATATGATCTTTGAATTATTCATATGGCTTATAAATTTGAATTATCTGAGATACGAGGTTCCCTGGATAAAGTACCATGACTTGCCACCACGTGTACCAGGTTGAAAACTCGATATTCTGTTGACCCTACGACGTAAGTGTGACCGAACACTATATAAATTCCCGAGAATGTTACCCCATTGAGCAATATTGATTATTTGAGAAAAAGCTATGCATAGACTCTTGGGGATGCACGTCGGGGGACAGTCTAAAGACAATTCAGACTTGTCGAGCTGGCTGGATAATCGACAGATGAGCCTCATCAGCCATAAGACAGGCATGCATCATATGCATTTGTATGCTTTGCTTAGGTTTGAACTTGTTTTGGTTTGCCTAATTACTAAACTGTTCTTTAACTACTACTTGAACTATTTGCTGTAACTACTACCTACTTGTGCTTTTCTTGTCTGTCTTGCCTGTGTTTGTCCTGGCGTGCTACATTTGAGAATGAACTTTGGTGCTGAATTAATGATTGTGTTGTTTGATTGCGTGGTTGGTTTTTGATTGAGATTTTCTTATAAGAAAAGAAATGTTTCAGATTTCGGAAAGATTAAACATTGTTTCTTTGAAAAAGTTTTGAACGATTACCTGCTGGTTTTTAAAGGATTCATAAGGCAATGATAATTAGTGAGCTTGAAAATAATTTTCTTGTTAAATATCTTCTTATGACAACTTTGAAACTCCGTGGTGAGACCATGTGGTTAGGTTCTCACTCCCCTACAGCTTTACATTTTCAGGAACCAAATGAGGAAGCATTATGGAGAGTTATACTGCGTTTGGTTTATATATGTTGTTATATAATTAGATTATTTTCTTCCCTCGTCTTTGTTATTACAAGTTTATAAGAGGGATGGGAGTTATATGTTTTATATGTATATTATATTATGAGTTATTATGTAAGGAGTCGTGTATATGAATCTATGCCTGCTTGTATTTTTCTTAAGATAAAGTATTTATTTCCGGTTTTCAAAGAAATTACCGATACAATGTCGAGTCACAGGCTCCTATATTTTAGTATTTAGTATGTAAAGTAGTCGTAATACTTCTTGCTATCAGAGTAGCGCAGCCGGAAGCGTGACTTCTGATAGTGAGAGTGTTACACCATTGCACTATTTTGTTGATGTATTTTATTTGAGTGATTCATTATATAGTAAGGTTCTTTAGGGATATAATATTTTTGCATAAAGCATCTAATGTTTTTGCCTCAGTGAAAGGAACACTATACCACCACAATGATTGAAGATTTTTGGCAATTTTTTCTTTTCAAGGTGATATTGATTTATATGGAGTTCTATTCTAGTACTTCTGTATTTATCAAGCACACAAATAGATTAAAGTTTTATTTTAGTCCTTTAAACTTTATGAATCAGTCACTTGTTATGGATGAGGTTGAGAATGAGGACTTTGTATTTACTTTGGAGACAGTTATGGCTAAATTTGGGAAAGAAATGACACCATATGCATTGGGCTGCTTTTATAAATATTTACTATATTCAAATAGCTAGATTCTTTTAGGTTAAATAATAATTGTGTCTTTTATGTTTAAAAGTAGATGTTTCTTTGTATATGATTGTTGATGTTTCTTTATTTTTATAATTGTCATTAGATGGCTGTTTCTTTGTTTTTAGATAGATATTTCTTTGCTTATGGCTGCATATGTGTCTTTACTTATGGTTGCAGATGGATGATTGTAGAAAGTCTACTTTAAAATGATTGATAAATTTGAACTGTTCGAAGAGGAATTTAAAACAGTTGATGAATTGGATGAAGTGAAAGAGACGTGATCCAAGTGTAGCAACTAGAAAGTTATTCTTTGTTTAGCTAGTTGTATAGAAATGATATACCCGTTTTCTAAACGATGTAGCTTCTCCCCCTCTAATAAAATATAAAGTTTACGTCAGATGTTTCTTTTGTTAAACAAATAGATATTTTTTTATATACTAAATGGATGATTCTTTTTGTATTACTTTTGGTTGTGATGAATTCCTGTATCGACAGTGTTGCAAATTGTATGGATAAGTTGAAAGAATATCATGATTCCTTTCATTGTATTTTAGCATGATGACAAATTTATAGTTACTTATGTAGGATAAATTTTTTTGAGTTTTCATTCACATGGCTTCTATTAAAGTAACATCTATTTAGTATGGAAAAGGAACATCCTAATGCTTGATAGAAGTAACATCCACTTAGATCTTTACAAAAATAATTAGTTACCTAACAGAAGTTACTTATATTTATTTTTTATTACAGAGATGATTCAATTGATAGTGAATACAAGTATCACAAAAGAAGAAAAAAATTTGTATTTATTTTGTTGCTTGTTTAACAAAATTTAAAGAAGAAAAAAAAAGGATAAGGGAAAGAACAACAACAATATCTAGTTATTTACTTTTTCAAAAGCAATCAAAGTGTTTTGACAGTTTTCTTTTTACCCACTGTTTGCTTTTTGCAGTTATTACACTTGAACTTTGGAGTTACAATTTTTATCAAATTAAAACTGAGTCCACATACACAACATACTACTTAGTAGTTAGTACTACTTCGATGAACATATGAGCAAGTGTTACTTCCATAATTAAATTTATTATCAAGTGGTCAAGGTATATACAACAAATGAATAGCCATCTATGTCTATTATTTATTAACTATAAAAATACTTATAAGTCACAACAATTGAATCAATAAGTAAAATATACATTCAATTACTTCAAAATTAATTTCCATCTTAAATGATGATTCATTTCAGAGAATCATCCATTTAGTATAAAAAGAAACATTCATTTCATTAACAAAAAAAACATCTGAGGTAGATTTTTGTATATTGTGCTCGGCTCTTCAGGATGGCTCTGGAAAGTGAAAGCAAAACAAAGCAATTATGATAAAGGGGTATGCAATAAATGAATAGTCATCTATGTCTATTATATATTAACTATAAAAATGTTCATAAGTCACAACAATTGAATCAATAAGTACAATATGGGTTAGTTTACTTTAAAGTTAATTCCCTTCTTAAATGATGATTTTTTTTTTTTTAAAATCATCTATTTAGTATAAAAAGAAATATCTATTAGTTTAACAAAAGAAATATGTGACAAATTTTTGCATAAACATTCAAGTTGCCTACAAGAAAAAAGATAGAAAGTAGGACAAAAATAAAATACATATATCCTATTCTTACAGTATTATAAAAGTCCACAACTGTAACCCAAGAAAAATCTCAAAATATATGAAAAGTGTCTCAAACAGTAACGTCATCACATGTATACATTATAATGAATTCCACTATTCGCATAATTTTTAGGTGTCTAGACTCAAACCGAATTTAACAAAATCCAACTCCTAATAACATCATCTTTCGGTCCCTAATTTCAGTAACATTCAATCTCTAGTTACAACAATTTAACAACATCCAACAACTTAGTAAGGGTAAGTCACATCGACTACAACCACATTTACGAAACACATGTCAATTAATCACATATTAAACCAAGAGCATGGCAGTGATTGACAACTATATTTATACATGAGGATTCGCTGCTAATTACTTCAAGGAATACTTATTGCTTGCCAAAACTGACAGCATTAATAAGCCGACCGATTTGGAAAAGCAAAATAGAAAAATTGGATGCGGAAATCAACCTCCAATTTTTTCTTATTACTTTTATCTATTTGTTTAAATGAATTTTTTCTATTATCTCATCATTAACACTCCAGGGACAATCCTTTAAAAACCTTTTTAAAGTATAATCAATTAGTAAATATGTAACAATAACCTATTAGTCTATAAAGAAAAAATAAAAACACACGTCATAACATAACTTCTTCCAAAAGATTTTCATTTAGGCTTATATAGCACATCTCTCAAGCAACTTCATGCTATAACAATGCAGAACCAGCAAAAAAATAAAGCAATAAAACTAAATAGAAATAGGTGAAGTTTACCTTTTGATTGGGATGTTTTCGAAGAATTTCAAATAAATTAAACTTGGGGATATTTTTTTTGCTATTCGAAATCATCAAGAAATAAAACTAAATAAAACAAATATAGAGTACCTCCATCAGCTCTTAGGTGCAGTTCAAGTACAAAATTAATTAGCAGTAATTGATCATAATCGTTAACAAATTATGACGGTAACAATATATAATCTTGCAACAACTTGCATACCTATAATGAGAAAATAGTGAATAACTAATCTTATAATCATAGTTGCTGAATCTAAACATAGATTACAAATAACAATTTATCAAAGTTCTAATTTTATGTTCTTGGTAACTTACAAACTCTAACAGATTTCGTGTGAGACCTCCTACAAATCTTAATAAGAAAATACATATTTTTCGCTGGAGTTTCATACAATTAGAACAGACCCAAATTCAGTTAGGAAACAAAAAACATACCTACTTGTGATCAGGCTTTTGCAAAACTCCGAAAATAGAAAAATATGCAGCTGATATTTTTGGCAACTGCCAGTGATGCACCAAGCTTATTTTACCTGATATATACAACATAGAAAAAACATTCATTCAATTAAAAAAAACCAAAACATCCATTCAATTAAAATTCACCGAAACATCCTTTCAATTAAAATTCAATTAAAACCATGTCCAAGTCTCTTTTCAAAACATGCATAGGAAATGAGAAAATAGTGAATAACTAATCTTATAACCATAGTTGTTGAACCTAAGCATAGATTACAAATAACAATTTATCAAAGTTCTAATTTTATGTTCTTGGTAACTTAGAAACTCCAACAGATTTCGTGTGAGACCTCCTACAAATCTTAATCAGAAAATAGATTTTTTTTTGCTGGAGTTTCATACAAGTAGAACAGACCCAAATTCAGTTAGGAAACAAAAAACATACCTACCTGTGATCAGACTTTTGCAAAACTCCAAACACAGAAAAACATGCAGCTGATAGTTTTGGCAAGTGCCAGTGATGCACCAAGCTTATTTTACCTGATATATACAACATAGAAAAAACACCCATTCAATTAAAAAAAAACAGAACATCCATTCAATTAAAATTCACCGGAACATCCTTTCAATTAAAATTCAATTAAAACCATGTTCAAGTCTCTTTTCAAAACATGCATAGGAAAGTAGAGGAAACATCTACCATACTTGCCAATTAGTGAGACGAATGGAGGATTCCAGGCTACAGAAGTGGAGGCCCACCGGCGGACGGCGCAGCTGCACTAGGAAGCTTCAGAGGCGCCGGTAAAACCCGCATGCAACAGTAAAGTCGCGTCGCTCTGGTACCGTGTGTGGAGGCGCGATGGTCGGAGAGCCTAGGAGCGGCGTCGCAGCATTCGGAGAAGAGAGGAAAGAGGGTTGCGCGATGTTCCTGGAGGCGTGGGGCGGGTGTAGATGATTTTCAAACTTCTATGTGGTAAAACGATGAAAGCAAGGGTAGGGTTTTGGGGGAGGGTGATTTTGGTTTACCCTGGGTCAATTTTTGGGATGGTGCTGAAGTGAATTGGACTTTCAGGTCCTAGCCCAAATAGATTTGGTTGGTTTTTGGCTGATATGGTCTTGGTTTTTATATATATATATATATATATATATATATATATATATATATATATATATATAGAGAGAGAGAGAGAGAGATTTGAAACGGTTATCTCTCACGTTATTTCTCACTATCCTCCACGTGGTAGATAATCGTTTAAATTCTCTTTCCACTATTCCCATCAACCTCTCTTAACAATTGACAAACGGTTATCTCATCTTTTTGTGTTTTATTTATCGTGCATTGACTTCACGCTTCCCATCTTTCAATTTTTAGAAGTGAGCACAATTACCGTATTTATTTTCATCATAGAACTTTCCTTAAACACGTACGAATTTTTTATTTTTCAAATTTAGATCAATCCATTTGTATCATAATTTAATCTAAAATTTTTTATGTACTCTTTTTGAGTCCTAATTGATCAAACATATCCATTTTAATTTCTTCTACCAATCTTTTTATGTACTAATTACATACTAAAAATTTGAATTATTGATATTATTAATATTTTTTATTATTTTTAATTTTTTTTAAATACATATATCTCGTTATACACGTGCCGCGTTCAGTCTTATCTCGTTTACACGGTAAATAAGATACATACAAAATTATTTCGTGTAAACGAGATAAGAGAAGGATATTTATTTCTGTAAATATTTTTTAAATTATTTATTTCGATAATTATTATATTTATTTAATTTATAAAAACAAAAAATCCCTAATTATTAGTAGAGTTGATGATTTCACAAAGTAGCTTAGCTTGCTTTGTAACTTTATTTATTATTAGGGTTGATCACAGTGACACATACAAAGTGTCTAAATCTTATCCCCGTCACCCTTAATATATCCATCCACCATTATTGACTAGCTAGTAATAATTGGAATTCAGAATTTGGAATTTAGTAGTAGTAGTTTGACGATCATACTGAAAATGATTCATACTAATACAGATGTTGACTTGAGAAGTAGCGAAATATTTGATGGTGGAAGAAGCCTGAGGGCTGTGGCAACTTGATAACATTCCTCCACTCGTTTATTTAATTAAATTTTGATCCCTTACCCTAAAATATCATCCTCTACCCTAAAAGAAAATATATAGTTAAGCAATTATGTTAACTTAATTATGGATATATATTTATTACTTGTTGACTTAGATCCCCGCCTGTTAGTTGTAAGGTTTATCACATTAAGAGATGTCATTTGCATATTCGCTTGTTTTTGTCTCATGATATCTAAACAGTAATGCTTTTGAGAAGACTAATAATTGTTCCTTTAAAAAAGGGTAATGCTAAAAAGACTTAAAAAAATTTAAATTTATTTTATATAATATTTATTAATTATAACAATAATTAATAAATAAGTTTGGATTGTTTTGATTTTTGATTGATAATTTTTTATTGTTTCTCAAATATTTATTGTTTAAAAAACACTAAAAAAATATTAGGAGCTAATATCTTTTATATATTAATATTAATTAATATTATTTTAAATTAATATTTTATTTTTATATTACTAAGATTTAAGATTTATAATTTAGTATAAAAATATATTATTTGACTGATATTGACAAAAAAATATTGACAAAAAATACTGAATTTTATTGATCATGTAGTATTATTTAAACAAAGATTTACCACTTTTAATTTAAAGTTCTTAGCTATTTTCTTTTTTAAAAAAATATTGACCAATAATTTACTCAATTTAAAATTTAATCATAATTCCTCCAATAAATAATATATTTTGTAAAAATAAAATAAATTTAAAAACTCTTTTCAGATATGTTGTTGCCAACTAAACCAAACCACTGTGCTAACCAAATCATTAATGTTAGTTGTTGATGGTCGTCATAAAAACCATCATTTTTATAATATTATTTTATTGAAATAAGATAAACTAATTACAAACATAAAAATATTTTTATATAAAAACAAAAACTAAAAATCATTAAATAAATAGGATAAAGTACTAAATTGGTCTTTATGTTTGGGTGTAATCATGTTTTGGTGTTTAAAATATTCTATTTGAATTCAAAAAAATTTCATTTAGCTTCAATGTAGTCCCACTGCAAAGTCAAAGTTAAATAATTAATGGAATGTCCTACATAACAGCAGTACAAGAACAAGATCGATAATTTGAAGAACAAGTACAAGCCCAGGAGTACAAAATCAATCGTAAATACATCAATACATTTATTTATCATTCTTCTTACAATTTAAATGAAATATTTTCTATAAAACTAAAGAGAATGATAAATAAATGTATTGAAGCATCTAATTTTGTGCTCTTGGAGTTTGTACTTGTTCTCCAGAGCTGTTATATAGGATATTTTATTAATTATTTAACTTTGACCTTACGGTGGGACTATATTGAAGCTAAATGAAATTTTTTTTTATTCAAATAGAACAATTTAAACTTTAAGAATTAAAATAGGATTACGCCCAAACGTATGAGATCAATTTAGTATTTTATCCAAATAAATATTATATATTTAATTAAATTAATTTTAATGTAATATATATCAAAACACTCTATTTTATTAATTAATATTTTTATATAAAGATAACGGTGAATGAAGAGGTTATGAATTATGATAGGTACTCATCTGAAGGCATGCATAATAGAAAAGGAGACAGATAGGGTCACACACATGCATGAGTTTTCTCAATTTCCCATAATAGTTATTTTCTTTGTTATTGCAACTAATCAATCTTTCAATCAACCACCACAACTTAGGCAATTATTATTGTTGCAACCATTTCATTTATTTTTATGTTACGTTTACGCATCAATTCTTCAATTTTAATTAGTCAACTCAACGTCAAAGCTGCCTCTTATCTAAGGAAATCTTATCCTGTAGAGCAGTCTACTAATTAATTCGGAATGGCCAGAAAATTAAAATAAAACTTTTAGTTAAAATTTATTAGATAATTTAACATGTTATAAAATCTTTTAACTATCAGTATCTTCGTAGAAAAACAACTGCACGTGAATATTTACTTTAAAATAAACGATTTAAAAATATTCCGACGAAGGCTCATTAAACTTAAACTTACATCTGAGATATTTTGTGATAGAATGAAGCACAGATGTTTTTTAATTAAGCCACCAAATTAGGTTGAAGTTGGTGTGATCTTCCAATTATAAACACATATATCTCAGGTAATTAATATGTTAGATGTTTGTTACGGTACGATGATAAATTCATACGTATCGATACGTTTAAAATATAGATAAATAATAACAATCTACGTGAAATTTCACATCAATATTTAATTTTTATTTTTTTAAATATATATTATATCACCACTTTTATTAATACACCTCTTTAATTAAATAAAAATTAAAAAAATAATTTTTATTTAATTTTATAAAAAGTCTTAAACATTCTTCTTTTATTTGATTTTTAAATTAATGAAAAAATTTTAGAATTCAATTAATTCTAATTTTATAATTTCAAATAATTTAAATAACAAAATAAAAACATATTAAAAAAAATAAAAAATCAAAATTTCTTCATCTTCTCTAATTTCTCTAATCATTCGTCCCCCTCTAAATAAAATATATCAAAGAAACAAAAAATCAATCGTTCTTCATCTTCTCCAATTATCCCTCTGAAGCAAAGCAGTGAAAATCCCAAACCAAAACCCTAGGTTCTTCGCCGCTGCCGTCCCAATGGCTTCATCCGCGTCGTCCAACCATTTCAGCACACGACCTTCAATTTTTTTTCAAATCCCTTCTTTCGTTCTGAACACGATGCTTGGTTTCATCTCTTTTACCTTCAAGATCAGTAACACAGTCACTCAACTCCTTAAAATTGGCTTTGTAGAGTATTACATAACTGAATTGCCATCCAATGGCACCCATTAACTGTATAGTCTGCCACTTTTCCGGCAAGAGAAATTAGAATTTCCATTGACTGTTTTGATTCAAGAGCTGAGACTACAAACAAAAGTCGAAAAATTTTGAATAAGGAAAAGAGTTCAAAACATATTTGGTTTGAGATTTTTACTGCTTTGTTTTAGAGGGGTAATTGGAGAAGATGAAGAACGATCGAATTTTTTGTTTTTTTGATATGTTTTGCTTAAAGGGGCATCAATTGGAGAAGACGAAGAAATTTTGATTTTTTATTTTTTTAATATGTTTTTGTTTTGTTGTTTAAATTATTTAAAACTATAAAATTAGGATTAATTGAATTCTAAAATTTCGTTAATTTAAAAGGATATTTTTGTCTAATCAAATAAAAGAATGATGTTTAAGACTTTTTATAAAATTAAATAAAAAATATTTTTTTTATTTTTATTTAATTAAAAAGGTGTATTAGTAAAAGTGGTGATATAATATATATTTAAAAAAATAAAAATTAAATGTTGATGTAGAAAATAAATTCCACGTGGCTTATTATTATTTGTCCATATTTTAAACATATCGGTACGTATGAATTTATCATTTATCATCGTACCGTAGCAAACACCAATATATTATGTATTTATTTGTTTGCGTTCAAGGATATTCCAGCCGAGTTTTTAATTTTATTTTTTATTTATTTTTCCCTTGAATTGGTAATGTTCTTTAGTCTTTGAAACTATATATCTAACTAATTTTGTGGGCATTAATGATAAGGTTAAATGCATCTACTTAATTTAATGACGGAAATGATTTGTCTAGTAGACTAGTAGTACTTGAGAGAGTTGATAACATTAGAGATATTAAGACAATATACGCGATAAATGATATTTGCCTCTGTGTTTGTGTATAATATAAAAGAAATTTGTTATCTTGAGAAATGTTATATGCGTTATCTTTATGTATATTTCTATTTTTATATTAAAAATGAGGCAAATTCTAGCTAATTTTCTCTCAAATAAAGAATATGTTATCTTCTATGATATAGTTCATGGTTATTAGAGGAATTTAATTGTTATCATAATTAATATTAATTTAATTAACTAGAACTTGAATAATCATATAGTCATCTATAATAAAAGGAAAAGTATTGACTTATTAATCTTTTTGTTTTGAATTCACCATTAATTTATTTAAACAACGCTAATAATCTATTAGACATAAAATATGTGTGGTGAATTACACAAAATTTTAATTTAAACGAATTAATGTGGATTTAAATTAGATTAGCCGTGAAATGAGGCTGCCATAAAATTTTAACTGCAGATTAGTTGGATAAGTATTACTGAGAAACAAATTATTTTGGATGGTAAAATTTTTTGGGCCAAAAGTTCCTTCAATCACGGTAAAACTTATGGCTTCAATTATATCTTGCAGTCATTAATAATAATTAAAAGGATTATTAATTATACACAATTGTGATCAAATAATATTTAATTTAATGGTTAATCTTTTTGTTTCTTTTTTTATTTTGGCTGGGAAAGATTAAGAGATCGGGTAGTTTGAAAAAAATAAGGGGGTGAAACTGCAAAATGGAATTTTATTAAAAAATTATTGCAATTTGAACAAATTAGTTTACTCTAATTAGATGATTTGGTTATCTAAACTTAAGTTAGAGAAATAGTTAATATTAACTAATAATTATAATGACTCAATTAATTTTTTTAATAAGAATGAAATATGTTACAGAGGGTAATTAACCTTTTATTTAAGAGGAGGTTAACTAGAATTTATCTTAATTTAATATATTGACAATATAAAATATTTTAAATATTTGTTTAATTTTATTTGTTTAAGTATTAATATAGTCAATATAAAATATAGTTATTTTTATTAATATTATATTATATAATTAAATATATTTATAAAATTATTTTATACTAACAATGCATCTAAATAAAAATTTATTAAAAAATAATTGATAACAAATAGAAAAAAATATTTCATACCATAAAAAATAAGGAATATAAAAGAAGAGTTAAAAAAAAAAACAATTCAAACATATTTTTATTTTATCTGTCACTTCTTATCAATCATTTTTAGTACTATTAAAAAATGTATAAGAGGTATATACATAAATAGTGTACATAATATTCCTTGATTTATCCGGTGTGTATATGTATGGGTTAATACTCAAATTTCTCTCTAAAAGATCATGCTATTTTCATTTTTGTTTTCGAATGATTTTTTTAATTAAATTAGTCTTTGAAAGATAAAATATAAGTCAAATTAGTCCTTCTGTCAGAAAGTGCCACACGGCATGATGACGTGGCACGCCACGTGGCAGGTCAGCAACACGTGTCATGTAAAAAAAATTTTAATAGTCAAAATAGTCTTTGAAAATCCAGACGTAAGTCATTTTCATCCCTCAAATTTTAAAAATTAGTCAAACTAGTCCTTATATAATTTTTTAATTTTTTCTTCATAATATTAAATTTAAAATATTTTTTGATACTACTAATTTTAATAGAAATATAATTGACAAACAAAACATTAGTAATCATATCTTTTCTTCTTAAAAATTTTTTCAATAAAATTATCTCTTTCCTTTAATTCTTCTCAAAATCTCTCTTATTCTTTTCTATTCTAAAATATTTTTCTTACATTATTACATTTTGCTGTTATATATATATATATATATATATATATATATATATATATATATATACTCAAAATTAAAATGTATGTATTTATTAACCTAAACAAAGTTATATGCTCAAAATCAAAATTTATGTATGTTAAATTAAACAAAGTTGTACCACTATTTTTTTTCTACTACATCTTTTTTTTTTTCATTATGGTATTACATCCTATATGTAAGTAATACCATTACATCCTATATGTTTTAAAAAGATGTAGTAGAAAAAAATAGTAGTACAACTTTATTTAGTTTAACATACATAAATTTTGATTTTGAGCATATAACTTTGTGTAGATTAATAAATACATACATTTTAATTTTGAGTATATATATATATATTCCAGCAAAATGTAATAATGTAAGAAAAAGGTTTTAGAATAGAAAATAATAAGAGAGATTTTGAGAAGAATTAAAGGAGAGAGATAATTTTATTGAAAAAATTTTTAAGAAGAAAAGATACGATTACTAATGTTTTGTTTGTCAATTATATTTCTATTAAAATTAGTAGTATAAAAAATATTTCAAATTTAATATTATGAAGAAAAAATAAAAAAAATTATATAAGGACTAGTTTGACTAATTTTTAAAATTTGAGGGATGAAAATGACTTACGTATGAACTTTCAAGGACTATTTTGACTATTAAAAACTTTTTTACATGTCAAGTGACACGTGACATGCCACGTGTGACCTGCCACGTGGCACTTTCTGACAGAAGGACTAATTTGACTTACATTTTATCTTTCAGGGACTAATTTAATTAAAAAAATCATTCGAGAACGAAAATGAAGATCGGGTGATCTTTTAGAGACGAATTTGAGTATTAACCCGTATATGTATGTTGCAATTTCTTCCATAAAACAGAAAAGGAAAGAATAGAGAAGAATACTTGTGTATTAAGAAATCAGATACAGTAATTGCAAGGGTATTCATAAATGAGTTTTGGAAACTTAATTCTCAAGAAGGTACCTAACAATATAATAAAATTGTGTAACAGACTTGAGAATTAGCTTTCTTAGTTTTCTTGATTATATGTCTAACTACATTCTGTTTTGTTCACTGTGATGGTTAACATTCTTCTTCAAACTCAGGGTGGTCTGAGTTTGAATCTAAATTTATTAAATGGAAGAGAAGATAAATCTATGAAATTTTAGTAGAAGTTAGAAAAACATATTCTCAATAATTTAATGGAATTTTGGCAAATAATGTCTATGTTTGTTTCTCTATTAATACTTTAAACTATAGGGAGAATTTGTGATTTGAAATGCATAAGATATAAACATATGTAAGGAACATGTGCATAAACTAAGCTTAAATAATAAGGCAAACTAGACCTAGATATAGTAGGAGCAAGAATCAAGATATCAAGAAACACAAGTTGTAAAGAGAATTTATATTCAATTTGGGATAGAAAAAAAAACCAAGTGAATATATGTTTGCGTATGATCACATATAAAAATAAAAGTCTGAATTTGTATGGAATTTATAGGTATATCACAATGTTTTAAGACAATCTTAATTATAGAAGAAGAGAGATGTTCTAATCTCCTATGCCATAAAATAATATTTATTTTACATGCTGTAAGAAAAGATTATACAGCATATTTATCATTTAAAGAGGTTAGAACACATAAATTATCAAAATTATTTCAGCCATTTCTAAAAAATCCTTAAAGAAGAGTTTGTTTGTTGACATGAAATTTGACAAAAACAAAAAATAGGTGAAATTCAAAGAACATATTATTGTCCAAGTACTTATTAAATTTTAGCAATTTAAAATATGTACAAGATGTTTTTGAACAAAAATTTTTATTATCATGAATATTACTTAGAACAGAAGCCATAATGAGTAATAAGAATACCAAATTTTAATGTATAAGTAATAATTTTGTTATTATGCTTCTATAGAACTTTAAGATTATTAAGGTCTTAACATAGCTTTATTTATCATGTATTCTAAGAGCACATGTTAATTTTATAAATTAAAATTTTTTATTAAAGATATATAAAATTTAAATTTCTAATGTATTTATTTTATATTTATTAAATGATAATATTTAAAATTTTTTACTAATGGTAAACTTATCATGTGTCTTTAACACGCATATTAGCTAAATTCTTAAAATATTTTGACCATCTATAAACTTTAAAACTAGTTAAGATACATATTTTATATTTAGTATTTACTAATTTTAATTGCTTAAAATTTATTCCCAAAACCAGGTTAAAAAAATAAAGAATAAAATGAAGTAATGAACAGAATAGTTTAAAAAGTTAACCAAAAAAAAAACAGCAACAACAAAAAAACAAAAACAAAACAAAAACAAACAAAAAACAAAAAAAAAAAACAAAAAAACAAGAGAGAAGAAAGGTTCTATTGTGAAAGAGGGATTGGGTGTAGCAGAAGCATTGAAGACGAAGATGGTGTCGGTGCTGCCGTATGCAGATGTTGATTCCAGTTTGAGGGCCCTTGCTGGTTCCGCCGAGGGCTTCGGCCGCCACGCCATCGGTGGCCTCCACGGTTCTCTCTATATCGTCACCACCCTTTCAGGTTCTTCTTTCATTCCCCTCTTCCCGCCCCATTATTCTCCTTTCTCTCTTTTCTCAATGAATTTGATAAAGTTGCACTCTTTTCCAATAGGGTATTCTTATTTTTCCCATTTTTTTCCATGTTTGTAGCTCAATTTTCAGTTTTTGATCAATTTGACATGTGTGATCAGGGATTAACATGGTTTTATTTTTTATCTGGGAAAATAAAAATTAGGACTTTATTGGATGCCCTTGTTAGGTTAGATATTTTCAGAATCATTGTGTTGTGTTGTGTTCCGAAGGTGCAACTGGTTGCTTTGATAATGAAAAATGAGGTTCTGTTGACAGTAATGTGTAGAGATAGGCAATGGTTTGATGGGAGGGAAGTGTTGAACCCTTGTTCTGTTTTTGGTTATCATGATTGGGTAGATCATATGCTGATGCCTGATTTATTTGTTCAATTCAGTGGAAGCTATATACATGTAAATTTAACATTTTTATGTGTTCTTGTGTTGTTTATATGGATTTTTTTTTTCTGATAATCTATTTGTTTTGCTTTCAGACGATGGTCCAGGGTCCCTTCGCCAGGGGTGTCGTGAAAAGGAGCCACTGTGGATTGTTTTTGGAGTCTCCGGTACAATTCACCTTTCGTCGTACCTGAGTGTGTCATCTTACAAAACAATAGATGGCCGAGGGCAGAGGATAAAACTAACTGGAAAGGGCTTAAGGCTGAAAGAATGTGAGCACATAATTGTATGCAACCTTGAGTTTGAGGGTGGTAGGGGTCATGATGTCGACGGCATTCAGATAAAACCAAATTCCAGGCACATATGGATAGATCGATGCAGCCTTCGTGATTACGATGATGGGCTTATAGACATTACAAGACAAAGCACAGATATTACTGTATCTAGGTCAGTTCATTGTCTCCACTTTAAAATGAACTAGAATGATTAATTGATTGTTCTGTATTTATAACCAGTTACTTCACTTTTGGCACCAGATGTTACTTTGCGCAGCATGACAAGACCATGCTGATCGGAGCTGATCCATCCCATGTTGGTGATAGGTGCATCCGGGTAACAATTCATCATTGTTTCTTCGATGGAACACGGCAAAGACAACCTCGTGTGAGATTTGGAAAAGTTCATCTGTACAACAACTACACCAGAAATTGGGCTATATATGCTATTTGTGCTAGCGTCGAATCTCAGGTCAGTTTCATTCTTTCATTCTCAGCATTTAAAATTGCAAGCATGTCAGAAGTTTGGTTGTTTAAATTTTAAAATCATTTACAGATATACTCCCAGTGCAACATATATGAAGCAGGAGCTAAGAAGAAGACTTTTGAATTTTATACCGAGAAGGTAAATTGATCTGCTCCTTACTCCATAATCCATATTCATGGTCTATTGACTATTGTATTCTAGAATTTACTCCTTTTGAATCCATTTTCCATCTCTAAATTCAGATCACGATACCAATGGTTGTGATTGAAAACGGTTTTGTAGGCGGCAGATAAGGAAGTGCCGAGGTCTGGAACTATTGTATCTGAAGGAGACATGCTTCTGAATGGTGCTCAACCATGCTTACTAACACGAAACAATGAAGAACCAATGTTCCATCCAAGTGAATACTATCCAACATGGACAATGGAATCAGCTGACCACTCTCTCAGAGAGATCCTCCAGTTGTGTTCAGGTTGGCAATCCATTGCTAGGCCAAAAGATAATCTGGTTCCCAATTAAGGTTAATTGCATTTACAGGATTACACCTTCTGGTTTGTGTCACGGTTTCGTTAATGGTTCTTTAATCTTTATAGAGTCTAATACTGCTAACATCACTCTTGTATACATAAACATGCGTTGTGCTTGACACTACTTTTCGTTATCTGTATCTATCACTATTCAATTTTCATTAGTGAAGACATAATATATAAGATGAATTTTGAGGTCAGACGTGCGTTTTTAGTTTCCCCCTCGCCATTTCTTTTGGCCACACAACTCAAATTTCTTGACGTGTATGGAATATATAAACCAAGTATATGAAGCATGAAAATGAGGATGATTTTTCTCGGCTCGTAATTTGTAAATCTTCCTCATCTTCATAAACGTGGTTAGTGTCTACGCTGTCAGCGACAGTAGTACATGAATTTTATCATCAAATTCACATGCAAAGACTTTTCTTTCTAAATGATTTTTTTCTGAAAAATTTTGAAAGTAAAGTATACAATTTTGGATCAATTTTATTCAAACTCATGCATCTCAAATAGCACACAACTAGAACCAGTGGGAACAACATTGTTCTATATTGCAGCTTATGTATACAATTCTGGATCATTTGTAATTCAAGCTCATTTGCTGCTTCCATTTCTGAAAATCTTAAGAATGGGATTTCATGAACTCAATTACCTTGGATACGGGAACCGCTTGTGTTAAGGGCATCTTTGCAGTTTGCAATCAACCAAAGTAAATATATAAATCTTGCAGGTTATTGAATCCCATTTTGATGAAAGTGCTTTAAAATTACTTGTACGGCCATGTAACAATATTTCGGATTGGAATTGAATTAAAAATGGCAGGCACTAGGAAGGGTAAATTATAATTAAGCAGGTGACAAACGGTGCAGTGCACAAGCTAACTTTTTATTATATATTTTAAAATGAAGATTAATATAAAGTGAAAACTCATGCTACTGTCATCGAGTAAAATTGCTAGTTAAAAAATATTAGATAATTTAACATGTTTAAATAAATTATTATCTACCAGCTTTTAACTTTCAATTTTCAACTTCACATTAAAGACAATTGCATGTGAATCTTCTTCACCTTAATAAAGGTTAGAAGATATTCACAAGGTACTCGTTACAATACTAAATCACTATACACAACGAATATGTATGTCATATTGGATTTTACTCATATTTGAATATTTAATAATCAACGATAATCATTCCATGTTTTAAGTGTTGCAGGTTACAGCAAAATAGTTAAGCAATACTATTCATATGAAAAGGCAAGCCATTTGGCTCACTTCTCAATGGTGAGTAGGAGTAAGTTTAATCTTTCATGTAGCGATCTCAACAAAACAGCAAAAAAAAGAAGAAAAACCAAAAATGCGGATAAAAGACATGACAAAACTCAATGTAATCCTCAATTTTGATCATAAATCCATTTCAAAGAGAAACCAAAGGTCCAAATAGGTAAAATTTGAAGACAACAAATAACTCCAACATGAAACTACCTCAAAATTTGCCAACTATAACTGGTAAATGCGCAATATAAAATTAAATATGCAATAGACTCCTACACCTTGATGGCATATTTCCTCATTGGGAAATATGTTTCCTTCTTCTTCTCCCTCTCGGTCTTCAAAGATGCCTGTGTAAACAATGTCAAAACTAATGAGCAACCATGGATGGACAACGGAATAAAAAAAAGGTGAAGAAAACCAACATATCAATGATTATAACTCCTTATCATAATAGTGAAACAAAGAACACAATTGTATGTAGAGGCATGTTTCATCTATCACAGAAAGGATGTTACTAGAAATTTCCAGGGATATTGTCCTCAGAAAGCAGCAAGTCCCTAACGTACATAAGCATAAACATATATTATACCTTATACATAGCATATATTGGCTGCCATTTTACCAAACAACTTCAATATCATGATTTCAGAAGCCAGACACAATTATTCAGTAAGAATCATACAGATATATTTCTTTTGGTTGCATCTTACTACAAATTAAAACAAGCCATCGTGTGAAACATAATTCTCTTCAAAGGGGACAATATCTCGTTAGATTACAATATCAATAAAAGAATATATACAAGAACAAATATCAAAGCCAATTAAAGAATTTAAACAGGCACAAAATGATATAACGGGGATGCATTACATCAAACTTTATAAAATCAAATCCAGAATACCTAAGAATAATGGAAAAATGAGCACAAGGCAAGGCAAATACCTGGTGCTTGGTGAGCCTTCTGCGAATGGCTCTGGTCTTCTTAGGACGGAGATCAAGAGGTGTGTACTTCTTCTTCTTATAAACTTCCCTCAAAATAGCCTTCTGCTTCTGAGAAATCACAGTCAAGACTTGTGCAATGGACAACCTCACAACCTTGCTGCAAAAAACACCCCCAAAATGAAAATGGCATTAACACAAACACCTCGTATGCATAAGCAATCAAACTGCTATAGAAAGAAAGCAACCCATCAAAGAATGGTTTTTTTACATCTTGGAGAGCTTGTTGGGGGCACCACCAGTGACCTTGGCGACACGGAGCAAAGCAAGCTCGGCTTTCAGATCCTTGAGCTGGTTCAACAACTCAGTCTTGTTCTTCTGCCTCAGCTCGTAAACCTTGATCCTCGCTGCATACATGGGTTTTCATTAGTCAGATGAAATTACAAACACGAAAATGTAGTGAATTGAATTAGTTGTTAGGGTTTTGGAGGTTATTACCCATTTCTGAATTCTCGAGCTTCTTTCTTCTCCTGATGTGGCTGCTGCGCCTCTTCCTTTACAAACCCTAGTTTCAAATGGGAGGGACAAGGCTCTGTTTTGTGGTGTTTTAGGGTTTTATATATATAGGGTTGTTTGGGCTTCTCACTTTGGGCTTCTAAATGGGCCTCAGTTTATTTTACATTAGTAAAGGCCCATGTTTTTATAACTTAGCATTTGCTTAAGCCCTATGCAGACTGCTTCATCTATTTACCGAACCCATAAAAGCCCAATTCAGCCCCCAATATATTTTTTTTCATAACCATGACCAAAGAAAAAAGAAATAATTTTTATACTCTCTGTTCTTGTACATTGTATCGATATCTATATTACTATACTTAAATTTTTAATTCATGCTATACTCAATATTCCTTCAATAAAAATATTTTTTTTAATTTCTTGCCATGTAATAATGTATATCTTTTTTATATAGACCAATAACACGAATATGAAGTATATGTCTTGTGAATATAACAAATTAAAGATATATTATTATAATATTTAGAAAAATTGTTGATTAATACAGATAGAGTAATCGGCTGTGGACGACATTTTGATTTTATATTAGAATATGGAATCGGATATGTATACAGCTACTTTATATGATCTTGTTTGCTCTGTTGCATGGCTCAAGATCCATTTCTTTATTATATAGTTTAATTAGTTTGATATCAATAACCAATAATTAATATTGTGTTCATGCATTGGAAGCAGGCTTTAGTCCACCAAATCTGATCTATTTCTTGACTTTTAAGACCTTTATTATTTGATTTCCCAATATATCATTAGCCACGATACAAGAACATATAGTTGTACACAGATCATAGGGGAATAATACATACTAATATTGTGTATATTGACAACTATATAATATAATATATAGCTAGAAGATGATAACAAATGTTGAGAGGCCATGATTACACCTTCGGAATTATTGAAACAATCTGAATGCATAAGTACAGAGGCAACAAGACTAAAAATCTCTTTAAGAATCTTTGTATTAAGGTATTAAAAATAATAAATAATTGATGAATCAAATAATTCTATTGATATAGTAATGATATATAAACTAATCTTGCCATTTCCATCTTGCAATTTTAGTCGTTATTGCAACGTTTGACTTTTTTGTTCTCTTGACTTTTTGTATAAGCCAGAGGACTTTAGTGAGAACCAGTGGGAATAAGTTTAAGTTTAATTTTGATGTATTAATTAATTTTACACAATTATTTAACTAAATTTATATGTTTAGATAATAGTTTAAGAAAATAAGAAGTAAATAGTTATTTTTAATCATGAAAACTTCGAATGCTACCATAAAATAATAAAATTAAAGTTATATCCATAAAAGATCAACTTCTTACAATAAAATTATCCAAACCCTAAAAAATTACTCAAAAACTCTAAAATTACCCTTTTTTCACCCATCATCATCATCATCGTCATCACATTACTCTCACTCTCGCCCTCCTCTCTCATAACAGGCTTGCTGCTCCAATCCCCTTCATCCCCTTCCATTAACCACCAATATCTTCAGGTCTCTCTCCACATGTGCTCATCTTCACCACCGCTATCTTCAAAACCGATGAGTAATGGATTCCATTTTTTTTTCGATTCGAGCTCTTCCTACAACCTCCAGTGATGACCTAGGCTTACTTTGACCTTGTGAAGCTCGAAGAACTCGCCGTTGAAACTAAATGTGAAAACTTTGGAGGAAGAGAAGATAGTTATGTTTTCTGGTTAGAATTCGGGTCAAGTCAGTTGGTATTAGGGTCTTGCAAGTGGGACTGAGAATGCATCGCTAAGGAAGACAAAGGCGGTAGCTTTTTCAGCGCTGGAGACAGTGGCGGCTTTGAATGCGAGTGGGTTGAACAGTATCACCCCAACTGGTCCTCTATAACCAGCGCCAATCACACCCGCACCAACGTTAATTGAATGCTTCAATGCAAGCTCCGATCGGGGAGCTGCAGAGAGAAAAAAACCCAAAATCAGCACCAAAAACAAATTTGAAACCATAACCCCAACAAAAACGAAGACAAGGACGAGTTTACTCTACAACACTAATCCTAAAATTTGATTAGGCCCTATCCTTCGACGAGGACCAGTTCACTTTCTATCGCGCTGCTTGCTGATGTCGGTCCGGTGGGGGTTGACGACGACGGCCATCAAAGAAAACCTCAAGCGAAGCTTTAATCAGTTGTCGCTCTGGTTGAAGCTTTGTGGCGAGAAGGATGCATTTGCTGCTCGATTACGTTGGGGATGAAGCTCTTCTGATGGTGTTTTTTGTTGCTGCGATTGTGGGATGATAAGAGATTTGAACGCTCGATGGGACCAGAGATTAGATCTGCTACTGTGGCCAGTGCTAGTAACTATGGTTTCTCTTTGCTGCAAAATGTGCGGTATATGCGGCTAGGGCACAGCTGCCGCTCTAGAAGCGATGATTATGATGATGGGAGAGGGAAGAATAATTTGGAGTTTTTGGATAGTCTTTTAGGGTTTGGATAGTTTTGTCGTACAGAGCTGATCTTTCATGGGTACAACTTTAATTTTATTGTTTTGTGGTTAATTTTGTCAGCGTTTAAATTTTTTATGGTCAGAAATAATTATTTACTCTAGTTTAAGTAATGAGTATACATACATAGATATATATATATATATATATATATATATATATATATATATAAAAGTTTTTTTGACATACAAGTTATATAAGTCATTTACATAACGCACACGTGAAATTACGTTGTTCTTCTTTGTATCTCGCGTTTCTCCTCCTGCTACTTTGGTTATGAAACTAAAACCCATGGAAAGGTCCCCAATACTACGTTTAATCTTGGCTCAGAAGAAGGCTAGCCTTATTTTTTTTACTATTTCCAATAAACCTGAGATTACAATGTCATCCACATACAAAAATTTTTTTGACCAGCTGTAGAATGTGAAAGACGATCGATTATCAACCCAAGAAGATAGAGTCCCACATACGAAAAAGGGGGAAGACTGTCTTCTCCTTCTTTCCTTAGTCAGTAGTTACTACTAAGATTGAGCATTAAACAGAAAGGGTGCCCCTACATTGGTTTCAACTCATTCCCAGCTGCATAGTGCCATCCTACCAGCAGCATTGCAGTTGCTAAGGGCTTGCTGTCTCCTCTTTTTTCTTCTTCTCCTTCTTCTTTGCATTTCTTAGGGACGGACCTACATAGGGTAGAAGGGGGCACTTACCCCACTCTCATTTTAATTTAAATAAACACATTATATATAAACTAAGCCCGATTATTTAAAGTCTCAAATTCACTTTATTTTTTATTATTTTGACTATTAGTTAACCTAATCAAATTTAATCTCTCCCATTCTCAAATTCCAACCGTCACCACTTCTTTATTCTCTTAAACATTTTTCTTAGTTTCATATTTTCAACTTTTTTTTCTATTTTTTGTTTAGTGGTTATCTTTTCTTTATTAAAAGGTAAATTTTTTAAATCCTCTAATTTTTTTTATGGAAAAGTATAGGTAAACAATGAAAATATTAAAGAATGTAAACAATAGATATATCGGATGTTCATTTAACTAGTGTACGGATGGTTATTTTAATATTAAAATTTAGAGGGTTAATTTAGAGGTGTAGTGTGTTTTTATTTGATTGGTGGTTGTTCATATTGTTCAACAAAGTCATAGTCTCCTAGCATTCCCCCTTTTTTATATACCTCTTTATGACTATGTATCTTTCAATTTTATTGTTTCTCTTTTTGATATTTTCAATTGCAAATTTTAATTCAAGCAATTATAGTTTAGGTATTAATCTATTTTTTTATTCTCTTTATGAATTTATATTTTATTTTATTCTCAATTTAGTGATTCTTATTATTTATTTGTTTATCTTTCGTTCTATTTTATGATATGTAATTATATTACATATAAATTTCTAAAGTCAATTGATCAATTTATTAATTTAGAATATATTTTTTTTTGTTTTTAAAAATAGTAATTAAAAAATATTTTAAAATAGTAATGATTGTTTGGTTACATATATAGAGAGACATTCAACCAAGTTGATAATGAAATAATTATTTAACATTTTCAAAATATGAAAACAAGAAGAGAAGTACCTTCAAGATTTGAAGAAAAAAAAGTTAGCAATTAATGTAATTTTTTATTTTTTATTTTTTGTATTCAAATAATTAATGTGCACTTTTATTTTATTAAATTTGAATTAATATATCTTTTGATAATAATGTGTATTATTTTTGCCCCCTCAACATAAATTTGTTGGATCCGTCATTTGCGTTTCTCTTCCTTCTTTTTTCGCGTGTTTCATCTTCATTGTTGTTTTTTTTATTACTGTTGTTGTTGCTGCATTTTTTTTCCTCCTCCTCTTTCTATTGATTTTGCAATATTATGTATTTTTCCTTCTTTGTTTAATTTTTTCCTCCCAAGAAGAATTATGAGAATATGAAATAAGAAGATAAAGAAGAAGAAGCACCAGAAGACGAGGAGGATGAAGAGGAAAAGTTTTGAATTATACAGAACTTATCAACACACATACACTAAAAATTCTTAAACAATAAACTTAAATATCTTCGTATTATACCCAAATTTGCTACAAATACAGAAAAATATTTTCTCTAATGCTGTATTTTTTTTCTTCTTTTTCATATTCCTTTTTTTGTTGAATAAATGTAAGTTCATCATCTTCTAAATAATTTTATAGCATTATGTGTTTTTTCTTCATCTTTGTTTGATTTTTTTTTATTCTTGTTAAAAGAGTAAAACAAGAAGATACTTGAGAAGGTAAAATAAAAAAGAAAAGATGAATAAGAAAAAAAGAAGAAGAAGTAGCAGAAGATGAGGAGGAAAAAGAGGAAGAGTTTTGAGTTATGCAGAACTTATTAGCACATACACCGAAAATTCTTAAATAATACACTCGAATATTTTCGTGTTACATTCAAATTTGTTGCAAATATAGAAAAATATTTTCTCTAATGCTGCATTTTTTCTTCTTATTTTTCTCTTTATTTATTTCTTTCTTTTAGTTGAATGAATGTAAGTTCATTCTCTTCCAAGTAATTTTGCAGTATTATGTGTTTCTTCTTCTTCTTTATTTGATTTTTTTTGTTTTTATTATTGTTAAAAGAGTAAAATAAGAAAAAACTTGAGAAGGTAAAATAAGAAAAAAATGAATAAAAAAAAAAGATAATGATGATGATGAAAAAGAAGAAGAAGAAGAAGAAGCAGTAGAAGATGAGGAGGAGGAGAAAGAAGAAGAGTTTTGAATTATGTAGAACTTATCAGCATACACCGAAAATTCTTAAATAATACACTCAAATATATTTGTATTACACCAAAATATCTTCGTGTTACATCCAAATTTGCTGCAAATACAGAAAAATATTTTCTTTAATGCAGAACCTTTACATTACATTCAATTCAAACCATCAATGACCTACATAATCATAAACTACTAACGAAAAATTAACTAGAATCGAACCACACCTCAACCACTTGATTGAATTCAAAATAATAATCAATTTCGTTCTGGTTCAATTGACAATCTAAATTTGAATTATTCATTATCTTCAACAACGAGATAACTTATGATGAAGGAGAAGAAGAAAAAGGAAAGAGGAGAAGAAATTCAAATGAAAAAAGAAGGAAGAAGAAGAGGAGGAGGAGGAGGTGGTGTTGGTGACGACGTTAACGAAAGAGAAAAATAACGAAAAAAAGAAGAAGAAGTAACAACACCAAAAAAACGTACACGCGTGAATATAAATGACTTATATAGATTTGTATTAAAAGATGATTTGTATGTGGAGAATAATAATATATATATATATACTTGTAATGTGTCAATTAGGCAACGTGTTGAAAGAGTAATCCAAACAAGTTGACAGTGAAGAAACTATATGGGATGTGAACCGTCCACATTACATCATTTTAATAATTACATTAAATTTCTTTTTCAAAACCATTATTATTAATTAATGTTAGTCTTTCACATCAAAATTCTTCAAATCTGCCGTCCTCTTCTCAAGAAATTTAGAAAAGTGTAAGAGTAATGGAGTTCACACAATTATTTCAGAAGTTCTAGCTTACTTCTTTTTGTGATACCTTTAGTATTGTTAATAAACTTAACACATATGAATGCTATCTCCTTATTCATCGAAATTCCTAACTACGACCAAGTACAGCAGTTTAATTGTGTTAGGTTTCACCATTTTCTCTCACAATAATTAAAAAAATTAATATTACGAATAAACAGTAGAGGGAAGAGTGATACTATATTGTATAGAGTAGGAACTCTGAAAAATAAATTAAAGCAAATATATGTTGTAAAAAATAATAATACTGTTAGAATATAATTAGGAACAATTAGGATCAATTAGTATTATTTAGTATATCTGAATATTTATTATAGGAGATTACGTCTTTATTATTACGATTTTCTTAGTACCTATAAATACTCTTTTATATTGTATCATTCTAGACAACTTAAATACACTCAATAATACATAAATTATTTCTCCAATTTAGTCTCTTATTTCTAACAAATACAAAAGGGGAGAGATTCTATTATGTAAATTTGTACTCTACATTATTTACCAATGGTTTCTTTATTCATTTTTTTAATTAAATTTTATATTTTTATAATAATTTTATGATAGTAAGTTAATATGAACTCTACAAAGATTTAAAAAAAAATATATTATATACATATAAAAAATTAATTACTGAATTAATTATTATATATATTTGTGTATAACATATATTGTTTAATTTATTTTTAATATATTTTATACTTTATTATATATTATATACGAACAATAACTTATTTTTCGTGTATACATAATAATAATAATAATAATAATAATAATAATATAATAATAATAATTGACGTGTACCCCGCTAAGCTCGGGATTAGCATCAACAACAACAATCCTACCATGAATCTCGGAAACAAACAAACCAAAACTGAAACAATCACGCACGTGAGTTATACACTATCCCATAGACGTTACTTGCGAAAACAGAACTCATCATCCAAGCCACCAATATCAGAACAAATCAGGCAATACTCGACGCTCCAGTCATCTATAAAATAAGGGTAAAAACAACCTAAGAGAGACAGGTCACAGAACTCACTCTGATTTACTTCTCTTATTTTATCATAACTCACATTCTTACTTGAGCGTCGGAGTGCTTTTTGCAGGTGCTCCCGCCGTCGTGTTTCACCACACCGAGGTTACCTTTGGAGACTACCTCCCTGACGACGCACAACTCCTGGAACTAAGCGAATCTCGTTGGGGACCTATACTTCGGCTGGTTTGGACGGAACATTTGGCGCCCACCGTGGGGCCCGTTACACTGACCCCACTCTTTCTTTTGTATAGCACCTCGTGTTTTCTTTTTACGCAGAGATTCTCAACCTTCACGCATGGCTGATAATGGAGTCCATCAAAACACTCAGGCCGAGCTCATGGCTCAAATGGCCGAACTGCAAGCGGAAGTCAAAAGGCTGGCCGAACTAACCAACCAAAATGACGCCAGTAAACGTGAAGACAACGGTCATAAAGGAAAAACAGACCTACTGAGTATTGACCCACCAAGGGAGAAGCTGACCTTGGACAACCCATTCTTTGAGGAGATCACCAACTACCAGATGCCAAAGCATTTCACATTACCTTCTTCCCTCGAGCCATATAAGGGGATTGGTGGCCCCCGGGCTCACATCAAGAAATTTCAATCTATGATGTTCTTTAATGGTCCTAATAACAAACCCGTCCTTTGCAGGGCCTTTCCTACTTACCTCGATGGCGCAGCCCTGCTTTGGTTCTCAAAACTACCTGCGGGATCAATCTCTTCTTTCGAGGAATTAGCAAAATCCTTCATAGACTACTTTGCTGCAGCGAGGATATATGTACATGGATCGGACTACCTCGGCACCATTCACTAAGGACCCCAGGAGAACTTGAAAGACTACCTAACCAGGTTTGCAGAAGCGACAATGGAAATACCCGACTTAGACCCCGCCGTCCATCTGCACGTCATAAAGGCAGGACTCCGACCCGGAAAATTCAGGGAAACAATTGCAGTAACAAAGCCAAAGACATTGGAAGAGTTCCGAGAAAGGGCGGCAGGGCAGATGGAGATCGAAGAGCTCCGCGAAACCGAAAAGACAGAAAAGAGACAACATAAAAGAGAGGATGAAAAATCCACAAGGTCGGCAAACATCAAGGACCTCAAGAGACCCTTCAAGCTAACCCCAAAATTTGACAATTACACCAGGTTCAACACAATAAGGGAAAGGATAATCAAAGAAATACTCAACGCCAAAATCATAAAACCACCAACAAGGGCCGGGAGCTATCAAGACCAGAGATTCGTCGACAAAAGCAAGCACTGTGCTTTCCACCAAAAGTACGGCCACACAACCGGCGAATGTATAATAGCCAAGGACCTATTAGAAAGATTGGCCCGGCAGGGCCTCCTAGATAAATACATCGAGGGAAGGAAGCATAAAGAGAACGATAGAGAGGAACGCCAACAGACCTCAGGAGCAAAAGAAACCAACAAATGGCCAAACAGCACACCACCTAAAGGGATCATAAACACCATATCAGGAGGATTCGCCGGAGGAGGAGAAACAACTTCGGCGAGAAAACGTAACTATCGCACGATGCTTGCAATAGAAGGGACAACACCACATAACAACAAGGACATATCAAACCTAGAAATCGTTTTCAACCAGAGGGACATATGCTCGGCCGCACCACACTCAGACGACCCAGTGGTAATTTCTATCCAAACAGGCGAGTTACTGGTAAGAAAAGTCCTCTTGGACCCAGGTAGTAGTGCCGATGTTCTGTTTTACACTACTTTTCTAAAAATGCAAATATCTGAAAAACTTATACAACCTTCATTCGGAGAATTAGTCGGATTCTCCGGAGAAAGAGTACCGATTAAGGGCTACATATGGTTGAAGACAATGATGGGAAACCACCCATTGTCACGAACCATCGACATACAATACCTTATAGTTGACTGCCCTAGTCCTTATAACATTATTCTCGGAAGACCTGCTCTGAACATGTTCAGGGCAGTAGTTTCAACCTTTCATCTATGTGTAAAATTTCAGGCACAGGACGGAAAAATAGCGACACTTCACTCAGACCGACAACAAGCTCGGCAATGTTACAACGCAAGCCTGAAAAGGTCGGCTCCAAGACTAGAGTTCCAGCAAGAAGTCAAAGCAATCCATAACGCAACAGAGGTACTGTCCTTGGCAGAGCTTGATCCGCACGAGGACACCCAAGAGAGGCCTCAACCAGCAGACGAGCTCCAGAAAATCCCACTGACAGAGAAACCAGAACGGTTCACATACGTCGGCCAGGCACTACAGGGAAAGGAAAGATCAGAACTGGTGAAAGTGTTGCAAGACAACGCCGACCTATTTGCATGGACCCCGGCAAATATACCAGGAATAGATCCGAGCATTATCTGCCATAAACTCGCCACGAACAAGGCAAGCCGACCTATAGCTCAGAAAAAGAGGAATCTCAGAGCAGACAAATCAAAGGCCGCACTGGAAGAAACCGAAAAGCTACTTAAAGCCAACTTCATCAAAGAAATCAGATTCACTACATGGCTCTCGAACGTAGTAATGGTAAGAAAAAATTCAGGTAAATGGCGCATGTGCGTCGACTTCACAGATTTAAATAAAGCATGCCCCAAGGATGCTTATCCTCTACCATGCATCGATAAACTTGTAGACAGTGCCTCAGGTTACAAAAGCTTGAGCTTCATGGATGCATACTCTGGTTACAACCAGATACTCATGCACCCAGAAGACCAAAGCAAAACCGCGTTTATAACCGAGCATGGAAATTTTTGTTATAGAGTAATGCCATTTGGACTAAAGAATGCAGGTGCAACATACCAGCGACTGATGGACAAGGTGTTCCATCATCAGATAGGTCGGAACATGGAGATCTATATGGATGATATTGTCGCCAAGACCACCCATGGGAAGTCACACTGCGATGATCTTAAAGAAGTATTTGAACAAGTCCGAACATACAGAATGAGGCTCAACCCAAAAAAATGTGCTTTTGGAGTACGAGGGGGAAAATTCCTCGGATTCATGCTAACATCACGAGGTATAGAGGCGAACCCAGAAAAATGTAAGGCAATACTCAGCATGGCAAGCCCCAAAACAGTCAAAGAAGTACAACAGCTAGCAGGGAGAATAGCAGCATTATCCCGGTTCCTACCATCAGTATCGAGCCGATCATATCATTTCTTCCAAACAATAACAAAGAACAAAAAGTTTCTATGGACAGAAGAATGTGAAAAAGCTTTCGCTGAACTCAAAGTCGTCTTATCATCACCTCCAGTACTACAAAGACCTGAAATTGGCAAGCCCTTATACTTATACCTATCCGCTTCCGAGCATTCTATAAGCTCGGCCTTAATGATCGAGTCAGGGAAAGCACAACAACCAGTATACTTCGTCAGCAGAGTCATGCAGCCAACAGAACAAAGGTACCCAAGAATTGAACGGCTAGCTTTAGCGCTTGTAACAACGGCGAGGAGACTTAGACATTACTTTCAAAGCCACACGATAATAGTACGAACAAACCAACCATTACGACAAATACTAACAAAACCGGAATTAGCTGGACGACTGACCAAATGGTCCATAGAGCTCTCAGAATTCGATATCCAGTTTCAACCAAGGTCGGCACTAAAGGCACAAATCCTAGCCGACTTCATATCAGAATTAACCTCGGCCGAACACAACAAGCACTGGGAGCTACATGTAGACGGGGCATCCAGCCGAGAAGGAAGCGGAGCCGGAGTGATTCTGAAAGAAGGAGAAAACGTAGTGGCCGAACAGTCGCTACAATTCCACTTCTCAGCAAGCAATAACCAGGCCGAATATGAAGCCCTCATAGCCGGACTCAAGCTCGCCCTCAACCTCCAGATACAAAGTCTGACAGCACACTGTGATTCCCTCTTGGTAGTCCAACAAATCCGAGGAGAATACCAGGTAAAAGATCCCTTGCTAGAGCGTTACTGGCTGATAGCAAAGGATCTTATTTCGAAATTCAGTTCATTCACCATTCTACATGTACATAGAGAAAAGAACACTAGAGCCGACGTATTATCTAAACTTGCATCCACTAGGGTAGACACACAAGCATCAGCACTAACACAACTGACACTCAAAAAACCCAGCATTGAATTTATATCTATAACAAACATTAACCATCTCCATGACTGGAGAACGCCCTTTCTTGAGTACATCAATACAGGTACCGTGCCTAAAAATGAGCTTAATCCACAACACTTCAGACGAAGGGCAAGCCTATATACAAGCGTAGCAGGAGAACTGTATAAGCGGGGCATCTCACAACCGTTACTGAAATGCCTGAACAACGAGGAGGCAAGAGAAGTAATGAACGAAGTACATGAAGGCGTATGCGGAAACCACATCGGAGGGAGAGCCCTAGCCGCAAAAATCGTCCAAACAAGATATTTTTGGCCGACCATGAAAAGAGATTGCATAGCAAAGGTCAAGAAATGCGACAAATGCCAAAAGCATGAGGCCATTTCTACGAAGCCAGCCGAGCTATTGCACAGTATGGAGGTAAGCTGGCCTTTTCAGAGATGGGGACTCGATATCCTCGGCCCATTTCCAGTAGCACCAGGTCAGGTAAAATTTCTTTTAGTATCAATTGACTACTTCTCAAAATGGATAGAAGCGCAACCCTTAGCAAAGATAACAGCCGAAAAGGTAAGATCTTTTATATGGAAAAACATAATATGCCGATTTGGAATACCAAGAGAAATAATATGAGATAACGGTAGACAATTTACCGATAATAACCTCGGCACATTTTTAAGCAATTTTAATATACAGCACTATTTTAGCTCGGTCGAACACCCACAAACCAATGGGCGAGCCGAAGCTGCTAACCGAGTTATATTGCAGGCAATAAAGAGAAAACTTGACAATGCGAAGGGTGAATGGGCCGAGCTAATCCCAGAAATACTATGGAGCTACAACACTACAATACAAACAACCACTGGTGAAACACCTTTCAGGTTGGTATACGGGGCAGAGGCACTGATCCCAGTAGAAGTCGGAACACCCACGGTTAGGACCGAGCTATACGACGAACAAAACAACACTCTCGTAAGAGGGGCCGAGCTTGACCTCATCGAAGAAGATAGGGATATCGCAGCAATCAAACAAAGAGCCATGAAACAATTGGCTGCAAGAAGACACAATAGCAAAGTCGTCCCGAGGACTTTCTCAGAAGACGATCTTGTCCTCAGACGAACTGAAGACGCAAGATGACCTCCTTCACACGGCAAGCTCGCCGCGAACTGGGAGGGACCCTTTCGAATAGCAAAAGTACTCGGAATGGGGGCTTACCAACTACAGACATTACAGGGCAGCCCAGTGTCAGGAAACTGGAATGTTTCCTCATTGAAAGTGTATAGATCATAAATTGTACAATCAGCGGATGAAGGCACTCTTTTCCCCCCTTAGAGCTTTTTTCCCAAAAAGGGTTTTGCCTAAGCAAGGGTTTTAACGAGGCCGGACGCCCAATATATTCAAATTATCGAATGTTTCTCTCAAATCTAAGCCTAACAAACAAAATACAAAGGAGAACGATGTATACAAAATCAAAAACAAAGTGACATCATTAACTTGGCCTAAACCTCGGCCAAAGCAAAATAGTTCAAAATATCAACAAAACAAGACCAAACCTCGGTCAAACAAAAGAAAATAGTCAATAATAGACAATCATACACAAACTAAGAGGGAGGAGCGTTCTCATCGTGCTCCTCCGCAGTTCCATCTACAACTAATTTTCCACCAACAACTATCTTAGTCATATCAAGCTGATCACTGTCAAAATCCGGGGCCAGCACAGCGATCTGACTCACAGCTCGTTCAAATCCATAGGAGAACATCTCCATACCATGCTCATCCAACTCATGAACACGAGAAGTGAGCCGACCTTTGGCCACATCATGTTCCATAACTTCGGCTTGCAGCAAACGGATCTGATCCCTTAAGCGAGTCACCTCCTCTTCGGAATCCTTTGCCCTAGCCAAAGCGCTGATAACAGCATCATCTTTCTCCTTAGCAGCCTTTTCCAACTCATCTATCCTCATATTATGCGACTTCTCCAGATCGGCAACTCGATTCACAATCCCCTGTTGCTCGGCACCGATAAGCTCGGTGGTTCGACCAACACACATCAGACGAGAAGCAACAATCTACACAAACATAAAAAACCACAAAAAGTCAAAAGGCAAGGAAAAAGTATACCAAAATGCTCGAACTATAGCAGGCATTACCTGAACAAATTTACCAAGAGACTCCATGCCAACACGGCGAGTCATGAGCATATCTCCAGGGTATTGAGACACCTTATCAGAAAGATCGGCAAAGTCAAATTGATCACTCCACAAGGAATGCGATCCAGAGCCAGGAATAAAGCCATGGAGCTTTCTCTGACGATCAAAAGCAACCCCACCACCTCCAACAACTTCCCTTACTTCCTCCGAGATCACCTCCACAGATTTTTCAACATTATCCCTCTTCCTCTTAAAGGAAGACGCAGCCTGAGCAACAGATTGAGCAATATCACCTCCCCCCTCATTTACTGCCAGAGAGGCATCGGTGAGTCTTTCCTTTTTCTTTTTTAGAAAAGTCTGAAGACGCCCTGGATCAAGAAGAGGTACCCGTCCACGTACACAGAAGACAAAAGATCAGAATAAATAAAGCAAGTGAGAAACAAACACAAAATAGTCAAGAAATACCTAAATATGCTTTCAAACCATCCATATCACCAGAGTCATAATAGCGAAGAAGGTCAGGAATAGACAAACACTCCCCCCCAGCAAAACTCTCAACCAAAAAATCTAGTAACCGCTCCTCCTCCTCACTCCGTTCAACAGCTTCAAGAATCTGACAAGGTTCCGAACACCAGTATAAGGGAAATCTCTCTACCAACTCGTCATCTAGATAGAAGGGGTATTCAGATTCCACCGACCTCACCTTTACAAACAAAGATTTAAAGTTTTTAAAGGAAGACTTATAAAGAAGGAAGAGAGATCGACCAGGGTAACTGCTCAGACATACCCATAACCCCTTTCGAACCCCTTTCGCCTGAAACAACGAGAAAAAGACGGCAAGAGAACAAGGGACAGAAAGAAAGCTCATTAAACACTGGAAAGCACGCAAAAACGCCCAAGAGTTAGGGTGTAACTGTGAAGGCGCACAGTTCAACTGGGTTAACACATCACATTCAAATGCAGAAAACGGGAACCTAACGTGAAGCTCAATAAGACAAGGAGTATAAAAATAGAAATACTGCCAATCCCCCCTACTCTCGCAAACCCTATCTTCACTAGAACAGGGAAGGAACTCAACCGCAATACCAGATCCCTCCTTCACAACATGCAAGCTACGAAGCTCACTAATGGAGTCGGCACTAACAAACGAAGAGGAGCGGGTCCTCACATCATCATGAACCCAGTAATAGGGATTAGATTCATCCTCCTCCACAACTTTATCTTTTTCTTTATCCCTCGCCATCCCAGAAGAAAGAATAGAGAAAAGAAAACAGACTACAGAGGAAAAAACGAACCTTTAGAAGTCATGGCAAAGGTCAGAAAGAATTTGAAACAGCAACGAAATTCCCAAAGGAAAATTATTGCAAGCCCACTAACTTAGTGGGTAAATACCTCACAACCGTTAAACAAGCGTGGATAACCCAAACGGCAAATAAAAGCATTAAAAGCGGGCACGTTTTGCAAGAAAAGCAATAGCAACGCCTTCCAAGACCAGTTAACACCATTGAAGACCACTTTTGGAGCGGCCCAAGACCAGAAGACACAACGACAACAATAAGCTCGTCTATCATTTACATACAATGCCAGCCGAGCTTGGGGGCTATGACGTGTACCCCGCTAAGCTCGGGATTAGCATCAACAACAACAATCCGACCATGAATCTCGGAAACAAACAAACCAAAACTGAAACAATCACGCACGTGAGTTATACACTATCCCATAGACGTTACTTGCGAAAACAGAACTCATCATCCAAGCCACCAATATCGGAACAAATCAGGCAATACTTGACGCTCCAATCATCTATAAAATAAGGGTAAAAACAACCTAAGAGAGACAGGTCACAGAACTCACTCTGATTTACTTCTCTTATTTTCTCATAACTCACATTCTTACTTGAACGTCGGAGTGCTTTTTGTAGGTGCTCCCGCCGTCGTGTTTCACCACACCGAGGTTACCTTTGGAGACTACCTCCCTGACGACGCACAACTCCTGGAACTAAGCGAATCTCGTTGGGGACCTATACCTCGGCTGGTTTGGACGGAATAATAATAATAATAATAATAATAATAATAATAATAATAATGATGATGATGTTTTCTAAATTGTACAGTATAAGAATAGTAGAAGTAGTAGATTTAAATCGTATATACGTCAGAAAACTTTTTGCTGATCGGTGAATGATGTCTTCATTCTTGTGTGAAAGCTTTTATTAGTAAATGGAGAAAACGAGTTAACAACTTTTTAAAGTGTTTTTGAAATTATATTTGAAATTAAAAAAAGTCTTTGAAATTACTAGTTGTTTAATTATGTTTTTAAAATTATATTCTCAGATCTATAGTAGTCTCTCACGAAAATTTTGTCTTAAATTGATAATAAAAAAATTGAAAAGTGTACTAATTTCAGAGAACAAAAAAAAAAGAGAAGGGAAAGTTTTGCGGTTAATTTTTTTAGATTGATTAAATATATGTGTAATATATTGTTATTGATAGATTTGGTATTTTTTTTTATATGGTGTTTTATTTAAATCTGACGGTCCGATTTGTTTAAAAAAAAAATAAACTACAAATCGAAAGGTTCGATTTATTTAAAGAAAAAAATAAATTATAAATCGAAAGGTTCGATTTGTATTTTTTATTTTTTAAAATAAAAATTGAATAGTCTGATTTTAACATTAAAAATTTTTTTATTTTCAAAATTACAAATTAGACCGTCCAATTTATAATTATTAATTTAAAAAATAAAATAAATCGAAAACACCGAATTATTTAAGCCATACCAACGTTTTGCAGATAGTAAATATAATTTAAGAATTAGGATTTTAAAAAGGAAAAGGAGAAGGGATCAAATATAATTTCTCATTTCTTTTTCTTTTTCTGGGTACAATAATGTTGACCCGTATATACTTTTAGTTTGAGCTCTTGGTCGTTCTTATCCATTCACACACGGCTTGCACGTTTAAAGTTGTAAAGTCAAAACTATCAACATTGACCAAAAAGGTTAATTTAAAATATTTTTATTTCTTTTTCCTTTAAAGAATAAAGAGCCCAAAAACTCGAAATTATTCAGTTTTTTTAACCGAATAACGGCGTTAATTCAAGAACAGCTCAAAGTCCAACGAAAGAATCACCTCAAAACTAAAACAAGTTGAATAGTTGACCAACAAACAAATTAGAAAGATTTGATGAATAATTAAAATTAAACTAACTCCAAGTTGCACATAAAAATCACAAGAACGAGTGAGCTCATGCCAAGATTAATTCAACTACTATTAAAGTTAGCAAAACAATGTAATAAAATGTTAAAATAAATAAGCATACAATATTCTTGTTCCTTTATATTAATTGGTCAATTCAACCATTCCTTGATTTTCAATATTATCTTTGGGTTCAGATAATGTTAGTTTATGACTCAAAAATTAATTAAACTAATTCTTAATAATAATGCGCCCCCAAAAATTAAAGAAGCAAAATCTATCTTATCCTATTAGACGTAGTCGATTATATATGGATAAAAGTGACCGATTTATTTGAATCTTACAATTTATACTAAAAATATCTGAAATAATATATATAAATATATATAAATATATAATAAATAATTTTTAATATGTAGATATATCTTTTTAATTAATTAAATTTCTCAATTTTAAAATATTGATTACTCTAGTCTCTAACTAAATTGATAACATCATTATATTATATATTAAATCAATGAATATCAGCACAATTTAAATAATAAATTAATTGGCGTATCAACTAAAAAAGCCAAGGTAATAATTATTTTGAACCGATATTAAAATATATTTATGGTAGTGCATATAATAATTGACTAACTAGAAGATATTTATATATATCTGGATTCATGATATCAAAATTTTACATAGATATATATTTGATTGTGAATTAACATACAAATAAAAAAGAATATTTGACTTAATTATAGTATCTTATGTGATTTGTTTGCTGACCAATGAAAATACTTTTATACATAATATTTTAAGAAAATAAATTGATTAAAATTTAAATGATAATAATTAAAAAATAAAATATTAATAAAAAATATTATAAAAGGTGCATATTTTTCCTTATGAAGATATAAGAAATTGATGATGAAATTGTGGAAGGTTTTGTTTCAGAATCTGTTTGTGTCTTCCCCTTATAAATAGACATAAATAAGTTAACGCCATTCTTATTATCTGATTCATTCCCTATTTTTCATGCACGAATATCTCTCTTTCTCTCTCTCTCTGAAATCTAAACCCCTCTCCCATTCTCTCATAATATTTTAGGACCCCAAAACTCAAAAATTCTCCATGGTTAGTTAATTAATTTCCATCTCTCTCTTTCTATCTTTCTCATCAGCTTAATTAATTATGTAAATAAACTTATTGTATTATTTAATTTGCAGGCAGGCACTAGTGATGAAGCAAATATCATATATGAAGAGGTATATAATTATATACTATATTAATTGAATTGTTTTATCAATTAAAAATAAAATAAAAATGATTTGGGCATGCAGGAATATGTATTGAATTCTCGAGGAATGAAGCTTTTTGCAAGCAGATGGTTACCGGCGAATGGGAATCCAAAAGCGATCATCTTCATGTGCCATGGCTATGCCATGGAATGCAGCATCACTATGAACAGTAATTAATAATTTAAAATAATAATTAATTACACTACATAAATATGCTTAATGAATGAATGAATGAATGCAGGCACAGGAAGAAAGCTTGCAAAAGCAGGATATGGAGTGTATGGTGTGGATTATGAAGGGCATGGAAAATCAGATGGGCGTCAGGGTCTTGTTCTTGATTTCAATTCTCTCATCAATGACTGCTCCCATTATTTCACCACAATTTCTGGTAATTTTTATTTGTTGAGGTGGACTATTTGTCTGGTTGCTTTTGATGGCATCATGATTCATTAATAATAATAATAATAAATACAGAAAAGAAAGAAAACAAAAAGAAGATGAGGTTCTTGTTAGGGGAATCCATGGGAGGAGCTGTGGCCCTGCTTTTGCACTGGAAAAAGCCAGATTACTGGGATGGTGCCATTTTGGTTGCACCCATGTGCAAGGTTTCTTTCTTCTTTCTTCCCCCCCTTTTTTTTTCTCTTTTTCCAACAAAATATCTGCATCACATATTACATATCTTTGTTACCTGAGAATTGGGATTTAATATTATATTTAGTGATCGAAAATTAAAATTAAAATTTTAGATTTAGGACATGTAATTTTAGTGTCTTTAGAATTTTCAAAAAATAAAAATGGACTAAAATTTTTAAGGAAAAAAACTAAAACTTTAGCAATATTCTTTTTAGGATAAAGTATATTTTTTGTCTCTGAAGTTTGACAAAAATTTTAAAAATATCCCTAAGTTTTATTTTGTTTTAATTTTGTCCCAAAAATTTTCGATTTGCATCAAATATACCTTTAACGACTAAATTTTCAAAAAAATTAAAACCGACTCAACAACAATTTCATAATAATAATCCCTCAACACAAGTAAATCAAACATAATTTTCATGCATTATTGTTAGATTGGTCTTAAATTTTTTGAAAATTTAACCGTCGAGAGTATATTTGATGCAAATCAAAAACTTATGGAACAAAATTAAAACAAAATAAAACTTAGGAGTATTTTTGAAACTTTTGCAAATTTCAAAGACAAAAAGTATACTTTATCTTTTTTTTAATATCAAATAATATAAATTTAGTCTCGGTTTTACCCCTGTCTTTCGGTTTCTATTTTTCAGTTTCTTTTCAATACAAAAATAATATATATATATATATATATATATATATATATATATATATATATATATAATATTTTTCTAAAAACGGATTTTGCACATTTTATCAGATAAATTATTAGCTATTTTTGGGCCTCACATGTATCACTCACATAATTAATATTTAATAAGAGTAAATCATATAAAATCATCATGTATTACAAAATATTATTATTGTACGTCTTGTTGTTACTTTCGTTCCATGGCCTTATTATTAATCCCTTTACCTTTTAGTATTTTGCCTTTTTTTCTGGATTACTTTTTGTTTTTTCCTTTTCCTCAACAATTTGGTAATTTTAGGCGTAGTATGATGCATACAGTACCCAGTAAATTGGGATTCAATCACATTGAGTAGACACTAACGTACAATATTCTTTACTTCTCTCTCTGTATGGTTCCAGAGAATAATACTGTTACTTCTTTGCCTAATATTCAATATCTACTCCAAAAATTTTTTTTCTTTTTCTTTTTTCTTTTCCTATTGCGTTGTATATGAAAACTAGAGTCCTAGAAAATTTCATGAGATAAGAAAAGGATGCAAAACTGACGTAGACATCACAATTCAACTAAATTGTGCATCAGATTCCTCCATATTACTTTTTGGTACAATGAAAAAAAGATGAATATTATTAAATTGCGTAATTAGAGACTCTACTTTTTTTCTAGTAAGGTATCAATATGGGATAAGAAAAAATATTGCAAAACTTTTTTCTTTGCACGCAATAATCATACCTCGAGAATAATTATGAATTAGTGAAATTGTGTAGTAGGTGTGCTTTTTTGAAATGATCACATGATATATAATAATATAATTATTAGTTATTACTTATTAGTCAAAAATTGACCGATACAAAAGTTTAGGTTACATTTTCCACGATGAACTAAGAATTTTCTAATCTAAACCGTTGCAATAGCTGCCGGGTATTACGTCACTTCTAGAAGGCACCTTGCCTCTAGAAAGTGACTTATTATTTGTTAATTAATATTAATTTGCTTGGTAAGTAGATTTGTTTAGTCTAATAATGTGTTTGGTTGCAGATTGCAGATGATTTGAGACCAAACGCAATGGTGGTGGGTGTATTGAGTGCACTGAGCAGAGTGATTCCATCATGGAGACTAATCCCAACCCAAGATATCATTGATGTCGCCTTCAAGGAACCCCATGTTAGGCAACAGGTACTTACACTCGCGTGGAGTTGTTTTTATATGAAATTAATATTTAAAAATTATTAAATAATTTAATAAGTTTAATTAAATTATTTTCTAATAATTCTCAAGTAGAGACTATTTTAATAAAGACATTAAAAATATTTTTTTAAAGATGTTCACATATATCATGTTATTATTGGACATTCTTATTAAACCGATTAATAATTTATTTTTATTATAAACCAGAACAAAATCGTCGGTTTATTATAGCAACAATAATAAACCTAATTGTCTGCATTATAATTATTAGACCTAATTTTATCCGATCGAATTATACCATCTAAATTAAATATCTTTAATTTTTTTTATAAAAAGACAATTATATCCCTGATTTTTTGTTTTTCGGACATTTAAATTTCTAAAATTTTAAAATACAATTAAATTCCTAAAAAAAATTGGGTTTATTGTTGTTGTTATAAAAAAAATCGGTTTTATTCTAATTTGTTAAAAAATTAAAAAATAACCAGTTCATTAATACGTTCAATAATAATGCGACACGTAAATATCTTTATAGAAAGACATCTCCCTTCTCAAGTATAAACTAAATTATTATCTAACAATTCTCAATTATAAACTTTATACGAAAATATATGTATATGAGCATAAACTAAAATTAATTATTTTTAAAATTGAATATAAAAATATTAATTAAATTAAAAGTAATTATAGCCTTACTTACATAGAAAAATACGATGATCAATTTATTGAGTGAGTAATCAATTTATTCGACTGCTTAAATAAGTATAAAAAAAACAGAAAACACCGTAACACGAAAAACAAATACCTTCACAAATTCTTTTATTTAAGTTATATTTAGTTATTGATCACTGTAAATTCATACAGTTAGTAACATGTGTGATTTAACATGAAATGGATTAAGAATCTAATTATACGTGATTTGGTGAATTGTTGTGCAGATTAGAGCTAATGAATACTGCTACAAAGGGAAGCCTCGGCTGAGAACTGGCTACGAACTTCTAAGAGTTAGTACAGAAATAGAGCAAAAACTAAACGAGGTTTGTGAAATTTCAAGCATTATTCTCATCGTTTGATTGATTAATTAATTAATTAATTAATTATTAATTATTAATTTAGGTGTCACTACCATTTCTGGTGCTGCATGGTGAGGAGGACCAAGTAACGGACAAGGCAGTTAGCAAGCAACTGTATGAAGTGGCTTCGAGTACAGACAAGACAATAAAACTGTACCCTGGAATGTGGCACGGTCTCTTGTACGGAGAGCCACCGGAGAATTTGAACATTGTGTTTTCCGACATCATCGGTTGGTTAGACCACAAAACTCAATATGGCAACACAAGGATAGAGAGGGAGCTCAAACAACAACATGAGGATCATCTAAAACCTTAAATGTACAAAGCCTTTATTTATTATTAGGATTTAGGATTCTCAAAACAAAACATTACTGTTAGTATATACTGAATTAATTTATAATTTATAATAATGAACTTCTCTAGTTCAACTATATATCATGCATTAATTAGTTTAACGCCAAACAGAGCATAGTAGTTCTACTCGTTCGTTCATGATTCACCTTATCTAAAGGCTAAGTCAAAGCAAAGATCCAATTAGAAGAGTAGCAAAGTTGTTTAAGGTTCTTGAATTTATTGAAAGTTTAAAATTGATTATTATTATTGTTATTATGTATTATATGTGAACTGTGAGAAATACATGTCGTTTTCCTTTTTTTGGTCCAAGAGTTATCTATCCGTAGAAGCATGCTTTCCGGCTCGGCATTGAGATCTTTATGGTTAGTCCAAAAAAAAATTAACAATTAATGCATATGGTTATTACTTTGGATTTCTGATAAAAATGTTTTTATCTACTTTTATTTCATGGTAAGTTTATATGATAATATGGCTACTTGATTTACCAACTTTTGCCCAACTCTTTCTAAAATAGCGGATAAGTTATTCCTTAGAATATGTTTAGTGATTAATTAATTATTGGTATCGTTGTCGGTAACATTGGAGAAGAGGAGCTCATCGGCCTCCGTGATGACGATTCCAAGCCAGAATATATTCCGGTATAAGACAAAAACTCGGCAGTTCTTCCACTCGCGGGTAGGGTTAGGGTTAGGGTAGGGTCCAAACCCTATCCTACCCTACCCATTGCCAGCCCTAAATTTGGAGATCAAATAATCTTTTATTCTTTTGTACTTTTTCTTATATGAATGTTCTCTCACACACACACGTTATTGTATAATAAACAAATTGAAATACAGGTATACAATTGTTTTCATGCTATAACTCATAAAAAGGTACCCAAAAAAAAAAAGACTGATACGGTTTGTATAATACACTAATAAGCCTTAAACTATGAGGTTATATGTCAATATCACAACTAACAAAAGCAATCCGTAACACCTAGAAGGAGAGCGAAAACCAAAAATTCATAGAGATACACCCTGACTTAACAGTCATACCAGACGAATTCATTAACTGAAGCATTGACATATGGAAACAATTACATAATTTTCAGCTTTAAAGAAGGTACACTAGTATTGATAGCTATTCTTCTACATTAATACATCACCATTATCATTTATTTATTTAAAGGCGTAGATTTTTTTTCCGGATTATACAAATTCCACACCAACTTAAACATATAATTGAACGTTGAATATGGGTGCTGGTATATGTTCCGCGTTATCACAACCACAATGAAAGTGAAAACATTTACTAGCAATTAATTACAACAGAAAATTGCCAAACTAAGCTTATGAATTTCATTTCTCAACAATACATAATACACTCTACAACTACAAGTCCTCCCTCTTAACATTAAGAAATCATGCTACACGTATCAATGAGATAACACAAGTTTTCTTTACTTTGTTAGTGACCTGACTACGGGCAAATGATCCAAAACTAGAAAAGAACACAATTCTACGACCTGCAAGAAATACCAAATCACATTATGAAGAATTTTTCAACTCAAATGTTACTCACTGAACATACAATACAAAAACTTCAAATGGATAGAGGTGGAGAATAATCAAAGGGGAACTAATACCCTTCCAAATGATGATCTCTTAAATAATCTTGTTTCGTATTTCCTCTAGTTTCTTCATTATCTCACCAGGGGTTCTGTCCAATTCCTCAGCAATTTTCTTTTGCAAGTCCATTGGCAAAGTTGGGAATTGTTCGCATAGATCCCCATCAATTACATCCTGGATCATTTTGCAGGCATATCAGAAATTAGTCAACTATGAAAGCATAATGAGGTGGATGGCAAACATTAAATACTACTATGCAAGAAAGAACAAAGTACTATTCATTAGTGTACCTTAACAGGGAAATAGGCCGATCTATAAGCCATGTGGTCTCTTCCGCACAAAGGCGGATGATCCTGCCTCAAATGCATCTCCAAATGAGAAAAGAAATCAACATCGTCACGAGAAGTAAAAGCATGGAGTGCCCCAATACTTCCCATAACTGTTCCGTATACAATGCACTCTCCACCACCTGGTATAAGAGATGCCTTTTGCAAACAACTGACCACATCACCAACATGAAATTGTACAATCTCCTCCACCTTATTGGGAGCTCCATTCAGCTTTCCCTGTTCCCATTTAATCCTCCCACCAGTAGGATCTTCTTCGATCTCATCTGACACATCCTGTGGCAACCGCACAAAATAGACATTTCCAAACTTGTCTGCCCCGGCCATGGTATCAAAATCTATGTGGTATGATGCAGTGAGCCATCTCGGAACACAATCATCGGCAAATATGTAGAGTTGATTTTCATCTCGTCGATACTTGCAGTAATGGAAAGACTGGAGAGAGAAAGAGAGAGCATATAGGACATGGTTAGCTGAAAAGTCTACATAGTAAGAACGAGACATGGATAGCAGCAGGACATTTGATAACATTGATTTACTACCAAAAAAAAAAAACACCCTTTTGTCTAAGAGTCTAAATTCAAGCCTTTCCTAAAATAAGAATTCCTCATGAATCTTTCTAACAAAACCGCAGCAGCAAAAACCAAAAATTAAAACTTGCTGGACACATACTAAATTACTATAACAAGGCAACTTAAACTGAAACTAGCTAAGCTAAAACCAGAAGCCATGGGGAAAAATCATTGTCAGAACTAATACCCAGATGTTTAACAAATATAGATATGAATTATAAAATAGGAACATACCTCTTGGATGTCACCCACGTAAATTCTATCACGGTATGCATGAATAGAGACGATTGAGTTGGGGAATAACTTATTCTCACATTTTCTTAGTAATCGTTTTTTCCCCAAATCATAGAGTCTGAGCACAGGCCCTATTCCTGCAAGTAATCTTCCTTGGAACTGACATAAAGCAAGAGGAACACCCTCAACCTGAGTCTTGTGAAGAAGTTCAAGAGATCTCCCTTCCTCTACAAACCTATATATATGAATAAATCCAGCAGTCAAACTCATTTTCGGAAAAAACTGCAGTCCTTTTGCTGTGCCAACAGCCAAAAGAGTTCCGTATTCCTTATCATGGAAATTTACAGTGCATACGCTGAATGCAGCCTCATTATCCTGAAGCTCCAAAAGACAAGTTGTGTTTCCAGTTCTTGGATCAAGAACCCTGATGCAGGAAACCCACTTATCTGTCTCAGCCTTTGGATAACCATAGTGTTCATCAGATAGTGGATCATCTTTATCCTCATCCTCGCCACCATTCTCCATCTGGTCTGCACTTCCAGTCCCATTTTCCCCTGCCTGAGCAGCTTCAAAGCATTCTTTCCTTGCAGCTTCACGTTCTTCTGCAGTCAGTGCTCCTTGATCACTCTCAATCATCACCAGAAGTTTCCGTTTTGGTTGTAGCACAAACTTCCTTGGCGTGTATCTTAATGGGATTACAGTTTCATTAAATGTTTCTCCTAATCTCTCAATGGTAAAAATCCTTAGTGCCTCACCAGCAACAGCAACAACACCTTCCACACACTGGTCAGATGAAAACGAGGCAGCATATTCAAGGGTTTCATATGAAAGGGGCGTTAAAAGGAAATGCCCTTGGTGAATGTAACCAAGCCATGGCCTACTTGATAAGCACAACATTGCTCGCTTGCCCCTTACAATAATGGGGAAGAGCTTTGGGGCTCTCAACCCTAAGAATCGGGAACGAGAGTCGGAAAGCTGACCTGTAACCATGTCAACCACAGTTCTGAACAAAACACCATTCTGCAAGCCAGCATTCAAGAAAAGGCTAGCAGGATGATCTGCACCATCCTCACCACCAATCGATGCTTGAACCTCAAGGAAAAGAAGAGACTCTGGAGCTGAAGAGACACTTTGCACACTCAAGGCCTGCATACAATCATCAGGATCCAATGACAAGATACGAATGGTCTTGTCATATGAACCAACTGCAAGAAAACGGGATCTTTGTCTGCCTTCAGGTACTGGTGCAATGTCCAAACAAGCAACATCTCCAGACATTTCATGCTTCTCGACTTCCATCAACTGACCTGTTACATCCACTTCAAAATAGATAAGCTCCCCTCCACTCAATGCAATAACCACCTGAAGTCTATTTGATCCAACTTTAGAAATTGTTCTCTTTCCAGGAGTTCTCCATTCATTAATACGCCCATCCTCCCTAATATGTCTAATACCATTAGGGTGAACCTGCATGAGAGAATCGTCACCTATCAAAGAAACGGCTAGGGAGGGAGTTGTATCAAGAAACCCACTGTCACTGACTTCTTCAACTGTCTCACCAATGGAAAGCACAAGCGTAGCGTTTGTGAATGACACGACAATATATGCATCAAATTCATCAATGACATTCTTCTTCACAGTCCAAACAGCACTAGGTATACCAGGAAGCTTTGACACTGCCATCTCACTAACCGCTAAACCAGTCCTCAAAATCCTCAAAGATGAACGCGGACCACGGCCGCAAAGAGTGAAAATTTGAGGAGTTTCCTCTTCAAAGATATTACTAACCTTCATATCCATTATTGGCATTAAACTCTCAACCTGGTCAATTCTAACAAGGTTTTTCAGTCTCCTCGGCTGGAAAAACACCGGCTGAAAACCTTCTTCAGTTTCCATCAGTGTAGCAGATGACGCCTCCACATCGTCGTCATCTCCTATAGCCTTGAACTGATACAGAGCATGATTTCCAAACTCTGAGGCTGCAAACAAGAACCCAGACTTCAATACACACATGGAAGCTGTAACAGGGATGGTATCAAAATACTTAATCTTCAATTCCGAGACACGGTCACCATCATGCTCCAACGTGACCTTAAAAATATCTCCATACTCAGTCTGCAGAAGGAAAAAGAACATGGACTTCAGCTTATGCATAGCGGCCGACACAATAAGTACTCCACGCTCAGCAGGCAAGTCAGCACGCCTAGGAATCACAGCCCTAACATCAGGTTGCCCCTGATTCTTATAAATAACAAAATTTTCGGCACAAACAAGCACGCCGCTAGGGCCGTCAGCACCCCCAGGAACAGTGACAAGCAAATTAGCGCCATTATCAACCTGTTCAGACCACTTCCTAGAAACATGGTTGAGCCCTAAATCAAGCTCATAAAAAGTCAAATGCTTCTGAGCTTCACTAGCAGCCTGGCCAGTAGAATCCTGATCAGCCTCAGAGTAATCCAACTCTATGGCAGCAAATATAGGGTTCTCAAACCCACAATCAACACCGCAAATGGAATAAACTAGAGTGTGTGACTTGTGAGCTTCTAAAGGCGAAGAAATAGTTAACCTAGCAGCAGTGTCCCTATTCAACACATAAACAAGCTTCTGCTTCTCACAAGCACCAATCATTACAGCCCTACCTTTTGGATCTATGGCAAGGTACTGACCCGGAACGATGCGGCGGCAACCAGATTTGCCGAAAGTTTCTTGGTGAATTTTATCGAACACGTTTTTCTCCTTGTTGTAGTCAAGGATTACGATCCTACCGGAATCGGAACCTACGACGATGTAGTCCTTCTGAGCTCCGGTAAGCCGGAACTGAGCTAAGGACCTAATGGCGCCGAAGATTTCGACGGAGAGGATGGTTTGGATCCTGCCGTTGTCATCAGGGCGAAGAAGGTCGAGAACTTTGCCTCTGGCAACGACGATTTCCTGGGTCTTGCCGCCGGAGAAGTTGCCGTTAATGGCACAGACTATGCCGGTGGGGCGTTGGAGAGTGAGACTGTAGAGGTACATGGCGGTGGCTACTACGAACTCAGCAAAATGCAAATTAGGGTTAGGTTTTTCTGCTCTTAACTAAACCGACATTAACGAATGGAGAAGAGAAAGTAGTGAAAAGGTTTGGGTTTTCCAGTGTCACAGCGAGTGAACATATAAACCCTAGCTCAGATTTTTGTTATCAATTTAGGGTCTAGTCAATTGAGAATGCTGTATTTTTTTTTTTTTTATCAAAGATAGGAGACTCGAACCCACAACCTCTTAATTGAGTATGAAGAGACTATGTCATTTGAGCTATTACTCATTGGCTGCGGTATTTATTTAAAACATTAAAAATTATAATTAATAATAAAATGTATTTGATTGAATCTAAATAAATTTTGTAAAAAAAAAACGATATTTATATCAAATATTTCATATATGACATTATTATTATTATAAGATTTATTTACATGATGATTATTTAATCATATATTTGTTAGCTAATTAATCTCTAAAGAAAAAATCTATTTATTATTTTTTTGTTCCAACCAAATTATCTACCATTCGCCAATAAAGTATAGCTCAAATGGCATAGTCTTCCCATATTCAATTAAGAGGTGGCGGGTTTAAGTCTCGTAAAAAAAAATAATATCTACCATTCATCGTGATAATTATATTTTCACTAATTTGTAAACTTGTGGATGGAATTTCTATTTATCAATTATTCTTTAGTTTGGCAAGATTGAGATGCCTTCTTTTTTTTTTTTTTTTAAGAACCGTTAATGAATTTCTAAAAAAAAAAGTTAAAAGAAAAACAAACACTAATAAATGATTATATGGTATGACTGTATGAGTCATGTAGCGGTTGAGTTTGAATACATAGACATAACAAATTCACTATCCTTAAAAGTTACTTAATTATTGAAGTTATTCTAAGTTTCTAACCACTACACTTAAATCAAACCATATCTATATATGAACCAAGCATGCAACCTAATGCAAAAAGAAACCATGAAGTAATGGCCAAACTCCTCTCTCTTATGGTGTTAGCCATGTTACTTTTGTTCATGACCACCATAAACCAATGTTCCTCAGCCAGAACCCTTGGCAACTCAACTCAAAATCACAACCATGCCCATCATCACAAAATAACATTCTTGATGAGGGATATCCTAAACAATGTCACAGATTCTAGGCCTCCAGAGAAACCTGCCACCACTAAGGTCACTGGTCAATTACCCTTCCAAAAGCCCCTAGGCCATTTCCCTCCCAATGGAGCCATTCCAATACCACAATCCACACAACAAACACTTGGTCTCTCTAATTTTGGATTCTCTTTCCCTACTAGAGCCACACTTCAAGAACTCGAGTTTGGATTGGTAACCTCGATAGACGAGGAATTGCTTCAAGTCGGAGCTGAATTAGAGAAACTTGGACAAGTGCAAGGTGTCTATGTGGCGAGCTCAGGAGACAGAACTAGCCACATGATGGCTATCACAGCAAGATTTTTGAAGGGTGATGAGTATTATCAAGATGGCCTCACAATCTTTGGAGTACATAGGACCGACGTCTTAGAGTCGCATGTTGCGGTCATTGGAGGCACCGGAAAGTACAATGGTGCTAATGGATATGCTGCAGTTAAGGTTGTGGACAGAGTAGGGTCTAATGCAGAAGGTGGAAAAGTGACAAGTTCTAAGTTCCTTTTGTTTGATGTGTATCTTAGTTAGTAGTTTCTAAACTATCCAGATAAATACTTTGAGTACAAGTTTCTAATATATATTGCTATAAGAGTAATTATTTCAAGAAACTCTGTTGCGTTTTCATATATCAGTATTTATAAAAAAAGATAAGTATATAAAACAATATTATAGTGTCAGTTAATCAGTTAGTTTTTAATCATGTAAATAATATAAGTATCCTTGAAATTACCAATAATAAAAAAAAATAAGTATATAACTAATTGAAAATAAAAGAAATTTAATTATAAATTATTCCCAGCAAAGTACATATATATGCATATGCTCTATAAGTCTTAATAACTCTATCTAAGTTTTATAAGAAAAATAAAAAAGAAACAATAAAGAACCCTAATAAATAATAATCTATTTTGTAGGAGGTGCACATGCAGGTGCATTGAAATTATTGATTTGCACAAAGACTATTGAATGAGGTGCAACTTTGATCGGAGAAGAGGAAGAAGCATCAACAATCTTTGGTTTAAGCTCTGGAATTTCCTTCGACTTGGTAAGTTCCAATGGAGTTCCATTCAAAAGCACAACATCACTTTGAATATTTCCATCTTTAGGTGTCAAGTGGTACTCTTCTCTTTTCAATGAATCCATTAAATTCACTGTGTTTACTCCTTCTGATGCCAACTCCTCTGGATAAAGATTCATGTCATTCACAAGGGACACATCGAAAGATGTTGAATTCTCCATATTTATTAGTAGCAATGTGATTCCGTTCTGAGACAATAATTAATTTGACAATATATTATAATTTTTGAAAAATTATTTTAAAATAAAAAAAATAAAATGTATAAATGAAATTATTAACTTACCCCTTGTTTAGAACAATGAGCATATGTACGTAGATATGATGAACTATCATGAGAAATAGAAAGCACATTGGTTCCCATAAGCCGATGCCACAAAAGTGCTCTGTTTAAAGAAAATAAAATTGTTATTCATTTAAAAATGACATTTAATTTAACTACTTATATAAATATGAATGAATATATATGACATACCCATAATAATCTGGATTAGGAATGAATGATGTTGTATTTAGCAAAGCATAGTTTCCTCCAATCAAAGCTTGTCTACAATAAACTTTGTGGTTGAAGGTTGATGTCATACCCAATTGGTCCAAATACCTATAGTTATTATTAATTAAAAAATTATTAAAAAAAAGAGAGCTGAAATTCAATTTAAAAAAAAAAAAAAAAAAACTTACCAAAAGCCATTAACAAAAGTATGTGATACATCTTTGCCTCCACTATTATAAGCTCCACCAGATTCTCCAACCCATGCTCCAGCCCATGGTGTGAATTCCTTCACGGCCGTTGAAACATCTTTGAAAGTTTGTGCAATTTTGCTCAAAAAATATGGGTCTTGAACCTTGCTAATAAGATCCCTATCAACACCTATATAATATAATTTTATAATTCAATTATATTCTTAGAATTAAAAAAATTAATCAAGCAACAAAAAACATTCTGAATTATTAAACGTACCAGCACCAAGGTTATAAATGTGATGTGTAACTCCATCAATGACACCAGGTCCAACATGTTGCAAGAAGCTATCAAACCATTCTTTACCATAAAATCCAGCTGGACCCATCACCTTTGGTCTTGTTGTGGCATTTGGGTATAATGAGTTAACTATGTGCCTTAGTTTTGTGATATCTTTTGCATATTGAACACTATCTATTCTTGCTGATACTCCTTCAGAGCATAGCTCGTTTCCTATATGATTAATTAGCACAAGATGTTAAATTTATAAAAAAATCATGGGTAAAAATTAAATTAATAAATTATAAAAATTAAAGGGTTTCAATTTAATTTGATACCTAATTCATATGAGTCTATATTGTATCCTTTTGAGACAGTGTACTTCATGAGGCTTATGGCATTGTTTGGATTCCAATCTCCCTTCCAGTTTAATTGGTCTTCCTTAGAATTTTTCTTGCCAACGAGTGCGTTTAAGCCAAATGTAAATTTGACACTGCAAATTATAAGTGAATAAGATAAGATAAGATTGATTATTTGTGAAGTAATTATAATAATATTGAGAAATTAAAATAATATATATATTAATTAATTAATTACCCGGTTTTGTTCAAAAAGTGATTCACTTCATCCCATCTCTTCTTGGGAAGGCATCCAACACTGAATCCAAACAAGCCGTTCTCTTTCTTTCTCATAGTTGGACAGTGCTTTTGCTTCCCAAATTGGTAAATAATTTGATCTTGTAGTGAACCTCCTAATCTAATCCTCAGAGGATTGAATGCTGCAACAATTTTAAAAGCAATTAAATGGTTGGATTAATTAGAATAATACTACATATCCAAGTTTTTTTTGTTAATCAAATTCAATCAAGTTGGTCTAACATAATAAAAATCAATTATGACTAATATATATTAATTAAAATGGTTTGAGTTTAGAGAAAATATGGCTTACCTTTGATTGCATTTGAGAGTATCGTGTTATTCAAATCCTGCAAAAAGGTTGCAAAAAGGTTGCAAAAACAATAATTAATTATCATTATGATATTTAAAAATGCATACAATATTTTGAATAATATCGAACAAAATAAATAAAATACCAGGTTGAGAATCCCAGCTTTTCCCCATGGACATTGGTTATAGTCACATTTATTAGATGGCCACCAATCCAATGTTGCACATATGAAATTCTCATCAGTTGTAGCAATGTTTGTGACCCCTTTCACTTTAAGCTTCACATCTTCTGATGAAGAAAAAGAAGAGCAAAATAATACTAAGAGACTTAAAAAGAGAGTTACTTTCACACACTGATTCACACCCATTGTGGAACAAAAATAGAAGAGAATATACTATGAATAATTTCTATTGATGTTTATTATATGATTTATATCATCCCTATCTACTATTTATAGTGTTAATAGTGTGGTTAGCTATAACTACCTTTAAGTGAATAGATATTTTTAAATTTAAAAGATATGTTTATCTTAAATAATTTAAAGTTTAAAATTATATAAATAATTGTTTAGACGTCATTAAATAGATAAAAAAAGATATTTTTTAATGAATTTTTTTTTTTTAGTATTTTTGGTAAATTTTTAATAGTAAAAATAAAAATACTAGAAAAATAAAAAATATTTTTTTTGAGAAACTAAAATTTATATCTGTTTTTAAAAAGATATTTTTTGCTTAAAAAAAAGATATTTTTCACATAATAAATAAATAAAAAATACTTTTATCTTATTTTACTCAAATATAATTGATAGATAAAAAAATCTTTTGTATAAGATATCCAAATATAAAATTACTTTTATTGTTGTAAAAGATATTTTTAAAAAATATCATTTAAAAAAATATCTTTTCAAGAATGGCATCCAAACAAACCTTAATTCGATTTATGTGAAAATTAAATTTAATCTTTTTTGTCTGAATTTTTTTTTATTTTAAATACTGCTTCTTAAATTTAATTTGCTATCAAAAGATAATTATTCTAATCCCTAATTTATTTTTTTTTTGTATGAGGTGCTATTTTATATTTTTTATTATAATATTTGGGCTCAAATTTAACTTTAACAATTTTTTTTATTTCATTTCCTCAAATTTTTTTTTTGTTTAAGGTTTAAACAACTGGACAGAACGCAAAAAAAAAAAAAAAAAAAACAGAAAAATCACTCTAGGAAGATTTTTTTAATATAAAAATATTTTTTAATTACTTTATTTATTTACCGTTTATATCGTTGACCAATGATCATGAACTATATAGTAACCTAACATGTGTTTTAAGCATTTAATCCTTGTTTGGATGAGTTTTTAAAAATTTTTTTTTAATTATTTTTTTTTAAAAAATCTTATAAAAAAAATAAAAATAATTTTATAATTGGATAATTCATGTAAAAAAAAAATTTATTTATCAATTATGTTTGGATATAATCATATAAAAGTATTTTTTTGTTTATTTATTATGTAAAAAATATTTAAAAAAAATTAAAAGATATAAATTGTAACTTTTTGAAAATGATATTTTTTATTTTTATAATATTTTTACTTTTACTAATAAAATTTTATTAAATACGCTAAAAAATAAAAAAAATTATTAAAAAAATATCTTTTTTTATCAGCATAATGCAAGACAATATTTGGATTGGCCTATAATAGTAAATTATATTATTTGTTCACTTGTTATAAACTAACACTGCGGTGTATTTTATTTTAATTCAGGAAAAAAAGGTTAGGAAAATAATGAGAATTGAGATCCAATACTGGGATGCTTATATATATGCCTAAAATACTGCAAATTTTTTATTAAAATAAAAAAAGGTGCGAATGTCAATATTGGTGTACATAATATCAAAACTTAAAAAAAAAAAACAGATACTCTTTTACTCTGATTCAGTCACAATGTCGAGGAATACAACATTTTTCACTATATATAGGTCAGTTCAGAGGCTTACATAGTACTATAGTAGATGGAACACTCATATCCAAGAGAAGATTAATTTATTGAAACTGGTATCACAGCAAACAGGCTTTGAATCCCTTTTCCAATTCCTGAGCATCCAAGTTTTTCCCAATAAAAACAATTTTGTTTACCCTTGGTTCATCTGGTCTCCACAACCTTTCAGGTGAACCTTGAAATAAGTCATGAACTCCCTGATACAGAGAAAGATATGCTTAATTCAGCCGGATTGAACTTAGAAAATCATGACAATTAAAATGGCGGAAATGAGAGCTGGACCAGATGGGTGGCAAAGGGATTCAGATTAAAATATACATACAATAAAATTAGAAGTTTTAAAGGAGTTTAAATTCACCTGAAAAACAAATCTTTCGTCCATTCCTTGTACGGAAAGAAGACCTTTCATTCTATAAATATCATCACTACGTTCCAGCAAGAGTGTGCCGAGCCATATGTTAGCCTGAAAGGGTTAATAACTTATCCTTTCAGTACATAAGTGTCAACATTGACTTTTCGCATGCACATAAACATTGAATACAAAGCATCCAAATGTAAAAGTGAAATTGGTATAAACTAGGCATTACACTTCAAGTATAGACAAAATGCAATACAAACCTTCTCAAGGTCTAAGCTTCCTTCACAAACTATGCTAACAGACGAGACACCAGGATCATGACTGTGACTATGAGCATGGTGATCTGCATATAAACAAAAATCAAATTTATCTCTCACTTCATTGCACAACTAAACAGTAAAAGTTCCAAGATCTAGAAGTTATGTCCTTGAATGTTAGAAAGCATTGGATTAACAAGCAACCGGGAAAATATTGATCCTACTCTAAAAACTAATCAATAAGTACCATGCTTGTGATCATGAGAATCATCATGGTGATGATCATGGTCATGGTGCTCATGGTGATCATGATCATGGTCGTGGCTGTGGCTATGCACATGATCTTCCTTTGCAGGCTCGTCATTGACAGCACTCTCAATCCTTGTCCAAGATGAAAAAACATACAAAAACTGTTTAGGTTGGCTTGGACAGCAGAAACATAATAAGACCGTGAAAATTCAAGCAGTAATCAGTAAGTGACTAAAAGGAACTACTTGAGAGAGCGCGTGAACTAAAATTCTGATTTACTTTTACATAATAACATAATAAAACTTAGAAAGTAGGAAACAACAACAAAAGCTACCTCTCCAAATCAAAGCCACCAATGCCCAGAACATAATCCAAGTCAACTTTCCCAAACTCAGTCCGCTTTAAATGAGCCAAGCTGTTTATATTCTGGATTAAAAACGCAAGTGCTTAGAACAATGAAAAAAGCATGAAACTGAAATAAATGCTCAGCACTTAGATTCAATAGGAAGAGAAAGATACCAACCTTTATGCGCTGAACCAAAGAAGCGATCTCAGATTCACCGACAAGGTCAGTCTGGAACAAGACAGACAAGAATATTAGCGACGTAAAAGTAGTCATTGCATTCCATAACACCGTATCTATAAAAATTATTATGAATAATTCCACATGGTGACCATTGGTGAGTGTATCCACAAAACAAAACAATGAGTCAACACTAGCAGGCCCTTTTCCCAAATAATCTAAAATTTCAAGTTTTACAACCGAACTGAAGCCATTCTGCTCGCAGAATAAATGAGTGATAGTGAATACCTTATTTACAATTATACGATCTGCGTAGGCAATCTGTTCCACTGCCTCATTGACAACACCGTCTGCCTTGACCTCATCAAGATGACGATGAACATGTTTTGCATCGACCAAAGTGACAACACCATCTAACTTGACATCTTTGAAAACCTTATCCTCGGCATAAAATGTCTGAATAATTGGTGCTGGATTTGCCAATCCTGCAGAAATGCAAGTAAAGTCTCATTACGCCCAACCGTTATCCGGAAGTCCACCGCATCTTTATTAATTTAATTAACATCTTAAGTATCTTAAGCATTAGTGAAAGAACTCATTTCATACATTCAAAATTCAATCATTCACTTACCCGTAGTCTCGATAACAATATGGTCAAATTTGTCTTTCTTCCTAGCAACTAATTCAGAAATCATTCTAACAAGATCACCCCTGACTGTGCAGCAAAGGCAACCATTGTTCAACATCATAATATCTTCAGCTCCGGCAGTTTGCGCCGCAACTAAAGAACCGTCGATGTCAACTTCACCAAACTACAAGAAAAAGTTTATCGAATATTCACAAAAATGCTGAAGAAACGAAGGAATAGATTCCAAATTCCAAGGCATAGATAAATACCTCGTTCTCAATAACCGCGATGCGCTTTCCATGCTCAGCAGTCAAAATATGGTTAAGCAGCGTTGTCTGCTCAAGTCCACAAACAACAAATAAAGTCAATTACAGCAAGAGTTCTGAGTCTGCAGATTCCATATGCGTAGAAAGTAGAAACAGAACCCTACCTTGCCGGAACCGAGAAAGCCGGTGATGATAGTGGCGGGAACGCGATTGTCGGGAGGAATCTTGGTGGAAACATCGGAGCTATCGCTCTGAGGCGGAGCGGTGGTGGTTGCGGAAACGGTAAATCGGCGGCGAGAGGTTGTTAACGGGAAGTTGAGAGGGAAGGTTCTAGAAGTTGAAGCAGAAGTTGAAGTGGAAGAAGAAGAGTGGGTGAGGAGTTGGGAGCAACATTTACTCTTACTCCTGGAGCACAGAATTGTAGAGGGAAAAGGATGGAGGGGTTTAGGATTGCGATAAGCAACGGTTAACAAGCTGGAAGCAGCGACCTCCGCTCTCAAACTCAAACAACTCATTTTTTCCGATGCAAAGAAATGGAAGCAGCGGAATGAATTGCTTTCAATTATCCGATTGTGTCTCCATTTGTTTTCGTTTTTGGTCCACTGGATGTCTTTGCTGTCTTGGGCCCGTTGATGGTTTTGGGCTCATTCCGGCCCAACAGAATTTTAAAATCACTTGGCTTTGGCCTTTTACAAATGCATTGATAGGTGTGTGTCCTTGTTGATGTACTAGTAGAGAAATATGTCATCCCCTAATCCCACCTAACAACGCAAAAGTGAGAAAAAAGGAGGGGGGTTGGTTGGCTTTAAAAAGGCATAAGCAAGAGGGGAGCAGAGAATATGAGAACGAGTGGTGGAACTTGCAAGATTCCCACACATTATAATCATTGCCCAATATGCGGACCACATGGGTCCATGCTGCCATGCACAAAAACAAAATATTGTGCAATACTCGTACACAGGCTTTGAACTACAAAAGGTTCGTATTATTGTTGTAGTGTCTCTAAAGTCTAAACTTGATGCGGATTTTGCGTTGGCAAATCAGATAACATTTTGAACTAAAGATGATGAGCTAAAGTTGGATTTTTTTTTTTAAAAATGGGGTGATATCAATTATATTGGCTAATCACTATCATTATACATCTAGTTTAATAAAAAAATCATTATCCCACTATGGCTCTTTTATTTTTTGCTTTGTTTTTTATTCTTGCAATATTTGCACTTGTTTTCTTTTCTTGCTCAGTATTAAATAGATGAGCTTTATTAGAATTTTATAGTGATCTTGGTATTCGTATATCATCAAATTTATACAGATCATTACTAAGCCTATTCTGGAGTAGAATTTTTTTAGATTCCTGATATTTTACAACACATAAATGAAGTCAAAATTCAAAAAATATCTTACTGTCTAATGCAAATTTTGAGACACTAATTAGGTTCTTAGAAATAATAGGTACATAAAACAAATTTTGAAGTTTAAAGGAGGTTTTTGTCGTAGAGACATACATTATAGATCTCCCAATGTTAGCAATACTCATACCTTTGCCATTACTTTCAAACACTTGCTCAGGACCTGAGTACTCAGAGCTGTTGATCAGATTCATCTGATCAAATGTGATGTGGTGGGATGCTTCGAAGCCTGGGTACCACCCCTTGTCAGGTGTTGGCGGCTAGTAAGGCTTGAGGAGGGTTCTGATTGGTGTTGTTTGAGTGCTGAGTTGGTTGAAACGAGGGTTGGGAGTGCTGAGCTTGCTGGTGAAAACCAAGATTTGGTGGAGGAGGACTACTGTTGAAAGTTTGTAGTTGTGAATTTTGGAAGTTTTCATTGAACCTGTGAAAGCACTCCCAAACAATGTGTCCAACTCTACCACATAGCTAGCATTGAGGTCTGTTTCCTTGCCACCATGACCTTTCTCCTCGAAAGCCTCTTCATCTACTCCTTCTGCCAGGTTGTCCTCTGCCATAATTATTGTAGTTCCAATAGGACTCCTCTGGTGAAGACTCGTTCCTAGTTTTGCTTGTGCTGGATTCCTTCTGAGCCAGATTTGCATGCACCAGAGTCAGATCTGTCTTTCGAAATCTCTCATTTATCTCTTCTTGTGACAGAAGTTGAGACTCAAACTCACTAATGGTCATGTGGTCAATTTTTGAGTTTATCATGGTCATGAAGGCGCTGAAGTCCTCATCCAAACCCTATAGCGCAGCTTTAATGTGTTCTTCATTCGACAGTGGTGCTCCAAGAGCAGATAGGGAGTTTGCAACTTTGTTGATCTTGGAAATGTATTCAATTCTAGAGGCACCTTGTTTCTTGATCTTTTTTAGCTAAGCTTTTAGCATTTGAATCTTTGATTTTTTGCCTAGCGACAAAGTACTCATCCAACGCTTCCCAGATTTCGTGCGCATATCCAAATTCTACAACTTTGTTGACAAAGCTTCGTTCATGGCAAAAAGCATCCAGGCTACCAAACACTCATCATGCTGTTTCCAATCTTCAAACTCAAGTGATACTTTTCCGGCAATCTTGTCTTGATCCGAATTGAACCTTCTTGGGATTGATAGAGCAATTATGTGACTTTAAAGTTTGTTGGCCTTAATACACGCTAGTGCTTGTCGCTTCCGAAGTTGTCTTCGTCCAACTTGATCATTGTTGAAAAATTTGCTATATACGCCATTGACGCTGAGGGTTGTAGTTGTGGAGTTCTAGTTTCTTGATTCTGCGAAGCAAAAGTCACAGAGTTTTACATGGATCTGAACCGTGTGCTCTGATACCATGTAAGGTATCAGTAGCGTGTTGATGAAGAAAGGATTAAAGTGTAGCAAAGATAGTTAACAAAACAGAGAGAGAATAATAGAGAAAATGATGGAGAGAGCATTATTTATCAAGAAGATGAAGTAAAATTACAAAAAGATAATGCAGTCACTGCACTGATATGCATATATATAGGAAGTAAAAGTGTGTGTGGTGTGATGGCACAAGTTGGTTAGAGAGGTTTTATTAGATTGGGGATGAGCTGGCATAACTAATTAGGCATACCTAACTCTCAGTTGGTTCTAGAGGTGTGTACTACACTAACATAGACTGTGTTTGATTTTGAGAATTATAATTGTAAAAATTAAACTGGTGATTGAATTGGTCATGCTATTAATTTATTAGTTCATTAGTTCAACTGATGAGTCACTAATTAAACTGATCCTATGTAAATAAAAAAATATAAAATAATAAAAAATCTAAAATTAAAATTTAAAATATATATTTTTATTAATATTTTAAAAATAATCAAATTTTAACAAATTATAATTAACAAGTTATAATCCGGTTATTATTAAATAAATATATAAAATTTTAATTTTTTTTATGATAAAGATTATTTTATTTAATTTTTATATTAAAATATTTTTTATATTTATTATATTTTTATATGCTATATGTATTTATTAAAAAATAATATTGATAAATATTATATAATTATAAAAAATAATTATATTATAATTAATAAAAATATTTAATATTTTTATTTATATGTATATAATAATATTTATATTAATAATTATGAATAATAAAAAATATAATTAATTAAAATATAAGTAAATATAAAATTAAAATAATATTTAAAAGATTATTGTATAATTTTATTATATAATTAATAATTAACATATAAAATAACAAAGAAAGGATACCGTTTAAGAAAAATTTAAATTCAAATTCAAACCACATTTTCATTAATTTTAGAAAGGGTAAAGTACTAAATTAGTCCCCTAGATTTGGGCGTAATTCTGTTTTGGTCCTTAAGGTTTAAAGTGTTCTATTTGAATCCAAAAAAGTTTCATTTAGCATCAATTTAGTCCCACAGTAAGGTCAAAATTAAATAATTAACAAAATGTCTTACATAACAACAGTTTAAGAACAAAATCAATAATCTGGATAACAAGTACAAGCTCCAAAGGTACAAAATCAAACATTGATGTATCAATACATTTATTTATCATTTTCTTTAGTTTTATAGAAAATATTTTATTTATATTATAAAAAAATAATAAATAAATGTATTGATGTATCAATGGTTGATTTTATGCCTCTCGAGCTTGTACTTGTTCTCCAGATTATCGATTTTGTTCTTGTACTGTTGTTATGTAGGACATTTTGTTAATTATTTAATTTTGACCTCACTGTGGGACTAAATTGATGCTAAATGAAACTTTTTTGGATTCAAATAGAACACTTTAAACCTTAAGGACCAAAACAGAATTACGCCCAAACCTAGAGAACCAATTTAGTACTTTACCCTTTTAAAAATAACTCAGTTTTGTATATTTTACACTAAACACAATATTAAAATTTCACTATATTAAAAAAAACCTCTGAAATAAATACGAATATAATTGGCTACCACGAATGTGGCCAAATTTATGGCCATGTTCATAGTGGGGGTTAACTTCAAACCATGAACTCTAAAATGCGGTTCAACTCTATTCAAGACTGTGTTTGACCAATCAACAATATTAATAACCAAAGTAACGTTCATGTAACTTATCAAAATCAAAATACTTTATAATTACAAAATCATGACCATAACAACAGCTACAAGCCTAAAAATGTGTCAAAGGTTTTAATTTTGATAGAACAAAATCTTATACATTATCTAATTACTCTATATGCTGTTATTTATTCAATAAGTTTTAAGGATTTACGTAATATATGTCTGAGAGACACATAGCAAAATTATTATTATTAAAGTTTTTTATTTTTTAATAAATATAAAATAAATACATTAAAAATTTAAATTTATGAATAAAGTAACAAATAAATTCTTAAAACTCACCAAAAAAAAAATTCTTAGAAATTTACATTTAGAATAAATTAATGGTTAAAGAGAAAAAAATATCAACAAAATCCTTCAAACAATAAACACGCTACTTTTAAATTAATCCGTACAATTAGAGTAAAAAAATTTAATTTAAACTAACTTATCTACATTTATTATTCTAAAAATTTTTATTAGTATTTTCTTATCAACTAATTTATCTGGAATGTAAATTTTTAGAAATTTATTTGTCATTTTATTCTAAATTAATTGTATTTTCAATATATATAATTAGATTTACCAATGTATGAAAATTAAATTTATTAAACTAATAATGACTAGTTTTTTTATTTTCCAAAAAAATAAAAAAAGAACGAAAAAGAACGTTCGAGTGAGTTGAGTGGTAAGTATAATAATGGTGTGAAGCAATCGCAATCTTCACATTACTCACTCACTCACTCTGCGATTTTTGATCAGAAATGGCTCTGGAAGTTGCTGTGAAAGCTGCTGCCGGTGCTCCCAATGTTCTCGGAGACTGTATGTTCTTCTTCTTCTTCTTCTTCTTCTTCTTCTTCTTCTAATAACTGTTGTGTGTGTTTGCAGGTCCATTTTGCCAGAGGGTGCTCTTAACTTTGGAGGAGAAGAAAGTCCCTTACTCCACCCACCTCATCAATTTCGACGAAAAACCCCAATGGTACCATCCAATTTCAACTCCATTCTCTTTTCTCTTTCTCTTTCATCGCCTTTTTTTCTCAACATTGCTGCTTTTTTAGGTTTTTGGATGTCAATCCTGAAGGCAAGGTTCCAGTGCTCAAGTTTGATGACAAATGGATTTCCGATTCCGATGTCATTGTTGGAATCCTTGAGGAAAAGTACCCTCAACCCTCTCTCGTCACTCCCCCTGAATCTGCCTCCGTGTAAATCCTCCTACTTTACTTTCATTTACGCTTTTCAAACTTCAGTTTTGACCTAGGGTTTTGTGCTGTGTGCTAATTCTTATGAAGATATGTGTGTTTCACTTTGGAATTGAGAGACTTGTTCTTTCACAATTTGCAGGGGATCCAAGTTATTTGGGGCTTTCGTGAAGTTTCTCAAGAGCAAAGATCCAAATGATGGATCAGAGCAAGCATTGCTTGCTGAGTTGAAGGATTTGGATGAACATCTTAAGAACCATGTATTTATAATTGAATAGACTAATTCTTTTTGTCTTTTGTGCTTACCTTTTTCTTAATAGCTATGCTCATGTGCTTGAGGTGTGGTTTAGGGTCCATTTGTTGCTGGGGAGAAGGTCACCGCTGTTGATTTGAGTTTGGCTCCAAAACTCTACCATCTAGTCATAACACTTGAGCACTTCAAAAACTGGACTATTCCTCAGGATTTGGCACATGTCCACAACTATACCAAGGTTTGCAGTTTTTCTGCAATGCCATGTTATGGCTTTTGCATTATCATTGAATAGTTGTTTAGAGCACACTCTGGCATTGGTTGATAGATGAACATTTTGTGTTGCAAACTTATCATGCGAACTGATTTTGTTGTGTTGTTTATTATACGTTTAAACTTGCTTTGCAAATTGCAATGACCCAAGAGTTGAAACTTCAATATCCGCAACCTTTTTATGTTTCTAGCCATGTTAAAGTTTGTGTAAGAATTGAACAAAATTTGAAACCATCGGTCTTTGGTTTAAGTTTTAACCAAATGAAAAGGTCATCTGTAATAGATTGAAACTGTCCTGCCATTTCCTATTAGTCATATTTACAGGTCACATGTTCTGTTAGCCTGTTATGCCCTTTTGAACACTTTAGGTTAAGTTTAAGAATCTTTAGCTGCAAATCAATCTAATTTTGATTGTGCATAACAATTAAGGATTCTAGGATTTCCAGGGCATAAAAAGCGTGCTATAGTGCATGTGCAGCCGCAATCTGCAATCTATGATTCTCTTGTGAATTTGTCTTGTGTGGGTTTTATTACGATGCAAACGCTTGCACTACAGTGTACAGTAGGTCCCCATTTGAACAAAAAATTGATTATTAGAACATCAATTTGTTCCTCAAAAGATTACTCTATGAATTTGATAGTTAATTGATAACTTTTCAACATCCAAATACCCGTAAGGTTACCATTTTTGTGACTAGGGTTCAAATTTCTGTCATTTGGTGACCAAAAAGTTTCATCAGGGAACCAAATCATATCACTAATATTTGAAGATCACATTGGATTTCACTGTCAGACATTCTCTCTTGAACAAATTTGTTGCTGCTATGAAATAAACCACTGTGGATTGGTGCTTAATAACCCCGTACCTCATCTTGCATAGAATACTTTATTAGATGCACATTGCTGCCACCACCCTAGTATTAGACTTCCGAGTTCCAACTTACTTTGTTATTTCTGGTATGTATCCATTAATAAATATTTGCACTTGCTCCCCTCACTGTTACCCTAAAATCATGCATGTGTATAGGTGTAAACAACTTTTAGAGATCCTATCGGATTAGATGCTCCTACATTCTGCTGCTATGATTGACTATTTGTAGCTGATAATCAAGCGAATAGAATGTCTTGATATGTTAAGTTTTATTCCTCGAGCTCCTTTACTTTTGCATGTCCAATCTCTCTCGGGTTATTGCATATGCTGCAACAGATTATCAGCTAAGTTGGTGATCATCACATTAGTGTTAGATACAGAATAGTATAATTGATCAACTTACATGTTTAAATCATTACTATTATATTATGTTTGATAAAGAAAATATGTTAGCTTGTTTGAGTAGTGCAACTTGAAATGATGGAAAATGATGGTGTGATGCAGTTGTTGTTCTCCCTGGAATCGTTTGAGAAAACCAAGGCTGCAAAGGAGTATGTAATTGCGGGATGGGCACCCAAGGTGAATGCATGAAGTAACTCTAAATTATGATGTGGTGCTATGAACAATGAGAAATATCTGTACCTGTGATTTGAACCTTATTGAGATTAGGAAGGTGTAAGGGGTTGTTCCCACCTATATAATAAAATATGTGGTTCGTTTGTTGCTGCGTTTTAGTTGCAATGCCATGGAATAGACATAGTCTCTCTTAGGAATCTTTTTTTTTCCTACTTACATAAAGATGTCTTCGTGTTTGAAATAATAGTTAAAAATTATTATATAGTAATTTAGTCAAATATATCAAACTAGGTTTTTACATATCGTCTTCACGTAACAATAGTTTCATGTGAGTAATCACCTTTCTTTTAACTAAACTCAAAGGTTAGCACTTAAGCCCATCCTAGAGAGCAAGTCCTGAATGGAAGGCGTGGCCTATTTTCAGCCAAGTCAACGGTCAACCATTGCCTCCTTTGGGCTATAAAACAGGTCTAATTTCCCAAACATACATGATACCACAATTGGCAAACACATCTAGAGACTTAGAATCGGGTGAGATGTAGGTTTTTCTTTTATTTCATTACCAACTTTTAACTACTACTTTAAGTGTAACATTTGGTTGTCGCTATTATAATTAATTTCTTTTTAAAATCAAGTCATTTCTAACATTTTATTTTAGGTGGCTACTTTCACCAAGATTTATATGAAAATGATATTACGAATCATTAGATAATTTATTAAAATTTATCAAATTATTTAGCATTTAGCTGTTCATAATATGATTTTTATAGGAAGATGTTTTTATAGGAGTAACTACCTTTATTTTATGGTACGAATGAAATGAAACTCTGGTAATTTATTCATTAGGCCAGTTAGGTTATCATCTTATCGACCTCTCCTCTCGAGTTTTCTTGGCATGTAGTCATGATCAACCTGTAGCAGTCAATAATTCCTTACTTTTCTCGAAAAATGATCTTATCAACGGTGTTGTTACTTGCCAAGCGTGATTTCTTACTTTACTGTATGGTTAGAGATTATATACTTGATAATAACAATTGAAAGAAAAATAAAAAATATTCATTTTTCTTAGTCTGCCACTCAGATTATCTTTATGGCAGAAATTAGAAAGTATGCATATGAATGTGTTCCACAGGTTTGCTAGCACCATAATAATGGACATCAGCTCTTCTCCGTGATTAATTGAATATATCAAGATAGTACACGGTCTTAGTGAAGAAAACACATGCATAATCATGAAGACTGTCCCCCCCCCCCCCCCCCCCCCCAAAAAAAAAAAAAACCGTATATATGGGAGAATCAGGTTTTCACAGCATATTATAAATTCACTCACCACATTCACACACATAATATTTAAGAGTTTCATTCGCTACTTGTTGTAAGACATATATGATGATCACTAGACTAAGGGGTTTGCATGTCTTACCCCCTTTTTTTCCCTTCACATATTTAACAATTTCTGTTCACACTATCAGGGCGAAGCTCAGTATAGTTGAAGGGGGGCAATTAATAAATTTTACTTATGAAGTCCTTTATTTTTATGGTTTAATCCCTTTCTAATTTTATCTTTTGTCTTATATTTACTTGTATTTTTTCTATTGGTCCCTTCTTAAAAGAAATTCTAGTTCCACTCCATCCTGCACATTATATTTAGCACCATTGCTTTATTATTATTATTATTATTATTATTATTATTATTATTATTATTATTATTATTATTATTGTTCATACCCTGACCCAATAATAAAGGTCCAGGATCCAAGCAGAGAAGCCCAACCCAAAGGGTTGGTCCTCCCCCAGTACCAGCCTTCATCCCCAAAAGTCGGTACTGAACACGACCTGCTCCAAAGAAGTCGGATACGAGGATTAGCTGGCAGATAACACTCACTCGAATGAGTAACTGCCCCTAGAAACTCTCTAACCACTTCATAGGGCCATATCTTAACCTCCCTAAGATATGGGAACGGTTATCCATCTAAAAAGGTGGCACTACTTCAGCGGTGGTTATTGGTTCACCACTATAAATACACTGACACCATTCAGGTATCTCTAAGTTCCAATACTCTCTAACCTGCTCACACTCTTGCTAATTTAGGCATCGGAGTGTCTTTGCAGGTACCACCCCCCATTCTTTCTCACGTACAAGTCAGACGGAGGAACACCGAGTACCAGGTCCACTCGAAAGCCACCTCCTTCATACGTTTGGGCCAACCAACGCCATCCAACCCATTAATCTCCGGTTACCCATCGTAACATTAGCGCCGTTGCCGGGGACCCGAGAGATCAACCAGTGATGGCGGATAGATCCCCTGAAGAGGGTCATGTGGAGACAGATTCTGAACAAGAGAATCTGAACACTAGAAACAATGAGGCAGACCAGACCCTTCACCAGGAAGCCAATGATCAACACAGGGAAGGCACCTCCGGAATCAAAAACCCGAAGGTGAATTCCTCGGAGGGGCGCGAATCAGAAAAAGAAGGACCATCCCACGCAATTGAGCTTATGTGATTAATCCACAGTCGCCTCGAGCAGCTAGAACAGGAACGGGAACGACAAAAGGAAACCGAAAAGAACCTAAAAGAGGAGATGGAGCGACGAAAAGAGTTAGAAAGAAAACTCTTAAAGTTAGAATCCTCCCTCAAAGGTCAGAACTCCCACAACGGTAGAGAAGATTCTCCCTTAGGAGAGAAAGATCCCTTTAGCGAGGACATAATGAGGGCAAAAATTTCGAGAAACTTTAGAAGCCCCGATATGGACCTCTACGACGGAACCACCGATCCAAAGCATCATCTGAGCAACTTTAAAAGTCGGATGTATCTGGCTGACGCTTCTGACGCTACGCGATGCAAAGCCTTTCCGACAACCTTGTCAAAAGCAGCGATGAAGTGGTTCGACAGCCTCCCTCCGAGGTCAATTACCAGTTTTGAAGACCTCTCAAGAAAGTTCTTGATGAGGTTCTCCATCCAGAAAGACAAAGTAAAACATGCACCAAGTCTCCTGGGAATAAAACAGGAGGTCGGGGAGTCCTTACGGGCCTATATGGAAAGGTTCAACAAAGCATGTTTGGAGATTCAAGACCTGCCCACCGAAGCAGTCATCATGGGACTAGTCAATGGTCTTAGAGAAGGTCCCTTCTCACAGTCCATATCAAAAAGACACCCCGCCTCTTTAAGTGATGTACAGGAAAGAGCTGAAAAGTACATCAATATGGAAGAGAACGCTAGGCTAAGAGACCCGAGTTTGCGACCCGGTCACCCTCCCTCAACAAAAGAAAGGGAGAGGGAAGCTAAGAAGAAGGAAGAACTCGGCCTCGATAGGCCAAGAAAATATCACTCTTATACTCCCCTAAAAGTTCCTGTAGTGGACGTATACAGAGAAATTTGCAATACCGAAAGGCTGCCTCCTCACAGGCCCATTAAAAATAAAAAAGGGGGGAGCCGCGGTGATTACTGTGAGTACCATAAAATATATGGGCACTCCACAAACGACTGTCACGACCTTAAAAATGTGATAGAAAAACTGGCCAGAGAAGGTCGGCTTGACAGATATCTCATAGAAAGGTCGGACAGTCATGAAAAAAGAAAGCGAGATGATATGGGTAGAAGAGACCCACCACCACAAACTCCGGAGAGACATATCCATATGATCTCAGGAGGGTTTGCGGGAGGGGGACTCACAAAATCCTCTCGTAAAAGACATCTCAAGAGAGTTTACCAGGTCGAAGAGGGGTCCTCCGACCTTCCAACCATTTCATTCACAAAGGAAGATGGGCGAGGAGTAATTCCTGGGCACGATGACCCAGTGGTAATTACCATGATCTTGGCAAATGCCCATCTACACAGAACACTAGTAGACCAAGGAAGCTCAGCGGACATCCTCTTTAAGCCCGCTTTCGACAAACTAGGTTTAGATGAGAAAGAGTTAAGAGCCTACCCCGACACCTTGTACGGATTAGGTGACACGCCAATAAAGCCACTAGGATTTTTGTCCCTCCACACCACCTTTGGAAAGGGGGAGAAATCAAAGACTCTGAGTATAGACTTCATAGTCATCGACGTGGGGTCGGCCTATAATGCTTTAATCGGCAGAGCTACCCTTAATCGACTCGGAGCGGTGGTATCGACACCCCACCTCTGCATGAAATTCCCGACCTCAGCGGGGATAGCAACGGTGAGGGGAGATCAGAAGCTGGCAAGGAAGTGCTACAATGAAAGCCTAAACCTGAGAGGAAAAGGCAAAGAAGTTCACACAATAGAGCTCGGGGGAGCAAGGGTTAAAGAAGAGCTGCGACCCCAACCCCGGAAAAAAACTTAGGAGATTCAGGTCGGCGAAGAGGAAGGAAAAAACACTCACATAGGAGCCAACCTAGGGGAAACCCTAAGACAAGGGTTGACCAAGCTCCTAAGAGATAATTCTGATCTCTTCGCCTGGAAGGCCTCCGACATGCCTGGGATAGATCCCGAGCTCATGTCCCACAAGCTCTCGGTCTACTCAGGGTCCCGACCTGTGCAGCAAAGAAGACGCAAGCTCGGCCCAGAGCGAGTCCTAGTAGTGGAAGAGCAAGTACAGGCGCTCCTAGAAGCCAGCTTCATCAGAGAAGTCAAATACCCAACATGGCTAGCCAATGTAGTGCTAGTCAAAAAACAAAATGGCAAATGGAGGATGTGCGTCGACTATACCGACTTAAATAAGGCATGTCCCAAGGACCCTTATCCACTACCAAGCATTGACACCCTAGTAGACTCTAGCTCAGGGTATCAATACTTGTCGTTCATGGACGCCTACTCGGGGTATAACCAAATCCCGATGTATGAACCCGACCAGGAAAAGACATCATTCATCACGCCCAGAGCCAACTTTTGCTACGTGGTCATGCCATTTGGATTAAAAAATGCAGGGGCCACATATCAAAGGCTGATGAATAAGGTGTTTGCCCCTCACCTAGGGAGCTTAATGGAAGTGTACGTCGACGACATGTTGGTGAAGACCAAGAAAGAAACCGACCTCTTGTCTGACCTTTCACGAGTCTTTGACACCATAAGGTTGCACGGGATGAGACTCAATCCTGCAAAGTGCGCCTTCGCGGTGGAGGCAGGAAAATTTCTAGGATTCATGTTAACACAAAGAGGGATCGAAACCAATCCCGACAAGTGTAGAGCTATCCTAGAAATGAAAAGCCCGACTTGTTTGAGAGAGGTCCAACAGCTGAACGGCCGACTAGCGGCTCTCTCCAGATTTTTGGCAGGATCAGCACTAAGATCCCTTCCACTGTTCTCCCTATTGAGAAAGGGACACCAATTTGAATGGACTCCTGAATGCGAGGAGGCGTTCCAAGAGTTCAAAAAGTTTTTGAGCCAACCTCCTATTTTGACCCGACCTGTAGCCGGAAAAGACCTCGTCCTATACCTATCCGTGGCAGACAAGGCCGTCTCAGCAGCCTTGCTAAGAGAAGACGAGGACGGCCAACACCCAATCTATTTCATCAGTAAAGTTCTACAGGGCCCTGAGCTAAGGTATCACAAATTAGAGAAGTTTGCCTACTCCTTAGTGGTAGCCTCTCGAAGGCTACGGCCTTACTTTCAAGCTCACACAATAAGAGTCCGCACAAACCAACCCATGAAGCAAATCCTCCAAAAGACGGATGTTGCAGGAAGAATGGTTCAATGGGCAATAGAGCTCTCCGAGTTCGACTTGAAGTATGAAACTCGGACAGCGATTAAAGCCCAGTGCCTCGCCGACTTCATTGCAGAATATGCAGGGGATCAAGAGGATAAACCAACTACATGGGAACTCTATGTAGATGGATCCTCCAATAAAACAGGAAGCGGCGCAGGCATAATATTGGTAGATGAAAGGGGAACCCAGATAGAGGTTTCCCTCAAGTTTGAATTCCCAGCTTCAAATAATCAGGCAGAATATGAAGCCTTGATTGCAGGATTGAAGCTGGCAGAAGAAGTCGGTGCTACGAAGGTAACGATATATAGTGACTCTCAAGTGGTGACCTCCCAAATAAGTGGAGAATATCAGGCAAAAGACCCAAACATGAAGAGATACTTGGAAAAAACTCTGGAACACCTTGGGCGTTTTGCAGAAACCGAGGTCACGCACATAACTCGGGACCTAAATAGCAGAGCAGACGCCCTATCCAAGTTAGCAAGTACCAAGCCAGGAGGAAATAACAGAAGCCTGATCCAAGAAACCCTCCAGGAACCTTCAGTGGTAAAAGTGGAAGACAAACAAGAAGTCTTTGAAGTGGTCGGATTAAACCTCGGATGGATGAACCCCTTGGTCGAATACCTGAAATTCGACATCCTCCCCAAGGAGGAAAAGGAGGCCAAGAAAATCCGAAGGGAAGCACAACACTATACCTTGGTGAAAAATATTCTCTATCGAAGGGGGATATCAACACCATTGCTAAAATGTGTACCGACCTCAAGAGCCACCGAGGTATTAGAGGAGGTACATAGTGGAATATGCGGGAACCATCTCGGAGCAAGGTCATTAGCCAGAAAGGTGATCCGAGCTGGATTCTACTGGCCAACCTTGCAGAAAGATGCCACAGACTTTGTGAAAAAGTGCCAACCATGTCAAATGCATGCAAATTTTCACGTGGCCCCCCCCAGAGGAGCTCATCAGTATCACTTCCCCATGACCCTTTGCAAAATGGGGAATGGATTTATTAGGTCCTTTTCCCCAGGCGCCAGGACAAGTCAAATACCTGATAGTGGGAATAGATTATTTCACAAAGTGGATAGAAGCAGAACCACTGGCCACCATCACTTCACCAAGATCATGGCATGCTTGTAATATGAAAAGGTACTACAGCTAAAAGCGAACCCTACTCCCTGATGTACTCTTTTCCCAATTTCATGATTTTTTTCCAAAATCAAAGGGTTTTTTCTGAAAAGGGTTTTTAACGAGGCATCATAGTAGGGGCTAAGGGAAAATAAATTATCAAAGGCCCTTAGTAGCAATAAGGTACCTCCTCAATTAATAAAGATCTCTTTCATTTTAAATATCTCTTTTAAATTCCCTTTTTTTTCCCTTTTCTACGAAACGCGCCGATTTAAGCTCGACAAAACGTGAAAATCTCATGAACCGACCTAGATGATCGTCAGGATAAAACGACGAGGTACAAGTCGGCGTAAAGAGGCTATAGAAGTCGATCATGATAAACTCGGGAGCAGTCCGACTCATAAGTCGGAATGCGAAACCGAGTAAAATTAAAATGAATCGCAAAAGTAGCCTAAGTCACGAAAAACTCAATAAAACAAAATTGAGTACTAGGAATAACAAAAAGAGATAGGAAAAACTAAGAAAAAGTTGTAAGGCTGCCTTGAGGATCAAAGAGATTCAAAAAAGCAGGCAAGCCCCAAAGGAAAGGTTTTTTCCAGAAAAGATCAAAGAGTCAAAAGAACCACGAATAGAAAAGCATGCGCGCATAAGGTAACTCAAAACCCTTATCCAAAAAAAAAGGGCATTTATTTAAACACTAAATTAAACCCTTATTAAAAAGGGTATCGAAAATATGTTTTGTTTACGGCCTTGAAAGGGCAAAAAATTGTTGCAAACATCAACAAATAAATATAAAAGAGTTTAAAAAGAGGGGCCCACAGGCCGGGCCCCAATAGCCAAATCACTTCTTAGCGAGAGGAGTAGAAGGATCACCACCACCAGGACCAGGAGTTGGAGAGAAAGTCGGAGGAGCGGCAGAAGAACTCGGAGCGTCCTTAGAGCGAGGAGGGGACTCTATGATCTTCTGCCCCCGAGTCTTCAAATCAGACTCAGACTCCACCACGGGGACAGGAGGATCCACGATGGCACCATCAATAACAATCTTATCAGGGTCCAAAGGAGAAAGGTCCAAGTCAGGAGCAATAACTCCGACCTGCTCCTTGAAAATCCTCCAAGCCTCATCAGCACCATCCGCAATAGAGTCCTCCAACTCGGTATAGGCCTTCCGAGCATTCAGCAAGTCATTCTTTACAGACACAAGATCAGCAAATAAACTGTTGTAGCTGGCTTGCGCTGCTTTCCTCAAACCCACCTCCATGTTGCTTTGGGCTTGCAACTTCTTCTCCTTCTCCCGGAGGCTGTCTCTCTCCTCCTTCAGCTTGGCAACTTCCTCCTCCAACTCCCTCTCATGCTCCTGATATATGCGAAGCCTGCCTTCCAGCTCCTCGACCCTCGAGGTCGTCCCTAAAGAGCTGATAGGAGTCTTCTCAAATATATCTAAGAGTTTGCCACAAACTCCCGCCGTCTTGAGACTCTCCTCAACCACAGTGGTGAGGTAGTGCCGAACAGAAACATCATCCATACTCATACGAGCATGAGGATAAATGTTCTTTCGGACGAAAGCAAGAGCGTCCGCCTCACCAGAAGCGCCAGACTCTAAGGTCTTGCGCTTCTTCGGCTCTGGTTCAGGAGTAGGTCGGACAGAAGGGGGTGGCAGAGAGGAAGCAGAGGAAGAAATTACAATAGGTTGAGAGGGAGTCCCAACGTTCCGACTTCTTTGTGCAGTGATGGTGGCCAGTGGTTCTGATTCTATCCACTTTGTGAAATAATCTATTCCCACTATCAGGTATTTGACTTGTCCTGGCGCCTGGGGAAAAGGACCTAATAAATCCATTCCCCATTTTGCAAAGGGCCATGGGGAAGTGATACTGATGAGCTCCTCTGGGGGGCCACGTGGAAATTTGCATGCATTTGACATGGTTGGCACTTTTTCACAAAGTCTGTGGCATCTTTCTGCAAGGTTGGCCAGTAGAATCCAGCTCGGATCACCTTTCTGGCTAATGACCTTGCTCCGAGATGGTTCCCGCATATTCCACTATGTACCTCCTCTAATACCTCGGTGGCTCTTGAGGTCGGTACACATTTTAGCAATGGTGTTGATATCCCCCTTCGATAGAGAATATTTTTCACCAAGGTATAGTGTTGTGCTTCCCTTCGGATTTTCTTGGCCTCCTTTTCCTCCTTGGGGAGGATGTCGAATTTCAGGTATTCGACCAAAGGGTTCATCCATCCGAGGTTTAATCCGACCACTTCAAAGACTTCTTGTTTGTCTTCCACTTTTACCACTGAAGGTTCCTGGAGGGTTTCTTGGATCAGGCTTCTGTTATTTCCTCCTGGCTTGGTACTTGCTAACTTGGATAGGGCGTCTGCTCTGCTATTTAGGTCCCGAGTTATGTGCGTGACCTCGGTTTCTGCAAAATGCCCAAGGTGTTCCAGAGTTTTTTCCAAGTATCTCTTCATGTTTGGGTCTTTTGCCTGATATTCTCCACTTATTTGGGAGGTCACCACTTGAGAGTCACTGTATATCGTTACCTTCGTAGCACCGACTTCTTCTGCCAGCTTCAATCCTGCAATCAAGGCTTCATATTCTGCCTGATTATTTGAAGCTGGGAATTCAAACTTGAGGGAAACCTCTATCTGGGTTCCCCTTTCATCTACCAATATTATGCCTGCGCCGCTTCCTGTTTTATTGGAGGATCCATCTACATAGAGTTCCCATGTAGTTGGTTTATCCTCTTGATCCCCTGCATATTCTGCAATGAAGTCGGCGAGGCACTGGGCTTTAATCGTTGTCCGAGTTTCATACTTCAAGTCGAACTCGGAGAGCTCTATTGCCCATTGAACCATTCTTCCTGCAACATCCGTCTTTTGGAGGATTTGCTTCATGGGTTGGTTTGTGCGGACTCTTATTGTGTGAGCTTGAAAGTAAGGCCGTAGCCTTCGAGAGGCTACCACTAAGGAGTAGGCAAACTTCTCTAATTTGTGATACCTTAGCTCAGGGCCCTGTAGAACTTTACTGATGAAATAGATTGGGTGTTGGCCGTCCTCGTCTTCTCTTAGCAAGGCTGCTGAGACGGCCTTGTCTGCCACGGATAGGTATAGGACGAGGTCTTTTCCGGCTACAGGTCGGGTCAAAATAGGAGGTTGGCTCAAAAACTTTTTGAACTCTTGGAACGCCTCCTCGCATTCAGGAGTCCATTCAAATTGGTGTCCCTTTCTCAATAGGGAGAACAGTGGAAGGGATCTTAGTGCTGATCCTGCCAAAAATCTGGAGAGAGCCGCTAGTCGGCCGTTCAGCTGTTGGACCTCTCTCAAACAAGTCGGGCTTTTCCTTTCTAGGATAGCTCTACACTTGTCGGGATTGGCTTCGATCCCTCTTTGTGTTAACATGAATCCTAGAAATTTTCCTGCCTCCACCGCGAAGGCGCACTTTGCAGGATTGAGTCTCATCCCGTGCAACCTTATGGTGTCAAAGACTCGTGAAAGGTCAGACAAGAGGTCGGTTTCTTTCTTGGTCTTCACCAACATGTCGTCGACGTACACTTCCATTAAGCTCCCTAGGTGAGGGGCAAACACCTTATTCATCAGCCTTTGATATGTGGCCCCTGCATTTTTTAATCCAAATGGCATGACCACGTAGCAAAAGTTGGCTCTGGGCGTGATGAATGATGTCTTTTCCTGGTCGGGTTCATACATCGGGATTTGGTTATACCCCGAGTAGGCGTCCATGAACGACAAGTATTGATACCCTGAGCTAGAGTCTACTAGGGTGTCAATGCTTGGTAGTGGATAAGGGTCCTTGGGACATGCCTTATTTAAGTCGGTATAGTCGACGCACATCCTCCATTTGCCATTTTGTTTTTTGACTAGCACTACATTGGCTAGCCATGTTGGGTATTTGACTTCTCTGATGAAGCCGGCTTCCAGGAGCGCCTGTACTTGCTCTTCCACTACTAGGACTCGCTCTGGGCCGAGCTTGCGTCTTCTTTGCTGCACAGGTCGGGACCCTGAGTAGACCGAGAGCTTGTGGGACATGAGCTCGGGATCTATCCCAGGCATGTCGGAGGCCTTCCAGGCGAAGAGATCAGAATTATCTCTTAGGAGCTTGGTCAACCCTTGTCTTAGGGTTTCCCCTAGGTTGGCTCCTATGTGAGTGTTTTTTCCTTCCTCTTCACCGACCTGAATCTCCTAAGTTTTTTCCCCGGGCTGGGGTCGCAGCTCTTCTTTAACCCTTGCTCCCCCGAGCTCTATTGTGTGAACTTCTTTGTCTTTTCCTCTCAGGTTTAGGCTTTCATTGTAGCACTTCCTTGCCAGCTTCTGATCTCCCCTCACCGTTGCTATCCCCGCTGAGGTCGGGAATTTCATGCAGAGGTGGGGTGTCGATACCACCGCTCCAAGTCGATTAAGGGTAGCTCTGCCGATTAAAGCATTATAGGCCGACCCCACGTCGATGACTATGAAGTCTATACTCAGAGTCTTTGATTTCTCCCCCTTTCCAAAGGTGGTGTGGAGGGGCAAAAATCCTAGTGGCTTTATTGGCGTGTCACCTAATCCGTACAAGGTGTCGGGGTAGGCTCTTAACTCTTTCTCATCTAAACCTAGTTTGTCGAAAGCGGGCTTAAAGAGGATGTCCGCTGAGCTTCCTTGGTCTACTAGTGTTCTGTGTAGATGGGCATTTGCCAAGATCATGGTAATTACCACTGGGTCATCGTGCCCAGGGATTACTCCTCGCCCATCTTCCTTTGTGAATGAAATGGTTGGAAGGTCGGAGGACCCCTCTTCGACCTGGTAAACTCTCTTGAGATGTCTTTTACGAGAGGATTTTGTGAGTCCCCCTCCCGCAAACCCTCCTGAGATCATATGGATATGTCTCTCCGGAGTTTGTGGTGGTGGGTCTCTTCTATCCATATCATCTCGCTTTCTTTTTCCATGACTGTCCGACCTTTCTATGAGATATCTGTCAAGCCGACCTTCTCTGGCCAGTTTTTCTATCACATTTTTAAGGTCGTGACAGTCGTTTGTGGAGTGCCCATATATTTTATTGTACTCACAGTAATCACCGCGGCTCCCCCCTTTTTTATTTTTAATGGGCCTGGGAGGAGGCAGCCTTTCGGTATTGCAAATTTTTCTGTATACGTCCACTACAGGAACTTTTAGGGGAGTATAAGAGTGATATTTTCTTGGCCTATCGAGGCCGAGTTCTTCCTTCTTCTTAGCTTCCCTCTCCCTTTCTTTTGTTGAGGGAGGGTGACCGGGTCGCAAACTCGGGTCTCTTAGCCTAGCGTTCTCTTCCATATTGATGTACTTTTCAGCTCTTTCCTGTACATCACTTAAAGAGGCGGGGTGTCTTTTTGATATGGACTGTGAGAAGGGACCTTCTCTAAGACCATTGACTAGCCCCATGATGACTGCTTCGGTGGGCAGGTCTTGAATCTCCAAACATGCTTTGTTGAACCTTTCCATATAGGCCCGTAAGGACTCCCCGACCTCCTGTTTTATTCCCAGGAGACTTGGTGCATGTTTTACTTTGTCTTTCTGGATGGAGAACCTCATCAAGAACTTTCTTGAGAGGTCTTCAAAACTGGTAATTGACCTCGGAGGGAGGCTGTCGAACCACTTCATCGCTGCTTTTGACAAGGTTGTCGGAAAGGCTTTGCATCGCGTAGCGTCAGAAGCGTCAGCCAGATACATCCGACTTTTAAAGTTGCTCAGATGATGCTTTGGATCGGTGGTTCCGTCGTAGAGGTCCATATCGGGGCTTCTAAAGTTTCTCGGAACTTTTGCCCTCATTATGTCCTCGCTAAAGGGATCTTTCTCTCCTAAGGGAGAATCTTCTCTACCGTCGTGGGAGTTCTGACCTTTGAGGGAGGATTCTAACTTTAAGAGTTTTCTTTCTAACTCTTTTCGTCGCTCCATCTCCTCTTTTAGGTTCTTTTCGGTTTCCTTTTGTCGTTCCCGTTCCTGTTCTAGCTGCTCGAGGCGACTGTGGATTAATCCCATAAGCTCAATTGCGTGGGATGGTCCTTCTTTTTCTGATTCGCGCCCCTCCGAGGAATTCACCTTCGGGTTTTTGATTCCGGAGGTGCCTTCCCTGTGTTGATCATTGGCTTCCTGGTGAAGGGTCTGGTCTGCCTCATTGTTTCCAGTGTTCAGATTCTCTTGTTCAGAATCTGTCTCCACATGACCCTCTTCAGGGGATCTATCCGCCATCACTGGTTGATCTCTCGGGTCCCCGGCAACGGCGCCAATGTTACGATGGGTAACCGGAGATTAATGGGCTGGATGGCGTTGGTTGGCCCAAACGTATGAAGGAGGTGGCTTTCGAGTGGACCTGGTACTCGGTGTTCCTCCGTCCGACTTGTACGTGAGAAAGAATGGGGGGTGGTACCTGCAAAGACACTCCGATGCCTAAGTTAGCAAGAGTGTGAGCAGGTTAGAGAGTATTGGAACTTAGAGATACCTGAATGGTGTCAGTGTATTTATAGTGGTGAACCAATAACCACCGCTGAAGTAGTGCCACCTTTTTAGGTGGATAACCGTTCCCATATCTTAGGGAGGTTAAGATATGGCCCTATGAAGTGGTTAGAGAGTTTCTAGGGGCAGTTACTCATTCGAGTGAGTGTTATCTGCCAGCTAATCCTCGTATCCGACTTCTTTGGAGCAGGTCGTGTTCAGTACCGACTTCTGGGGATGAAGGCTGGTACTGGGGGAGGGCCAACCCTTTGGGTTGGGCTTCTCTGCTTGGATCCTGGACCTTTATTATTGGGCCAGGGTATGAACAGGATCCATGTGGACGTACGAAAGTAGCACACATATATACAGTAGACTATGAAGTATGGACGTTTTGCTGAGTTATTGTGTCTGCGTGTTAGACACATTTCAGACATGACATTTATCGATTCTTGTCCGACACGTGTGTCTGCTATGTCCAACTGTGTCTTCATAAAAAACAAAAAATTCTTTGAACACACTTAGGTACACGTAAATACCATCACGTGTCAGCGTGTTCAGCCTTATTCTTAACATGTGTTATTGAAATAATTTTAGAAATAATATATTATTATTTATTAAAACAAAAAATATTTTAAATATTTTATATAATTAAAAAAATATTAGAAACAGATAAAAAAATTATTTATATTTTAATATTAATAAATATTAAAATATTATTGTATATCTAAAAAATACTTTATATCTATCAAACAATAGATAGCCGTGGTTTCATCTCCGACATGGCCATCTCTCCGCGTTTCACGCCAGTTCTACTCCCAGGTGGCGCCTCTCCTCCACGGTGGCATCCCCTCCAGCGTGGCTTCTGATCTTCAGGGGGTGCATGTGCTCCTCTGTCAAATCGCTGTCAGTCATCCGTTTCATCTCCTCGCTCACGCAACCTACCTTCCCTTTCAGCGAGTGTTTCACGTAACCTGCCTTCTCCATTGATTTGTTTCAACAAGTAATGATTACTTGAAACCCTACGAGCTTTGCTTTCTTCTCCTTACTCTGCCCTAGGAAGCTCTGTTCAGGAGCCCTGTTTTTTTGGGACTTTGGTTCGTCGCCGTTCATCCAGCTTAGCCATTTTCCGGTGGAGGCTCAAATGGAAGATCTCCGATCAATCAATCAGGTGCCTTCAAACCTATTTTCCTCTTCATCCTGTTTCTTTCCCTTCATTGTGTACTTTCTTCTGATCAATCTTGGTTACTATTGCAGGGTTAACCCAGATTCAATTGTCTAGGGTTTGAGAAATTTCAAATTGTGCAAAATGTGATAATTTTTTGTATCTGTTCCATGGTTAACCGAGATTCTATTGTCTAGGGTTTCTGAAATTTCTAATTGTGCAAATTCTGATCATGTTTGCTATCTGTTCGATGGTTAGGCAAGATTTTATTGTGTAGGGTTTGTGAAATTCCTAATTTTACAAATTCGGATCCTTTTTGGTATCTGTTTGACTGTTATTCCAGATCTTATTGTGTAGGGTTTCTGAAAATTGTAATTTGGAAGTTGTGTATGTGACTTGGTTTGTGTGTGGGTTCATGTTGTTGGTTACATTCTTTCCCAGTTGTTGTTAACGTTGAATATGGTCTATGAATCTGTTTCATCTTCTTTATTTCCTTGTTTAGAATTTCATGTGATTATCAATTCTCCTATTCCTAATCCCTTTGAATTGTTTGCACTGAATGTAGCAATTTATAACTTTTTCTGCATTCAGAATCAAAATTCTTACTTATGTTTGATGTAAAATTTTATGAAGAACTTAAATAATTATATTGATGAAACCTTTTGTTAGTCAAGTCACTTGCATTTCAATTCTTTATTTGTTATGCAAAAAAGTGTTGTATATTTCACCTCTTTCATACAAGTAGAGCTAATTGTCATGTATTTGTGTGCTTTATTTAATTATATCCAAAGTAGACCCATTAAATCCTATATTGAAAACTGATGAATCTATTTTTAATTTTTTACTTTGTGTATAATCAATAAATCCATTAAGTTTTTATACTGTTTTCTCTATTCAGAATCATGTTCTGTTATTTATCTTTGATTTCAAATTTTATGAAGCACTCTCATAATTATATTGAGAGTAAACCCATTGAATGAGATATTAAAATTTCATGAATCTATTTTTTTCTTTAATTTTGTGTATATTCAAGGAATCTATTAAGTTTAGATCAAGTGATTTGGTGGTTACATGTGGGCTGTGTGAATCATGATGAGGGAATGGGTTTTCTACCTAATATGTTCTATTGGTAGTGATGTGATTGACAAGAATTGATGTATAGCTTGCTGGTTGTTCCTTTATATAGTTTGATTTGATTTTAGGTCAATTCATTCCCAATTTCATTCTCTCCTATTCAACTTTTGCATTCCAATTTCCATTTTAATTCACTAATCTATTTGGATTTTTTGGCTGAATCTAGCAATTTCTACTTTTATTTTGTATTCATAATCAAAATTTATACACCCAGCTTCTCCTATTCAACTTTTGGATTCCCAATTTGATGTTACTATGGAATTCTCTTCTAGGTAGTCTATTGGATGAGTGGTGATGTGATTTTTAGGAATTGATTGATAGGTTCTTTGTGATTTATTTGCATTTTGATTATATAGAACTAGAGCTGATTGTCATGAATTTTTTTTGCTTCTTTGATAAAGGAAGATGCTTTTTCCACTGCCATTCAATTTTTTTGCAATCCTAATTCCATTCTCTGCTGTTCAAGTCTTGCATTCCGATTTCAATTCTGATTCAATAATCCCATTGATGGATCTTTCCTTTTTTTTGCATAGAAGTAGAGCTGATTGTCATGAATTTTTGTGCTTCTTTGATAAAGGAATGTGATTTTTCCACTCCCATTCAATTTTTTTGCACTCCGAATTGCATCCTCTACTGTTCAAGTCTTGCATTCTCATTTCAATTCTGATTAAATAATCCCATTGATGGATCTTTCCTTTTTTTTTTTAGGTATGTCCATCAAATTCATTAAGTTTACCTATTATGAATTGCTGGTTGCATGTGGGTTGTGAGAATCATTATCAAGGAATTGGTTTTGTAGCTAATGTATTCTATTGGTGGTTATGTGATTGACAGATTTTTATTCATGTTTGTGTATATTTTTTTTTCAGTTTATCTATATACCTTTTTTTTTTAATTCATTTGCTGTTTTCAATGTATGCCTAACTAAGACATTTACCAACTCTCAATGCCATGAGTACAATGATTGTTTGGGGTAGTTGATGACTGCCTTCCCTATGGTGAAATGACATGTAGGTGCAATGTAGCAAGTATGGTGTGATTTGGTCCACATTTCTTGATTTCTTGAAAGTTTCACTTGTTCTTGCTGTTTTTGTGTTTGTTCAGGTTTTACGCCTCTCATTAGTTGTCTCTATGGCATTGAATGGAGATGGATATGGACTCATATTTTGTTTTCCCTGCATTTTCATATTCAATTTGAATTAAAAAAGGTGAGCCTCTGTCATACAAATAGAACTAATTGTGATGCATTTGTGTGCTTCATTTAATTATATCCAAAGTAGACCCATTAAATCCTATATATCAACTGATGAATCTATTTTTAATCTTTTACTTTGTATATATTCAACAAATCCATTTAGTTTTTATACTATTTTCTGTATTCAGGATCATGTTCTTTCATTTTATGTTTAATTTCAAATTTTATGAAGCACTCTCATAATTATATTGAGAGTAGACCCATTAAATACAATATTAAAATATCATGAATCTATTTTTATTTTTTTATTTTCTATATATTCAACAAATCCATCAAGTTTACATCAAGTGAATTGGTGGTTGCATGTGGGTTGTGTGAATCATGATGAGGGAATGAGTTTTGTACCTAATATGTTCTATTGGTAGTCATGTCATTCACAGAAATTGATGTATAGCTTGCTGGTTGTTCCTTTATGTAGTTTGATTTGATTTTAGGTCAATTTCATTCCATTTTTTTCTTGTTTGTATAAAAGAACTTTTTGACTAACAAGGAATTCTCTCCTCCAAATACCTATACGTTGATTAGGTTATCTTCCCTTGAAGATCTGTTCTGCACGGAAAATGATGTTCTGCCATACATTTTCACTGAAAATGTGTGTATCCGTATCAAGGTATGGGGTTTCTATCTATTTGGTCAGTGGTGATGTGATTGATAAGAAGGAAGTGGCTTTCTCACAATCAGATGGCATCGCTCCATTATTTGTGTTACTAGGAAATTCTCTTCTAGGTAGTGTATTTGATGAATGGTGATGTGATTGATACCAATTGATTGATAACTTCTTAGTGATTTATTTGCATCTTGAAGAAACCTTTTGTTAATCACGTCATTTGCATTTGAATTCTTTATTGGTTATGCAAAGAGTGCTGTATATTTCCCATGTTGCATAGAAGTAGAGCTGATTGTTATGAATTCTTGTTCTTCTTTGATAAAGGAATATGCTTTTGCCACTCCCATTCAAGTTTTTCATTCCGAATTCCATTCTGTCCTATTCATGTCTTGACAGAAATTGATGTATAACCTGCTGGTCATTTATTTATTTTTTAAGTTCAACTGAATTGCATTACATTTTTTTGGTGTTTGTGAAAAAAAATTAGATATCAACTGGTCTTCCCATGAAAATGTTTACTGCACACATAATAAGGTTGTGCTATATATTCTTCATTGGAAATTTTGGAATTAGTATCAAGGTATGAGGTTTCAATCTCACCTATTTCTTGAATGTTGATGTGATTGACAGATTTTTATTGATGTTTGTCTATACTTTCTTTTCCCATTGATTTCCTGTTTCCAATGTATCCCTACCTAAGACATTTACCAACTCTCATGGCCATGAGTAGAATCATTGTTTGGGGTAGTTGATGATTGTCTTCCCTATGGTGTAATGACATGTAGGTGCACTGTAGTAGGTATGGTGTGATATCTCATTTTTTGCTCCCTATTTCTTGATTTCTTGAAAGTTTCACTTGTTTTTCCTTTTTTTGTGTTGGTTCACGTTTTGCTCTTATGATTAGTTGTCTCTATGCCATTGAATGGAGATGCATATGGACTCAGATTTTGTTTTCCCTCCATTTTCATCCTCAATTTGAATTCAAAAAGGTGAGTTTGTGTGTTGATTTTTTTCTATAAAAGGATTGTTGGTAGACCACATTCAATGCACAAACATTCTTCTCTCTTCTATTTCCTCCTAAGCTCTATCTATTTCAGTATTTTTTTGTTTTCATTTTGATCTATTTCATCAACTCTGTTTATCTCCTTTTTTTTTTACTGCAATGCCTCCTCCATTTGATATGATTTCTAAGATGCATCCTCCTAGATAGGCTTGGAGGCTGAAAGTTAGGGTTCTAAGGCTTTGGGTTGTACCCTCTTTTGGTAACCATGAGGTTCCTAACTCAATGGAGATGATTCTCCTTGATGAGAATGTTAGCCCCTATTAGCTTCTCTTTTAAATATGGTGTTATTTGTTTTTTAAATTTTTAACTTTAAATTATGTGTTTCACTAATCTGATTTTGTTCTTTTGTTGGATTTCTAGTGTGGAAAAATTCAAGCTACAGTTAAGAAACCGCTCCTTAATAGGTTTAGGGATCTTATAGTTGATGGTCAAGTTTATAGAATGGCATACTTTACTGTTGTGTCAAATCATGGTAGTTATAGAGCAACTTCTCATGAATTCAAATTGGTTTTCCTTCACCGAACCACTGTTGTAGCTGTTGATGAAGATGTTATCCCTAAGACTTGTTTCAACATGTTTCCTTTTTCTGAGCTGCTGAACATGACCGAAGATTATGATTTTTTAGTTGGTGTGTCTATCTTCTTTGTCTACTATTATTTAAGTTTTTTTAACAAATGCTTTGAATATTTAATAGGTTGTGTTTATTTGGAATATATGTTATTGGTCTTTTAACTTCAGTGGGAGAATAGAAAGAATATGCAAAAGAGGGGAAAATTGTGAAAATGATTGTGCTGGAATTAACTTCGAAAGAGTATGTTGATTGAGTCATTCCTGCTGGTTTCTCTTTATGTTTTAATCACTTTTTCTCCTTATTTTATGTTTCATTCTTTGTTATGTTTTCAGTTTCAGTCTTACCTTGCGATGTGCATTGTTTGGGGACTATGTTAATCAAGTAAATCATTTCCTTGCCTCTGGCTATGTGGAGCAGCCTGTTGTAGTCATTCAACTTGCAAAAGTCAAGTTCTTTAGGGGTATATTGTTTGTTTTCTGTACATCTCATTGCTGCTCTAGGTGTTGTCTCCAATAAACTTTTGCTTGACTCTTTTTGTGTTCCTGTGTAGGTCAAGTAGACCTTCAAAATGTGATGTATGCCACTCAAATGTTATTTAATCTGATCTTCCTGAAGTTGTTGAGTTCAGGCAGAGGTTAGGATGGTTTATTTTGTTGATTTTTATTGTATTCTTTATTTACAGCCAATCTGGGGTAACAAGTACAAGTATTTGCATAATTTTTTTCTTTTAGTATGATTGAGCAAGGTGTGAATGGTACCCAGCCACTGTTTATTACAAATGAGGGTAAAGTTGTGTCCTTGGAAGATGATTTCATGCGTTTAACTAGAAAATGCACCATTGAAGAGCTTTAAAATAACAATCAGGTTGTCTTCTTTTGAGTTAGTTGTGTTTATGTTTATTTTATGCACAAATGAACTGAAAAAAAAATCAAAACAATTTCCAGATTTGATTTTTCATTCATATTGTTAACAAATTCTGAAATGCCATTTGGATAGGAGGGTTCTTTTATCATTTTTGGTACAATCCAAGGTATTGTTGAAGATGGAGGCTGGTGGTATTCTGCTTGTGTGTGTGGAAAGGGTATTTATCCTTAGAATGGTGTATATTACTGTGATTTCTGTTTGAAGCATATAACTAATGTCATTTCAAGGTCAGCAATTTTGTTCAAAATGTATTTTTATTTTGTCTTGTGGATTGTTTGTAAAAATAATGTTTCTTGGTATTATTTTTTCTGAATCATTGTGTTCGTTTTTTTTCCCTCTCTTCATATTTAAACTTAAAATAACAGTTGAAGATCATAGTGGGGAGGGTATTTTCCTTCTCTTTGATCGTGAGGCATCTTATTTGCTTAAGAAATCATGTGCTGACTTGTTTACTGAGGTTCAAAGAGATGCAAGTGTATGTACTTAGTTTGTCTTTTGTGTGTTGTTCACTTTATGGGATGTGATATGTGTTATTTAAACTCTGTATTTCCTATGTATTACTTTCAAAATAGCTTGTATGTGGGGATACTTATCCTCCCATTTTTCAAGGGATCATTGGAAAGAAGTTACTGCTGAAGGTTGGTACCAATGGTGTCCCACATGATACATTTTATGGCACTTTTCGGGTTAGGAGAATATGTGATGATCCCACCATTATTACCATGTTTGAACTTCCCAATTATGATGCTGATGACGAGTCTACTCCAAAAAAGGTTACATATACTTATAATTATCCTTAGATTGTGTAAATTCATGTTTTGTTCTTTCTCTTTTTTTTTATATTCTGCTTTGGTGAATTTTTCTTATGGTGTAATGTATCTTTAAACTCTTATGCCATGTGAATAGGAGCCTGATTTACACAAATCTGTCCTGTGTGAAAAAGGAAATATTGGTATTAAAGAGGAGTCATCAAAGACTTGTATCAAAAGTGAAAAAGTTGCTGGTGAGTGTTATGGGATTTTATCTAAATCCCCAAGTCTTATAGATTTTCTGGCTGAAAAATAGCCTGCTGTTTCTGGAGGGACTGAGTTTGCTGCCTTAATTAATGGTGAAGATGGAAAAGATGAGAAAACACCCACCAATGATACTATTAGTGATGATCTTTCTGCTGAACTGGATATATTGCTTAGCTCACCAGAAAAGGAAACTCAGGTTCTGTTATATAAATTTTTTTCTCCTTCCTACGTGTGCTGTTTCTAAATGGATTTTGCAATCTTGAGTGACTTTCATAGGTTTTGTTATTTTGTTTGTCATAGGAGGTGCTATCCCACGTTCTCCATGCACGTTGCCAATATGGAGAAAAGCTTACTCATGAAAATGATGTTGTCACCTCCAGGGGCAAGAGGAATTTGAATTCCCAATTTGAAGAAGCGGCTACTGTTGCAGATGGGCATGGGTCCAAGGTTGCCAAGGTTAATGGGGTGTGATTGAAGGTGTGGAATTGAGCTGTTGTGTGTAGGTGTAGGTATTTTATATAGTATACTTATAAGCGTTTAAGAAGGCTTGCGATTCCAAATAGATCGAAATGTAATCATGCTGGCTAGATGCTATTTTGATTTGACTTTTTTGGATTGTGTTCAACAAATAGGATTGTTAGATATAGGGGTTTTCCTTTTGTGTTGGGTCCGGTTATGTGTCAAGTATGTCTATTCTCAACCCCCTTTTTTTGTAATAGTGACTTTGCTAGGGATTGGACACATTTTCAATGTTGTAGCCTGTTTAGGTTACATACTAGGATAGGTAGTCAGATGTTGAAATTCTCCTTATCATAGGAGAGATAGCCATATGTAATTGTTCATATCATTATCAATATTTTCATGAAATGTAGCAGTTTTTAATTTTTATTTATTCATTGTTTTACAACTTTATCTTTTCATGTCAATTAGTTATTGGTGTTGATTAGAATACTTTATTTTATTTTTTTTGCTTTTCTCCCTTATCAAAGCTGTGTATGGTTATGTAAGTTCTTTCTTGGTGTGTTTAGCTTTGATAAAGTTAACTTCAATACTTACTCCCCCAAAAAAAGAAAAAAAATTTGTCAGTGAATAGATTGACAATTTGTTTTCCTAGCGACCCCCCTTTTTTTTAATACCTATTTTTTCATGGGTACTTAACAACGTTGATGCCTTTTTGGCAATAAATTAGGGGAAGTTTTTGTGGTTTGTGTTTCAAACTCTTGTTTTATTTAGTACGCGTAACAAAGATGTCTCAAAATTCTGTTCGTGCTAGAGAATATAGGAGAAATTCTTTGAAAAGAAAGCGAACACAAAGTCACAATCGAAATGCAAGAGGTCAGTATTGATTTTACTTTTGTGATATTTTTTGTATTTTGGTCGAATTTTCAATGATTTTATATCCATCGGAGTCTTTAATTTTGTTCCTTTTCTAATCTTTTAGAGGTGCTCCATTCCTCGACGCCTGTTGTGTCTTTGAATGATTATTCGAGTAATTTTTGTTGCTCTACCTATATTTTTGTAGTTAATCCTTATGTTTCTAATAATTTATCTCTTTATTTTATATGTTTCCAATGTTTCTGTTCATTTTTATCTTTTAGAAAATTTAGTTGACATGTCCCAGAATGTTTATTAGAGTTCAACTTTTATTTTGTCAGGTACAATAATATCTTTAAGTATTCTATCCCTGTCCAATTTTATTTTTGTTAAATTATATTTTAAGTTCTTTTGGTTTATATGTAATAACACATTCGTTTGTTGATTTACTATTATTTTTTTGCAGTTTTATACCTAAAAGGTTTACTTTAACTATTAGTAACTCATACAATCCCTAATTAAACATATCAGGAGACTTCTATACTTGATTCTTTTTTAATTTGACATCTCAATTAATATTTGTAAAATTAAAAATGATATAATTATTCTAAATATCATTCAAAATAACTATAATCATCCTAAATTATGATAAGTTGTTATTAAATTACGTAACATGATCGTGAACTTGTTTAGTTCCTGTTTTTTTCACATGGCTGAAAGTGATTAAAATAGTTAATACTTGATTCAAAGCGAACAATTACTTAAGGTAGTTAAATTATCTAGTGTAACCCTGACCAGTTGCCGCATATGGTTGAAATAATTAATCCGATCATAAATTTGCTTATAAAATCATTTGGATCACTAAATAGGCTTAATTTATATAGTTATTTTGAAAGATACACAAGTACTAGAGGTTATTAAACTGTTTAATTAGGGTGTATTCTTGCCTTGGACAGTATGAAAAATTTCTCGGTTATGTGGTTAGATTCACGTAATTAGTTAATGAATTAACTTTTGTAGCTATATAATACACGACGGGTATTTGTTGAAACTTTTTTAATTTGGTGTCATAATCAATAATTGCATATTAAAAAAAATAATTACTCTCTTGGTCCTCTAATTTTTTGAAAATTTCTATTAGGTGCATATAATATCTTTTTTGTTTCAATTATGTCCCTCAGACAAAATTCCTTTTTTTTTAATTAGGCCACTCTTGATATTGATTCGCTCAATTATATCAGGATGTATTTACAACAAAAAAATATGGTTCATGGATTCAATTAAAAGAAAAACAAAGCTTTTGCAGCCAATTAAGAAAAAAAAATGGTGTAATGACTCAATTAAAATAAAAAAGAAAAAAGGGAGTTCCTTAAAAATTTTGGAAAATGCTATGCACCAATATAGTCATTAAAGTCTAAAAAAATACAAGATGATTCTAATTGTGATTTGGATTATTTAATTCGAACTTACACAATTAATATGAGTGATTAAAATAATGAAACAAAGTCTATTCTAATGTTTAAAAAAAAAAAAACAAACTCTTCTTGAATATGCATTAGGCTTTATCTACATTTTCTTTTTTAATAAATCAATGTTAATTCAGATTGATTTTTGTAGTTTATTACATTTTTAATGTTCAATTTTTATGCTGATTATTAAATAATTAATTCATTTCTTATTTCATCATGAATTTTTTTTATATTTGGTTGTTAAATATATATTTACACAAATTTCTATTAATTTAAATTAAAATGAATGATATAGACCAATCAGAAATATATGATCTTTCGATAAATTCATTCAGTCAAGTTGGTTCTGTTATTGATCATCCTCTGTTCTTGCAAAGTGAGATACAAGGTACGCTCTCTTTCTTAAATCATCTATTATTCAAGAATACTCAAATAAAAATCTTATTTACTTAGTTTTAAAAGATTCCATTGTGCTTCCGTGATGAGATATTATTCAGGCAGTGTAAAATAGAAAGTGTTTTGTGATATATTCTTTTGACAAAATTTAAACGAGTCAAGTATTTATTATATATTATATCAGTAAGCTAATGGTTTATTCATTTTATGTTCAATCTATTTCATGGCATCTAATTGAGATAAAAAAATTTTTATTGTTATGCATGTTTTTTTCTGCTTTATCTTTACCAGGTTGTCTTGATGTTGGTGATCCTAACTATGAATGTTCAATCTGTGGGGCGTGTTTTTGGTTATCGAAACGTGTTGAAAGAGACTCTATAATTAATCGTCCTGTTTTTACTGTTTGTTGCTCAAAAGGGAAAATTCAGTTACCTTATCTTCGAAAGTCCCCAGATCTGCTATATAATTTTATTAATGGACATGATAGGAAGAGTTTGTATTTCCAAAAAAATATTCGATCTTATAACAATATGTTTGCCTTCACGTCTCTTGGTGGTAAGGTACTGGATTCAGTGAATGATGGGAGTGGTCCACCGCAGTTTATAATAATTGATCAAAATTATCATCGGATTGGAAGTTTGCTCCCAGATCCTGGTCAGAAGCCTAAATTTGAGCAATTATATATATACGACACTCAGCATGAGATAATGCATAGGCAGGAAATCTTTCGGTATGTGTGTTTAAAATGTTGTTGTTTATTTTTTTATTTTATTTCCCTGATGTTTTAATGTTATTTGCATTGAAAATAGGTTAATACCTGTCATTGCATAGTTATATTGTGTTTTATTCCCGTTATAATGCGTTATTAATCAGTTCTCAATGATAATGATGTATCAAAACATATCGAAATTGTGTTCTGTGTGGTTTTTTAATATAATTTTGTGGTTAATGTATATTTGTTTTAGGCAAACATCTGAGATAGATCGAGAATTGATAACTGAGTTGTTGGAAATGATCGATACTCATAACGTCATAGCACAGTCATTTCGAAGAGTCAGAGAATTCTATCAGTGTCATCCATCCGAGATCTTCTCTTTGAAGTTGTATTCGCATAGGAAGATTGATCAAAGAACTTACAATACTCCATCTTGTGACGAAGTTGCTGCTCTGATTGTTGGAGATTTTAATTCGTCGGATTATGGTCGCGACATTATTGTTCGATCTACTGCTGGTCAGTTGCAGCATATCTATGAAACTCATGCTCTGTATTGGCCCTTACAGTATCCGTTGTTGTTTTCATATGGCGAGGATGGTTACCAGTTGAATTTTCCTTATCGTGGTCAAGTTGGTGGATATGTCCCTGGAAGGAGAACAAGGGTTTCTCTCAGGGAATTCATATGTTTTCGTCTGCAGATTAGGGAGCAAGAAGATGGAATTATTCACAAGTGTAGGCGATTATTTCAACAATTTGTTGTTGACTGTTTCACCATGATTGAGTCCCAGAGGTTGTATGAGATTAGAATGAAGCAAAGTACAATTAGAGGAGAAGTGCTTCAAGGAATAGAAGAGGCTATGCGTCGTGGTGATGACGAAGCTTCTTCAATTGGGACGCGAGTCATCTTACCTTCTTTCTTCACTGGTGGTAGACGTTATATGTTTAATTGTTGTCAGGATGCGATGGCAATCTGTAAACATTTTGGCTATCCAGATTTATTCCTTACTATTACGTGTAATCCAAATTAGCCTGAATTTCAGCGATTCACAGAGCGAGAGCGAATTTCCATCGCTGATCGTCCTGATATCTCTTGCCGTGTTTTTCATGCTAAGTTGAAATATCTGCTAAGCGATCTTAAGGAAGGTGTGTTTTTTGGTCCACTTAGTGCAGGTATGTTATTTCTATCTTGGCATTTCAATTTTTGTCTGTTGTGCTCGGACATGTTGTTGTCTGGATTCTTAATGATGCTTTTGTATTTTTTAGGTATGTATAGTATTGAGTTCCAAAAAAGAGGTCTACCACATGCATACATGTTACTATGGCTTAACAGGGAAAGCAACTTACAAAGTGTTGAAATTGTTGATGAATTCATCTGTGCCGAGCTACCCAATCCCCTCAAATTTCCAGCTCTTTATAATGTCGTCACCAAGTACATGATCCATGGTCCCTGCAGTCGACTTAGACCGAGTTCTCCTTGCATGAAAGATGGTAAGTGCTCAAAATTTTATTCGAAAAGATTCGTTGATCAAACGAGCTTTGATGAAGATGGCTATCCGATATATAGACGTCGTAATATGGGTGTGACAGTGAAGATCAACGACGTTGATATTGACAACAGATTTGTTGTGCCTTATAATCCACTGCTGTTAATGAAATATCAAGCTCACATAAATCTTGAGTTCTGTAACAAGTCAAACGTCATCAAGTATCTTTTTAAGTATATCAATAAGGGTTCGGATTGGGTGACTGCAACTGTTGGAGAAACATATCATGTTGGTGAATCTTCTCAGGTGGTTGATGAGATCAAGCAGTATTACGATTGTCGTTATTTATCACCGTCTGAATCCATGTGGAGAATTTTTGCTTATGATATTCATCATAGATGGCCGTTAGTATAGAGGTTGACTTTTCATTTGCCGAACCAGCAACATGTTGTATTTGATGATGCTGATATCACTACTCATGTTTATTTGCGCAACAAAGATTTGCTGACAATGTTTACGAATTGGATGATGGCCAACAGGCGGTTCCCGGATGGGCGGTCTTTAACATATGTTGAATATCCATGAAAATTTGTCTATTGTTCGAACAGTAGGGAGTGGAAGCCGAGACAGAGGGGATTCTCAATTGGAAGATTGAGTTTTGCTCATCCGTCATCTAGTGAACTTTTCTATATGCGGATGCTTTTGAATGTGCAGAGAGGTTGTACTAGTTTTCGAAGTATAAGAACCGTGGATGGTGTTACTTATGATACATTTCAGGAGGCATGTTCTGCCATGGGATTCTTGATAGATGATAAGGAGTATATTTCTGCTATTAAGGAAGTCGCCAAGGTAGCGTCCGCTGCACAGCTAAGGCGGCTTTTTGTGATGTTGTTGCTATCTGGTTCCATGGGAAGGCCTCTGTCAGTTTGGGAACAAACTTGGGCTTATTTGTCTGATGATATTCTTTATCGCAGAAGGCATGAGCTGCAATATCCTGGTAAGAATTTTGTTCATGGTTTTATTATATGACAAGCAGGCACACACGAACACAGACAGTGCAGAAATTATATTATCGTGCTAATATTTATTAATTATCGTTAAACGTAGATCTAACGATGAGTCAGGACGAGTTGCAAACATTTTGTTTGTTGGAGATTGAAAAAATATTGCAGAGTAATGGAAAATCATTGAGAAATTATGTTGGCATGCCGGTTCCTAATAACTCTTTAGTGTCTCAATTTAGCAACTTGATGCTGCTGCGTGAGTTGCAGTATGACACTGTTTCTTTGACTCGTGAGCATGATGCAAATGTCTTAAAGTTAAATGAAGAACAGATGGTGGTCTACGATAAAATTATTGATTGCGTTTCGAATAAGAGGCACAGATTCTTTTTTGTGTATGGGTTTGGTGGCACTGGAAAAACTTTTTTATACAGGGTTTTGTCGGCTAGATTGCGAGCTGAGAAAAGGATTGTTATAAACGTTGCTTCTAGTAAAATTGCTTCTCTGTTGTTACCTGGTGGTAAGACGGCGCATTCTATGTTCAATATTCCTGTTGAGCTGACTGAAGATACTGTTTGTCGGATTAAGAAGGATAGTGCAAAAGCTGAGGTAGTCCGATTGGCCGATTTGATTATTTGGGATGAGGCACCGATGACTAACAAGTTGGAATTTGAAGCGCTCGATAGGACGTTACGTGATATAATAGTTTCGGTCTCTGATAGGAATAAAAATTTACCTTTTGGTGGGAAGGTGGTCATTCTCGGTGGTGATTTCAGGCAGGTCTTGCCAGTTATTCCGAAAGGTTCTCGTGCTGAGATTGTGATGGCTTCGATAAATTCTTCTGTCCTCTGAAAATATTGCGAAGTTTTGTGTCTGACTAAAAATATGAGGTTAACAATGGGATTGGAACAATCAACTCCTCAGGAGTTAAGGTCATTTTCAGATTGGATACTTCAAGTCGGTGAAGGTCGATCTGGAACAGTGGTCAATGATAAACTTTTTGTTGATATTCCTTCTGATCTAATAATTCCTGTCTTGGAGAATCCAGTGGAAGATATTGTAAATACAATCTATCCGAATTTGGTTCAGAATTTTCGTGATCCAAGTTTTTTCTAGGATAGGGCAATTTTGGCTCCGACTGTCGACAATGTTGAAGAGATAAACAATTATATAGTTGACTTGTTGTCCGGGGAGGAGAAAAATTATCTCAGTGCTGATTCGATATGTGGTAGTGATGTCTATTCTGATGTTGATGTTGATTGGATAAATGTTGAATTCTTGAATCAGATTACGTGTTCTGGTCTACCTAATCATTCGTTGAAGTTGAAAATAGGCGTGCCTATTATTTTGTTGAGGAATATTGATCCAGCTGGGGGTTTGTGTAATGGGACTCGACTTGTTGTGCGAGATTTAGGGAGAAATGTGATCGGTGCGAATAATGTTTCTGGTAGCAATGTTGGGGATAAAGTTTTTATCAGTAGAATGAATATGATTCCCAGTGATACGGTTATACCGTTTAAATTCCAACGTCGTCAGTTTCCGGTTTCTCTGTCGTTTGCGATGACAATAAACAAGAGCCAGGGTCAGACATTATCAACAGTCGGTTTGTTCTTGCGTCGTCCTGTGTTTTGTCACGGTCAACTTTATGTAGCTGTTTTCCGAGTTAGGAATAGAAATGGTCTTAAGATTTTACTTTGTGATGATGGATTAGTTGATCCTATCAGGATTGAGAACGTTGTATTTACGGAAGTTTTTGATAAGATATAATGTAGTTTCTTCTTATACATTCTAATCTAATCTGTGTAATTTATAGTTTTGTTTTGGTGTATGTTTTCTTTAAAGAGGGACAGTTTCTTTGGGGTATGTGTAAAATTGTCTCAACCATTTTGTGTGCACTAGATGCACGAATTTTTATGAACCGTTAGATTTTATTAAATGAAAATCAAAGGATGTTATGAAAGAAGAGTATTCATACGATTTATAAATATAGAATATATTACTATATATTAGCATACGCGTGGTTTCATCTCCGATGTGGAGAGCTATCTGCGTTTCAGGCCCGTAGACATTCAAGCTGGACGTTCTTCTCCAGCGTGGCTTCTCCTCATGAAGGGTGCATGTGCTCCTCTTTGCTTTTGCCGTCAGTTGTCTTTTCTCGCGATTCCTTCACGCAAGCCCCTTTTTTTCGCGGATTTAGTTGATTAGGCAATCATCAAATTGAACCCAAGCCCCTTTGTTTTCATCTCTTGATCTGCTTCCCTCTGCCCTACCAAACATTGTCTACATGCTCTGTTTCTTCGGTGTTTGGTTCCTTGTCATTCATTGCAGGTTAAGGATTTTCCCATAGAGTCTCAAATAGAAGATTTGCAACCAATCAATCAGGTACACTCTTCTGGTCCTTTTACTTCCAAACTTGTTTTCGTCTTCATCGTTTTCCTTTTTGTTCATTGTGTATATCCTTGTGACGAAATTTCGTATCTCTTAGACTGTTAATCCATGTTTTACTATCTAGGGTTTGTGAATCTGCTAATTTGCGAATTGTCTATCTGGCTTCGTATATTTCTGGGTTCATGTTCTTTTTTACATCCTTTGGAAGTTGATGTTAATTTGAATATGGTCTATCAATTGGATTCATCTTCTTCATCTTCATTGTTTACAATTTCGTGTTAATTTGATTATCATTTCTCCTTTTGTTAGTTGTTGAGGTTTTTTTTTTGTATGTGGTTTGTCTATTTTATCAATATTTTGGTTTTTATAATGATTAGAAAGATGAAATTTCTACTTATATTTTCTGATATTTATGGATCATGGTTTACTTTTTTCAATCATTGTCTAGGTATCGGGTTTCTACCTAATCTACTTCCTCAGCGGTGATGTGATTGGCAGAGTTTTTCCAGCAAAGTGAGTTTATGGATCCACCCTCCCCTATTCGAGTTTTGCATTTCGATTTTCCTTTTCATTCAATAATCCATTTAAATTGTTTGTTATATTGTTTAATTTAATTTTTTTAATAAAAACTATTTTATATTTCATCTGTTGCATTTCGTAGACATAAAATTGTTTGCGCTGAGTTTAATAGCTTCATTGAGAAAGGAATGGGTGTTGTGACACCAAGTTGGCATCATGGTCCTCTGTTATCTTTCCCTAAAAATGTCTTCTACACATATATTGATGTTCTTCCATATATTATGTGTCTTCTTGAAAATATTAAATTTTATTAAAAAATTTGATTATTTACTTTTTTAATTCTAATATTATTTTTTTCAAAAAAATAGAAAGAAATTATATTGTTAATATATTAATAAAAATAAAATATGACCATCTTATTAATGAAAAATAATTATTTATCTTCTTATAGCAAGAAAAGTCACATGATACCAATGCAAATTTCATTTTAATGTTATGAACAAAAAAGTTATTTTAATCTTAATTAGACTCGATCCATACAATTTTTTTTTTTATTTCTAACATATATATTTAGGTAATATATATTATTAGTAGTAACTTTTTTATAATGTATGTATCAATTATTCTTGCTGCCTTTTGTCTTCTATTTTTTTTATTATTTTAGTTTTAATATTTAGTAAAAATTTTAATTTGATGTCTAAAATTTTAAATGTTTTGTTTTAGTTCAAAATAATTTTGTACGAATTTAAGTATTGTTATAGTATTGTTATTTAAAGTACTTAATTATGCACTAAGATATTATGTATCTATTACAGTCTATCAATGTTCTTCTTTTATATTAACCTTTGATCTCTATGTAATATAATCTAATGGTCTATACAAATATGGCATACTCTATAAGTACATAATTGTTGTTCTCATTTAAGATATACCCTCTTGTTTAATGAATACAATTGATGGTTCATATTTTACTTTGATTTTTTTTTTTCGTTTAAAAAAGTCAGTTTTTAAATACAACTATTTTATCGACTATCAAAAAGTTAATTGGCTATGGCCCAGTTTGGGTAAGCAACTTTTCCTTTTGATAAAATAACTTAGATAATAAATGACTCTATTAAAAGTAACTTATAAATATGTTATTTTGTGTTTGAATTTTTAATTCTAAAAGTGCTTATTTTATAGAAATGTGATGAAAAGTAAATGTATTATTAGAGAAGTCACTTTTTTTAACTTCTCTATAAGCTCCTAAATAGCTTCTTAGAAAGTTGCAATTTGGTTTTAAAAATTGTATCAGACATTAATATTACTACTTTTCATAAGTTAAAAGTTAAAAAAATTGCTTTTAAAGTTTTGTAAACGGGCCCTATATCTTTATGAAAATATTAAATTTTATTCAAAAACTTGATTATTTACTTTTTTGAATTTAATATTGTTTTTTTCAAATAAAATATATTGTTACTATTTTATATTTTATTTTTCTGAATTTATCCAAATCTCAATTGATTTTGTTTTGTTCTTTCTTAGTTAAAATGTATCTGTTTTAATAGATGAACCAGATTTTTATTTTTTAAAAAATTCAATTTAAACTATATTTTTTAATACATTGAATTTGCATAAAATAAAAAAGTTAAATATATAAAATTATTGATTTTTTTTTACTACTAGTCTAAAAAACACTTCGTTGCAGTTATTTGTTTTGATTAATATAATCATCTCAGTTAAACGATAAACTTAATTAAAGTGAGGTTATTCTAATTTTTTTCAACAAAATCTTCACTTTTAGTTGATTAGGGATCCTAAAAGACGTTTCTACTTCACCCCGTCTCCTCTATCCCTAACCCAATCTCCATCTGTTGCATGATGTCCGTACCCCCATTCTCGACTGAGATTTCGGCTTCCTTCATCGGTTCTGACCACATGCAGAGAAGCTATGGCTATCTCTGCGATTCGATTCGATCCCACCATGAGGGAGTTGTTCTCTTCGTTGTGTCTGTTCCCTCTCCCCATGGTTCCTCTGTCTCTCTCTGTCGAGCATACCTCATTTTCCATCTCGATTATATAAAAATGTTTTATTGTTATTCTACTACAAGATTATATAAAAAAAAATCTAATTAAAAAGAGATTAGAAGTTGAGAATAGAAAAGGTCAGTTTTTTATTACTTGAACTCAAAATCATTATCATTAATTAAGTCCTATTAAAAACACTTTAAGTACCAAATTTGTTAAGAATAATCAACTTTTTGTTTTAACATCTATCATATTTAAGAAGGAGCAAATATTTTTTAAAAAAATAAATATATCCGTAATTATTTTTTTTATCTAATTTTCATAATTTGTATCTTAATAATTTTTGTGTCACGTAAATTTTTTATTAATAATTTAGTTTTTTATTTTTTTTTTAGCATTTTGTAATTTTTCGTCATTTTTATGCGCATTAACAATAGAAAAAACAATTGAAAAAATGTGAACATTACTTAAAGTTTAGGATACATCAAATTTATTAATATCAAAAACTCAGAAATAAATAAAGAAAATAATTCATGATTTTTTTTTCAAGATTTAACCCTTCTTTTTAATTGTGATAAATACTAAAAAAAATAAGTGCTTCTTAAGAATTCGAATATTAAAAGTTTGTATGATCATTAGTAATTAATTCTTCATAATGGTCCAGTATAATCTTTTTTTTTTAAATTAACTATCTTTTATTTTTGTGTTCTTTTAATTTTTTCTTAGGTATAAGAAGATCAACAGTAATCACCAACAAAGAGTAAAACCCAAAGGTCACGACCCACTCTTTCCACCTTTCCCCCAGCGAAAAAAAGAAGAAGAAAGAGACGCGACAACAACATACTTACTGAACCTCCTTCGTCTTTCTCTGTATCCTTTCACCTTGCTCAACCCGCAAAGTCTACCACTGGACTTTTCCATATTCAAAAGCCCATATCCTCCTACAAGGTACCAACCTGTCCTCATCTGCGGTGGCTCCCAGTGCTTTCAATCCGTGCGACAGACCAGTGTTGCTCGGTGACTCGGCGGATACTTCATTATCTTCAGGTTTTGACAGATCGAGACACTAAACTTCAGCCAAGTAACAACGGAGGTGCTGTTAAGGTAAATCCTTTAAAAACTGAAAATCAAGCATCAATTTCAGCTTTTGCCCTAATGATTGCACTGGTAACTAAGTTTTCTGTTTTGTATTTTTTCTTTTTGTTTTTTTTTTCAGTTTTGCTAGCTTTTTTTGTCTTTAAACTTTTATTTTTTTTTTTGGACATGCATGTATTATTCAGTGAAAGTTTAGCTACAAATTTAAAGGGAAAGAAAGAAACAGTTGATTTTCAACACATGACATGTCTCATACTTCTTTGAGTGCAACATCTAATTCTTATCAAGTTGTTTTTGTTCATGCTTTCTGTTAGCATGATTTTAATTTTACATTGAATTTTTTTTTTGTGTTCTCTACAAGGATCAGTTATTTTGGAAAGTACCCCAACTATTAATCCCAATTTCATATTCTCAGGTAGGGCTTTATTCTTTTAGGTTTTGTAAACTCTTCCTCAGCTTAAAAAATATAATCATTGTTTACATTATTTTATCGATTATTTTAAAATATAAAAAAAGATTTTTTTGAAATCAGTTTTATCATATTTATGATTTTTGAATATTCATTCTGGTCTTTTATATTTTAATATTGATCTAATTTTTGTATATTTTCTTTTTTTTCATATCGTTTGTAATGCATATTCTGATTAACAAATTCATAATTCATGATTGTTTGTTTAAATTATTATTAGTAGTAGTGGTTAACTTTCTGAAACTTCTCAACATTATAATTAGCATTAGTAGAAATTTAGTTTACTAGAATAAATAACTATATTTTTGTTCATCTATTTCTTCTTTTATTTATCAATGGTTGCTGTTTGTTCTTTATATTTCTGGATTCAATTTTATCACTTATTTTTGAATTTGTTGAAATCTTATATTAGGGTTTACTTTATTATAATACTCTCTTTTGCAGTAAGAGACAAGATCTTTTCTCTGTTCTTGAATCTTTATACGAAGTCTCTCTATCTGATAAGGCTGAATCGCGATGGATGCTAATAGAGAAGATCCAAATAGGTATAGTGCTGAGCATTAGAGAAAATGTTTTCTTTGCTGCATTTTCAATTCGATTGAAGTCTCATTTACTTTTCCATTCAATATATTTCAGATTAACTTTTGAAAATGTTAATGTCAATTAAATATCAATGTTATGCCATCTATAGTTTTTTTTAAATTCTTTCTTAGATATTTTCCATGTTGTAATTTAATTTTATTGGCTTCTCATATATATGTAGGCCAGATTTCAGAAGTTGTAATCTGTAAAATATGTTGTGTAGTAGTTTTCCAACGTGGTCTCTTGGGTATTTTTCATTAATGTGCTTTTAATTTGTTACTTTTTTTGTATACTTAGTTAGTTGGTTTCTTGATTAAAAGTCTCAGTCTTAAATTCTAATCGTACCATTATGTGCTAATAGGAGGTTTTTAGCAACCCAGCAATACTGGCCCAACGGAAAAGAACTGGTTTTTAGATTTTGCCTTTTCAGTAAGCAGGTAACGAAATATATTATGGAATATTATATCATGCATGTTAACCGATTAAATAGGTGGGTTAAATCTTTAACTTCGAATGGTTTGTTTTTAATTTATATTTAGTTAGTGGTCTTTTCTACTTTCCTCCTCTTCATAGTTTCTTTTCCCTGTTAGATGAGTTTGATTAGCTAATTCTGTGTTCCTGATCTTTCTAATCTCAAATGGGTGTAGACTACAATAAATCTAAAAAGATTAGTTTTGATAAATTATCAATGCCTATTCAAAATAAATAATATAATGTTTACTAATCATACATATATTGATACTGACTTTAAAGATTCAAAATTTATTAAAACCTGAAAAGATGATTCGAAGTTCATGTACATGATTTGGTTTCAGAATCCATCAAGATAACAGAAATTTGTTTTTTCATTGTTGAAATCTCTCAGTTTTCTCTTTGATTCTTAATAAGCTTGATGGCCAATGTGCAGTTTTGGGCAGTAGTGTCAATCTCAATTAATTAGATTCCTGATTTGACTTTATGTTCTTTAATTTGTTATTTTTTACTATTTTCTCTGCATGTCTGAAAGTGATTAATTTGTCCCTTTGTCTCTTTTCTATAGATATTTTGTTTAAATTTATTGAGCTATTTACTGAACTAGAATCTTCTCAATTATTTATGCTAAAGCTTTTTTCTCATTATAATGTTAGTTTATTTACGTGATTATTGTTCTCTTGTGTTGTTCAGTTGGTAATAATGGTAGATTTAAAATACCTCTCTTTGCTAAATAATTAGGTTAAATTATCTGAAGCTTTTTTAGCATGTTTTGTTACACATGAATTAACTTTGGGAAGAAATTTGAATATAGGGTGACAGAGCTCTTCCCCCAACTTTTGTTTCAACTCATGGGGAACGACTAGGGCCAATGTTCTATGTCATTGACGAGTTAGATAATTGTTTAGTGCTGGAGGTGATAAGAAAGAATGATCAGTTGCTCATAATTGACTCCTCATTTGAACAAATTAGAACTTTCTATCTTATCGATAGATGGACATCTGTTCAATTTAGGTATGTCGATTTTGGAATTTTTTTTATTTCATTGTGGGATAAGGACAACCAACCCATCGAAGTTCACCTTGATCCTGACTGCTATGTTCCTAAGCTAATGGACCCAGAGACACTTGATAATGTATCAAGAGTGTTCCACATAAAGTATATCAGGATGGATGAGGACTCATCAGCTGATGTGATTGTTCTATCTGGGTCTGAACCATCGGATGATCAGTTTTCATCAGATGGTGATGAAGACAATGATCAATATGGGGCACTGGTAGGGGATAATCCACATAATCCGATAGATTTGTCTAGTGGAAGCAGTTTATCATTGGAGGTCAATGAACAAAGTAACGCGACAAATGAATTGGCTGATCCTAGGTAATGCTAGATGTAACTTTTTTCCTTGTGTTTTGGATTTTAATATCATGGGATAGCTTGCTATTTTTTAGTGTGGTGACTAACATATTCATATTATCCTGAATTAGATATGCTCAAGAGGTTTCTTATGAAAAGAACATCACAGCTTCGGATCTCGGACAATCTAGATTGGTAACTTGATCTCAAAAGAGTGTTTTCTTTTATTTTTTTCCTGCAAGCTTATTGGATGTTCTTCCTAAATCTGTTATTCATTGTGTATGAAAATATTATGTTTATGTTAACTATGAATTATTCGTTGCAGTATTTGGCTTCAAAATTTGCTGCGTATCTTAAACTATCTGAAGATGGTTCGATTTGGACGATCACCGGTCCAGATTCCAATGTAGAGAAGAATGTGTTCTTTTTCCACTTACTGAATAGTGGAGGAAGACGTGGAGAATGGAAATTTGGGGTCGGGTGGAGTGAATGTTGTAGAATATACAATTTAAAGGAGGGTGATATCATTACTTTGAAACTCAGCTCGATAGCTAACCGCCAGATAGAGTTATCGATTCAGCGACGTTAGGCCTCCTATGTATAACTCTATTTGATGGATATTTTGAATTATATGTTAACTTGTCTTGGACATATTTTATTTTTTGTTTAATGAACAAATTTATATATGTTGTATATATTTTGTTTTGCTATCAGTAGGTATCTTGACGTTATGTGTTTTTAAGATAATACGTAATAATAAACTACATCTCTGTTGGACTTCTTTTTTTTGTTTTTTTAGTGTCTAACAATTGTTTAAATATTTTATTATCTTTTATTATCTTACAAAATATGTTATACCATTTATTAACATATTGAATAATTGTTGTATTCTATTTTTTTATTTTAGTGTAGTGATAATTTTGTAATTATCCAAAATTAATACAACATATCTATTTTTATAAAATACATTTTAGTTATATTCTTAGTATTTTTTTTTTAAAAATATTTAAATTTCGTGAATCCTTGCATTGCACGGTTATCACACTAGTATATATATATACACCGTGCATCATAAACATTAGAGAAACCACACAACAATTAATACTATAAATTAAAGGCCACCCTAAATTAAAATGTACAAATTAAATAGTTTTTGATGTGCGGGGTTGCATCATTATGGGACAAACATATATAGATGCGAGAAAGCGAATTAGTAGTGAAAATAGGTGAGATCGTTTTCGATGGGTATGTTACGTTATTTGTTCATTGTTGATCTTCATTATTATTATTATTATTATTATTATTAAGTGAATCATGAGAAGAGTCTGATATCATGTTCTGTATGATCCTTGTTGTCTCTTCTTGCGACATGATCTTCTCCTCCTTACTCTTCGACTTCAAGTATCCCTCAAAGAATTCCTTGTTTTCCTTCTCTAGCTCATTCCACACTGCAACATTACAAATTGTTTCATTTATTCAACATAGCCCACGTGCATGCATGTCTCGTCTATGATATAGATATTCAGTCATGTTTCATTTTATATAGGAAAAACGAAAAAATATGGATATGATATATAAACATTACACAAGTTTGTTATTATTGAACATTCGAATTTAGATACTAACATGGCCGTCCATCATTATTGTCTCGATCTTTCCATTCAAAACATGGATTAAATTGCCTATCTTCACGGAAAGGGATTTTTATAAATAGGTTGGAAGTATATGCATAGTACCAGGAAAAAAAAAGGCTACTCGCATAAAAATATTTTTCTGTGAAGATAATTGTGAAAGATATATGGACATGTTTCGTTAAACAAAAATATGTCAGACTATCAAACAATTTTTAATTATTATGTTTACGTAAAAACAAAGTAATTACGGTATATTTTTTATGCTTATCTATTTTCTTAAAATAAATAAAATATAAATTTCTTATTATGCATATCTATTTTCTTAAATCTAGATCTTCTAGATTCGTATTTCACTTGTTCACATATCTTTTTCATTTTATGAATTATATCTAAAAGAAATATTAGAGAATTATCAGAATTTATTATTTTTTACTATCATTTTTAGCTATTAATACAATTTCTTTAATTTAGTAATTTAACAATATATTTTAGCCTATATTTTTACATATTAATGACTAATTGTTAATTAAAAACAATACATTTTTTATAATCTTCTAGCATTTTTTGTATAAAAATCCGAAGTTTAATTTGTGATCTCTTTTATTTTTTGCTCCATCTTAGGAATCTTGATCCATAGCACTTATCTTAATAGAAAAAGTTTACGGGACAGCAACTTTTTTAGGCCAACATGTAACCAGCAAAAAAAAATGAGTCGTTGGATGAAATCTCACACTGTTAAAATTATTGATGGCTATTTGATGGCTACAAATCACAAAAGTTGCTATCCCTAGCATTCCTCGTTCTAATGTGTAACATGCGGACATCATTAAAATAAATAAATAAATAAATTCGAAACAAAACGAACATCATGAAAAGAAAAACTTCCTAAGCGCTTGTAATAAATCTAATAGAATTTATAAAACACGGTGTTAAGTGTTCGTTGTAATATATAACAAATTGGATTCAATTATCAAGTATCGCCTAGCTACTATATCTATAGATTTCTACCAACACTAGTGCTCTTAAATTTGAATTCTTAAGTAAAAAATATATCAAGAAAATAATAATTATTGGTCAACTTAGCTTAATTAATCAAATTCTTAATTTGGTCAAAATAAGGGGGGTGGGGGGGGGGGTATTCATCCATGTATAATAATTTCTTCCACTCCTATATATGTTATTAGAGTGAGTCATATTATATATGATTATTTTGTTAACAAGTAATCAGCTTAAAGAAAAATAAAAAGAAAACGAAAGATCGGTTTGGTTTACTTTTTTATTTTTTATTTTTATTTTTAGTATTTTTTATTTTCAAAAATTTTATTTTAAAAAACTAAATAAAAATATAAACTAAACGCACCTCACTTATTAAAGTTGATTATTCTTTTTTAAACTGTAACAATTTAAACTATATTTTTCTCTTTTTACTCTCTTGACTGAAATACGTTGTGCTGCCTTTTTTTTTCTACTAAAAATATATGGTAGTAGAGAATAAGAATTGAAATCAGTTATATATTACCAAAATTGATCTGCTTTTGCAAATTTTAAAGGTGCTATATATGAATAAAGATGCTCGATGATTGTCTTCAATTATTTAGGCAAATTTGTCCATATATATATATGTAGATTCTTATTATAAAAAAATAAAGTTGTAGATTAAAGTAAATGTTGTATATATAGGATGAGAAATAGTATTATTTTATACTTAGTTATATACCGTTTCATACACAGTTTTCATTTATTCAACTAGGTATATTGATTATTGGTTCTTAGTGGGCGGTGATGAATAATTTTGACGCAAGAAATTGAGATGTTGCATGAGTGCATGTATGTAATTAATTAAAGAGATGAAGAACGTAACATACCAGTGGATGTTATAACTGGATTTATCTTAGCATGTTTAGAGAGAGCTTCCATGCATTCTTCCTTTGTCATGTCAAAGATCAAGCACTTCTCGATCAGGTGCTGCACCTATACATACATATATATACTTGTCATCTAATTAACATCATTTCAATTTTATTACTATTGCATCAAACATATATATACCATGTGAATGTATGAAGCAGGAGAAGAAGAAGAGGAGGAGGAGTCACCCATGATCATAGGATAAAGTAATTAAGTATGTAAACGAACTACTATAGCTAGGGAATGAAGTTGGTATTATCTATTATGTATATATATGTAATGTAATAATAACCGTCCAAGCTAGTTAAGTGAAGAGACGAGGGTAGGTGATAAGAAAGATATTCATTAGAAAATTTGTAGCATTGAAAAAAAAAATTTATAAAATATGAAAGAACTATTAAAATTTATTATTTTTGGTTGTTAATTAATTATTAATATTTAAAAGTGGGAGTTAAAAGTGTTAAATTATTAGACTAAAGAAATTAGATTAATAAATAAAAATAATAAATTTTAATAATTTTTTATAAATTTAAAGGAATTAGAAAAGAAAAAAAAAAAGTGGAATTGGTGGGAACAGGGTGGTGGGGTTGGGCACGTGGGAGATAAATGGTAATTGGTTGGGAGGAGATTAGAGAAGATTGTAAAAGACTATTGCTTTGTTTGTAGAAATGCAAATAGGGCAAACCCAACCCCCTCCACGTGATATATGGGACCCACCATTCCATACGGACAAACCCTATTTCATCAATTTGATGCCCTGCCTCTCTTCATTTCCACCATAATTATCCTCTCTTACTTTCTATCAACTTGCATTCTAACTCCTAACATCAATTCAATTTCGATTTCCATATATATTATATTTCACAAGATTTTCGACTCATAACTTCTCTATACAGTAACCTATATTGATAGGCTATGAAATACGGATATTTTTTGTATTTGTCATATTTGTGTTTGGAAAATATTTTGAACATAATACTGGCTAATTTTTGTTTGATATACGTATTTTTTGTGTTTAATTGTATTTTAATAAAAAATATTTTTTTTTCGAATATTCTTAAATATACTTAAATATTATTACATGTCAGTATGTCTAACTTTATTTCGTATATATTATTAATTATTAATTTAAAAATATTTTAAATATTTATATAATTAAAAAATAATTTATATTATATATATAATTATAATTTGTATATCCGTGTGTCACTATATCATATTGTGTTTTATATCCGTGTCAATACCTGTGTATCATAGTTAATAAATAAAAGATCTTTAACATATAAATATAATAAGATAATTTAGATAGATTATTATTATATTGTTAGTTTAACACAAATATTAGGGATCGAATTATATTTTGTGTATATAATAATTTGTTAGTGAATAATATAAACATAATATATAGTAAGATGTAATAATCTTATTTGATTTATGTGGCCGATATCAAATAGTGAAACAAGATTTTTGTTGTATTATTATTTGAATTTAATTTTGATGGAGTGTATAATAATTTTATATATAGTACATTTAAGTATATAATATTACGTCAGTAAAATTAACTAATTTTTATATTAATCAGATGAATAATCATATAAAAAAATAAATATAATTAAGATTTATTTGAATAAATTTCTATAAAAATAACTTTTTTAAGTTAAGTATATTTGATCTCACTGAAATTATATATATATATATATATATATATATATATATATATATATATATATATATATTAATTTACTCCATTATTGAAAGATATATATGATACTTTTTCTATTAATTTTTTAAACTATTTGATATTACATGTATGTATGTATCCTTTAGAAGAAAACAAAAATAATTACCACCACTAAAATCATTTTCTAAAAACAGTAAAATGTCAGAAATTATTTTTAATATGGAAATGAAGATGGTGTTTTGGTTGAATATTGATATTTAAAGTGTATTACAGTATGTGAAACTCATTCAATACGTCCCCCACGTGTTGCACCACGCTCTCCAGTCAATACGCTGCCACGTGTCTAACACGCCCTTCACGTGTTGGCCATGATACTGTCACGTGTCCAACACGCCCCCACGTGTTGTACCACGCCCCCCACATGTTGATTTTTTACCTACAAAATCCACCCATCTGTAATTACACAAAATAATTCCATTTCCCAAAAAAACACAGATATTTCTTCCATATAAAAAAAAATCAGCCGTAAAATGTTGTCAATACTTTATTTGTCATGTCCATGCAAATTTTGCATTGCCATAATCCAAAAACTGTGCATGCTTTGACATGGCATTCAGCCATTGGTGGAGCAGCTTATATGAATTTCTTTCATCCGTTTCGCTGCTAATTCTAATAACTCGATAAATAATCCATATTCCTCCATTTTTTTTAATCTTTGGACTCACTTTGACTGTGCAACATGTGTCCAATTAGCATTAGTGCTGAATTTGAGAAGGAAAAGCAGAACAATATGGATGGATGACAGTTTTCACCCTATAATAATGCATGATCTGTGAATAATGCAATCGATGATGTTGTTTGATTGTATCACAATTTCTGTCTTTTTCCAAACATTTTCTTGACAGGTTTGTTTTTCTTTCGTTTTCTATATATCATTGTCTACCATATCAAAATATTCTCTCTTAGAATTCAATAAAATTAAAATAAACATTGAAATTTATAAATTTGGGTATAAATTCTCACTCATATTTAAAACATTATTTTTTTTTATAAATTTATACAAATATATAATATAAAAATTCATACATGATTCTATATAAAATAACATAAAAAAATGAAAATATCATTTTTTTCCACGTATCCCTGGTCCGACAGATTAATAACTAATTCGTCGTGGATCGAAACTCCATTTAAGAGTTTGTCTTTAGCCAATAAATTGTTGCATGCACAAGACGATATTCGATTTATCGATATTTATTTAAGCGAACAAGTAAGTTAACTATCAAAACAATCCAACTTGATTTATTTTTCTTAAATTAAATCCAAACTAAAGTTAGGATGGCCGGCAATTTATCGATCCAGTAGATATTTTTGGTCCCCAAGGCCTTATTTAAGTTTGTATTCCCTTTTGGGCCTTGGGCCTCTTTTATTGGGCCTTCTAAGACTTCAAACGCGGAACCTATTGCACAGTTGCTGATTGGAATTTCAGGCCATAACATTAAAATCCATGATAAGATGACAAGATGAATATACTGACACTGCAATTTCTTTGATCTTTTTATTTTTTTACGTGTGCTACAAATATAAGAATTCCACCTTAAATTCATCCATTTTTTTTGTATAGGAGTTTAATTTATATTTTATAATATTAAATAGAGGTATATAAACAATAAAAGAATATTTTAATTTTTTTTCATGCACCTTAGTACTTTACCGTGTGCCTTATGTGTGAAAGCTATGAAACCAAAAATACCTAACAACAGTCAACAAACATGTATCTAGCTCTTAACGCAACTTGTAACTAACCTCTAACTGTGGTTAGCCTACCAACCAACTCAGGTAACGTACATTACGGCTATTTAATATTCATAGAACTAATTTATTAAAAAATATATATATATATATGATCTTGATTGTAAAGAATCCCCACCATTTGCATCCTTTTGGCGATTTTTGTATAAGCCATAGCTACCACCAACTTACCAAACCTATATTCATCTTTTTTCTTTATTTTCTTTTTTTGTATACTAAACATTTTAATGCATATGGTTGTCCTCTTCAATTAGAATATATTCTTGCTTTGCTTTTATGTCTCGCCATTGAGTAAACAAAGATGGGGAGTTAGGTCACCATACCTTAATTTGTTTTGAGGAAAATAAACAAGGATTATGACAAAGTATAGATAGAAAATTAAAAATAAACGTTATAATTGATAGTTGAGAATCGGTAATAATATTTTAATTAAATATATTAAATTATTTAATAATTTTTAATTATTAATTTTACATAAAAATAATTGCATTATCAACAAAAAAAATTAAACAAAACAAACCCTAATGAAGACTAATAATTGAAGTTATTATAATTACAGCATCTCAAAACTACTAAAGTAGCCTTCTTATACAGTAAAGCAAATTTCAATGTGTCTTTCCCGTGACCCGTGACAAAAAGGAGAATATACTCCAAAAATATACAAATAGACAAATAGTAAGAATTGTAAATTAGAAACAAATAATAAAGATTTAATTTCAATATTCCGTAAACATATTATTATTAATTAATAATTAATTAAACAAGCAATAAGTTCGACAAATCCCAAAAATAAGATTTAGTGTGTTTCAGGAAGATGTGAAGTCAAATATTAACAAATCTTACTGCTAGATTTTTTATCGAACAAATCTAACTCTTAGATTTATAATTTTAAAATTTTTATCTTTTAAATATATAAATTTAACCTTTAAATTTATGTTTTACTAAATTTTAACATAAATTAGAGTCTTCAATTTATATATCTACAAAATTTACAACTCAATTATCATAAAGTTTGAGACTCAAATTTTATAATTAAAATAAAAAATAACATCTATAATAGAAAAAAAATACACCACTTTACAATTACAGTATATTATACACTCACTCCATTTCTAAAAAAATCATTCTCAGAATTGTCCTCACCTTGATTAAAGATATTATAAACAAAAAATTAGTAAATTATTTTAAAGTCCTTATAAATTTACTAATTTCATATACTAAATTGATACAATTAAAATATGGGATCACGTGACTGCTTAAAATGAAAAAAAAAAAAAGAAACAATTAATGAGTGATGAGTTATGAGATTATGACTAATCAGTGTTAATGTTTCTTGTTTCATGTATTTTCAGGTTCAGATTCAGATTCCTCTTCACTTTCTAAGTTCAACAACTCCACTAATCACATGCCATTACCATTAATGTAGTTGGTTCCAGCAACTCAAAACCCCATTCACATTCTTCTTCTTCTTCTTCTTCTTCTTCTTCAGAGCCATGAAGCTGTGGCCCCTACTCACGTGGCACACGGCATTTGCATGCGCACTCTTCTTCACTGCTTTTACACTTTGCGTCTCTGAAGCTGTTGCTGCTGGAACACTCAACCCAACACCGCGCTCTTCGGCTTCGCTACCTTTCATTTGGCCACTCCCTGCCGCATTCACCTTCGGCAATGACACTCTCTCCGTCGACCCTGCCCTCTCTCTCGCCGGAAATGCCGCCTCCTCCGCCATTCTCAGGGCGGCGTTTGATAGGTACAGAGGGATCGTCTTCAAGCACTCTGATCGCTATGGTTTTCTCAGAACTCTCAGGACTACCTATGATGTTTCCAAATTGCAGATCAATGTTCAATCCCACAGCGACCAGGTCTGTGAATGTGCCTTTTTATTTTGTGGGTTTGGATAAAGTTTTGATTTTTCAGAGTGGGAACTTTGATATCTTGGCCTGTGTTGCAGCTTCAACTTGGAGTGGATGAAAGCTATAGTTTGTTCGTTTCAAATGCCGAGTTGCATTCCGGAGTAGTCACAATTGAGGTGTGTTTTTTGGGTTTTAACTTTTATTTGTTGTTTGAGTTGAATTTTAGTTGTGTAATCTAATATATATATATATTTTTTGCTGTTTTGATTTATTGTAGGCAAACACTGTTTTTGGTGCATTGCGTGGATTAGAGGTATGAATAGATTATACAACTTGCAACTCAGTCATGGTTCTCTATACTGATGCTTTGATGAGATGGTTTCTTGTCTGATTATAGGAGTTGTATATGTAAATTAATGTTTTTTAACACCTATGTAAATACATACTTCATACTATAGGCTTGCATTTTCTCGATACTATTCATGGAATTCGTTACCTGCTCTGCATATCTCTGCAATTTGATTGAATTTATTTGTGAAATTCTAGCATTTATGCATATTGTGTATGGATAATACACCTTGAGTATGCACCCAACATTATAGATGATTGACAAATTTGCAACTCTTGTTGAGTTATGTGTCACCTGTTTCATTAATTTTTTTGCCTCTTTCATGGTGCACCAGACATTCAGTCAGTTGTGTTCGTTTGACTACACATCTAAAACTGTACAAATAAACAAGGCGCCTTGGTCCATCCGGGATAAACCTAGATTTGCATACCGCGGGCTTATGTTGGGTGAGCCAAGATTGTGTAACTTAGGGAATTCTGTATTCTGTTTGTGTCTATATGCTATAATATGAGGTTATTGATACATTTCTTGGGTTTTTGTTAATTTTGCAGATACATCAAGGCACTATTTACCAATTGATGTGATTAAGCAGATAATTGAATCTATGTCATATGCTAAGCTTGTAAGATAGATGTTACATTTTTTTTTTTTTCATTTCTTCCCTCAAAGATGATTGTGAAACTTTGAAAATACAGGCATCTGCTAACTAGCACACATTGTTATTTGTTTCATGCCCTGTTGATATGAAAAACTCATGCTTGCTAGAATGTTCTGCATTGGCATATCATAGACGAGCAGTCATTTCCTCTAGAGGTGCCTTCATTTCCAAATCTGTGGAAAGGTTCTTACACAAAATGGGAACGTTACACTGTGGAGGATGCATATGAAATTGTCAAGTAAGACTTACCTTCTTCAGTGTCGTACCAATAAGTTAGATTTAAAGGCTTCTCCTATATATATATTTTGTCTTTTTCATAATCGTACATGACAAGGGGATGTACGACTGGGAAAAAACATGTTCAAACTAGCAATATACATGATGTTGCAACCATCTAGTTCTGCAATCTGAATAAATTTTGAACTGGAAATTTAGACAGTGAAATTGCTAGAAACCAGTCAAAGGAAAGGGGGTCCAAAATATTTAACTGCCTTCTTTGAGTCATCTTTCTTTCTCTACAATTGACTAATATTATGCTCTTTTTCATGTTGCATGTGTCTTGCCATGAAGCTTTTCAAAAATGAGAGGTGAGGCAGCTTCAAATTCCTTTTGAAGTTTCCATTTCATATTTTTTGCTGCATTTTATCTATCTGGATCTTGATTTTGGAATTCTCTTTTTGGTTTTGTTTTTCCTATGTTCCTTCCAAGTTTCGTCTTTCTATCGATCTGAATATGTTTCATAAGCACTTTCATGGAATATCACAGGTATAAATGTGATGGCAGAAGTGGATGTCCCTGGTCATGCAGCATCATGGTAATGCTAGTGTCATAATTTTTTTTTTTAAATCTGATAGCTTGATGGTATTGTGTATCAGAAATGTTTGATTTTTTTTATTATTCTTTTTATCTTTTTTTAGGGGTGTCGGATATCCTAGTCTTTGGCCATCACCCTCATGTAAGGAGCCACTAGACGTTTCAAAGAATTTTACATTTGATGTCCTTTCTGGAATTTTGTCAGGTTAGTTTTCCTATATATGTCGTGAATAAATTACTCATATAGTCATATGCATATTTTGACTAAATGCTTCTTCTACTTTATCCTTCTTCCTGACCATTTACATTGATCTCGTGAATTAATGTTATGTCTTTCTCTTGTTCTGAATTTTACAGATATGAGAAAAATATTTCCATTTGAGCTATTTCATTTGGGTGGTGATGAAGTTAATACAGGTCAGCATGAATGACTTTCTTCTTGCAAGAACTACTTGACCTAATATAGTAATATCTTAAGCTAATAAGCAAGGGCCCAGGAACCATTTTCAACAACAGCAGAATGTAAAGTTGATTTCTATTATGATAACATGTTTAACAGTGACCGTGTGTGCGACTTCAAGACATTTCTAAGTATTAGCGATTACAGTAAATGATAGACTTTAATAGATTTAGGGTTATCTTAAGCTATTTTGTTAAAGTGCTAATTGACAAAAATCCGATTTATTTTGGCAGATTGCTGGAGCAATACTTCTCAAGTGACTCACTGGTAACAACCTTAACCTGTCATATTCATACATTAATTTTATGCCTAATGTAGTAAATCCATTAAAATCCAACAAATTAGTGAAACTCAAACAAAATGCCAAATGTGATGATGAGATATAATAATTACCAAGTGCTTGTGTTGCTGTGTTTGATGTCATACATTGCAATCTGGTGAACTAACTATCTTGATTCATGAATCTGATTGATTGTCAATGTATTAAGCACAATGTCATGATTTGAAAATCCTTTCTTTATTTTGACTAAATCTCCAATTCAGGCTTTCTCAGAACCGCTTGACTCCCAAAGCGGCATATGAATATTTTGTACTGAAGGCCCAAGAGATAGCTCTTTCAAAAAGATGGAGTCCTGTAAACTGGTAAGATCCATATCACTCTTATTTTTTTCATATCATGGATGCTTCTCATAGTTCTGTAAACTCATTCTTTGTATCGAAAATATTTATATATTTAACGAGTGTTTCTAATTTACACATATTTATATGTTTATAACATCATCTTCTTAAAGCGTAGGCACATATTTCAACTTGACATTTTCTTTCCTCTGACTTCTCAGGGAAGAAACCTTCAACTCATTTCCAGCTAAGCTCCATCCGCAGACTGTAGTTCATAACTGGTGAATTTTCATCTATCTTGTTTTATTTCGCATGAAACTCAGCTGTTGGAGTCTAAGAATACCGAACTTCACTTGATGACTGTAGGTTGGGCCCTGGAGTTTGTCCAAAGGCAGTTGCAAAAGGTTTCAGGTGCATTTTCAGCAACCAAGGTGTCTGGTATTTGGACCATCTAGATGTACCATGGGAAGATGTCTATACTGCCGAGCCACTCGAAGGAATACGAAAAGTTTCGGAACAAAAGCTTGTACTTGGAGGAGAAGTTTGCATGTGGGGCGAGACGGTGGATACATCAGATGTTCAGCAAACAATATGGCCTCGAGCTGCTGCTGCAGCAGGTTAGCCATTCAGTTTCTCCATTGAAATGCATTTACTTTGTCTAGATGGTTACCAAAGTTACCATTCTAGCTAGCTCATTAACCGGTCCGTGTTTTCGCGCAGAACGCCTGTGGAGTCCGAGAGATCATACTACTAGAAACATAAACATTACGACGCTGCCGCGGTTGCAATACTTCAGATGCTTGTTGAATAGAAGAGGGGTTGCAGCTGCTCCTGTGACGAACTTCTATGGTAGGACTGCACCTACTGGTCCTGGCTCATGCTTTGATCAATGATCTTATTCTAATAGCTATTGCTATTGCTATTGAACAGTTAATGAGCTAGAATTGTAACCTTATAATTGAGTTAAAATCCATGTTGTAAGTTATTGTTGAATGAATAAATAATAGCCGGTTATTTATCTTTGGAATCAAAGCTCAAGTTTAGTTGTAAAAATATGATACATAACCAACGATTATTCAACATGATACTTGTAAAACATTGCATTATTATTGAAACTATTGAATCTTTCTGTTGATATTATTATTTCAAATTTTCAGTTGCTACTTTTCAATGTTAATCTTATTTTTGTTCTTTTAATCAGATACAGCTCACAACTCTATCTGTTTTATTCTTCTAATATATTATAAGTATATAGTTGTATTCTTATATAACCAATACGTTTTTGAAGGTCCTTTTCTTGCGCTTATCTTTCAAGTTTTAGTCATAGGGTAGGATAAAAAAAAAGCAAAAAAGAGAAAAGAGAACTTCATGTGTTAAGAAATGAATCATATGTATCAAAAAGGAATTCAACTTTATTTACAAAATAAAAGTTAATTATTAGAAAACTTACCCAGTTAGAAAAGCATTTATTCCCCCAAAATAAATACATTATGATGCACCTTGTTGGTTCATGAATGATGATAATGGCGTCCACTACAAAACTGAACATGAAGCTCCTCGTTGACACAAAGCGCGAGAAAGTTCTCTTCGCGGAAGCATCCAAAGAAGTGGTGGACTTCCTCTTCCACTTACTTCAGCTGCCACTGGCCACCGTAGTGAAGCTCTTAACCACCAAAGGAGCGGTTGGTTGCATAGGGAATCTATATCAGAGCGTCGAAACCCTAAACGACAGTTATTACTTACAACCAAATCAACCTAAACATTTTCTCTTGAACCCTAAGATTCCTCTCTCTTCACCTCTCATCTCTGCTCTTCTCCCTCCAAATGGCGGCGGCGGTGAAGGTCAATCGGAGTCTATCCCGTTGAAGCTGTACAGATGCGGAAGTTGCAGCAATTATACGGTTACAGATTTGTATAACTCTAAATGCAGCGCGTGTGGGTTTGGTTATATGGCCAGAGAAGTCAAATACATAAGCAAGAACGATCAAGTCAAAGATTCTTCTTTTAACAGCAATGGATTTGTGAAAGAGGTTGTGACATATACGGTGACGGATGATTTGGTGATTGAGCCAATGTCAACCATATCTTGCATCACCATGCTTAATGAGTTCAGTGTTAAGGATGTTGGTGTCTTGAAGGAGAAGGTTGTTGAATTGGGGATGCCAGAGGTAATAACAAGAGGAAGCTTTTATATAGTTATTTATTTATTTGTTTATTTTTTGGAAAATTTTGATTGATATCTTCAGTTGAATTTTATGTTTTGTTTTATAGGGTGTGAAGCTACTGAGGACTTCGCTACAGTCAGAAATGGTTTTAACCAATGTTTTTCTCAAGAATTCTGAAAACACCAGCTTTCATCTACTATGATTAATGTCTTGATTTAGGATATGCGCACTCTTAATCTTGATGTAAGTAGTTTTTATGAATAACCAGAGCTTGTTATTTTTTTTAACAAGCTTTGTATTTTAATTGTATACCATAAATATCAATATATCATGATATGTGTATTGGGCCAAAGTAATAAATCTTACTAATTGACTGATCATGCCATTTGTTCATAATATGATGAGATGAATCCAATTCAAACTTCTGCAAATATATAAGTTATCTAAAAAAATGCTATTTGTACACTAAAATCAGCCACTAAAATCAGTCATTAATGTATTTATGTATAAATACATGTGTGGTTTAATTTTTTTTTAATGTGTATTTATATTCTAATATATATTTTATACTAATAGCTGACTTTGGTAGCTGATTTTGATGTACATATAATATAACCTAGTTAGCTATTATAAAAGCACACACATTAAGATATCATTAATTTAAAAGACATTTAAAATATTTAGACTAATTTAACCGTAAGAGTGTTCTAATCTCCCATCCTATATTAAATGCTTAAAACACATATTAGGTTACTATATAATTCTTGATCATTGATCAAGGATATAAACAGTAAATAAATAAATTAATTAAAACATATTTTTATATTAAAAAAATTATTCCTAGAGTGATTTTTCTGTTTTTTTTTTTTTTGGCGTTTTGCCCAGGTTTTTAAACTTTTAAAAAAAAATCTGAGGAAATGAAATAAAAATATTGTTAAAGAAAAGTTAAATTTGAGCCAAATATTATAATAAAAAAATATAAAATAGCACCTCATACAAAAATAAATAAACTAGAGATTAGAGCAATTGCGCAAATTAAATTTAAGAAGCGAGTATTTAAAATAATAAAAAAAATTCATACAAAAAAATTAAATTTAATTTTCACAAAAATCGAATTAAGGCTTATTTGGATACCATTTTCGAAAAGATATTTTTTTAAATGATATTTTTTAAAAATATCTTTTACAAAAAGATCTTTTTATCTATCAATTATGTTTGGGTAAAATAAGATAAAAATATTTATTTATTTATTTATTATGTAAAAAATATCTTTTTTCTAAGCAAAAAAGATCTTTTAAAAAAAATATAAATTTTAGTTTTTCAAAAAATATATTTTTTTATTTTTTTAGTACTTTTACTATTAAAATTTGTCAAAAATATTAAATTTTTTTTTTCATTAAAAAAATATCTTTTTTTATCTATTTAATGACATCTAAACAAACGCTTATATAATTTTAAATTTTAAATTATTTAAGATAAACATATCTTTTAGATTTAAAAATATTTATTCACTTAAAGGTAGTTATAGCTAACCACACTACTAACACTATAAATAGTAGATACCGATGATATAAATCATATAATAAACATCAATAGAAATTATTCATAGTATCTTCTCTTCTATTTTTGTTCCACAATGGGTGTGAATCAGTGTGTGAAAGTAGCTCTCTTTTTAGGTCTCTTAGTATTATTTTGTCCTTCTTTTTCTTCATCAGAAGATGTGAAGCTTAAAGTGAAAGGGGTCACAAACATTGCTACAACTGATGAGAATTTCATATGTGCAACATTGGATTGGTGGCCATCTAATAAATGTGACTATAACCAATGTCCATGGGGAAAAGCTGGAATTCTCAACTTGGTATTTTATTTATTTTGTTCGATACTATTGTTGTACATTACCATTCAGAATATTGTATGCATTTTTAAATATCATAATGATAATTAATTATTGTTTTTGCAACCTTTTTACAGGACTTGAATAACACGATACTCTCAAATGCAATCAAAGGCAAGTCATATTTTCTCTAAATTCAAACCATTTTAATTAATATATATTAATTATAACTGATTTTTATTATGTTAGACTAACTTAATTAAATTTAGTTAACAAAAATATTTGAATGTGTAGTATTATTCTAATTAATCCAACCATTTAATTGCTTTTAAAATTGTTGCAGCATTCAATCCTCTGAGGATTAGATTAGGAGGTTCACTACAAGATCAAATTATTTACCAATTTGGAAAGCAAAAGCACTGTCCAACTATGAGAAAGAAAGAGAACGGCTTGTTTGGATTCAGTGTTGGATGCCTTCCCAAGAAGAGATGGGATGAAGTGAATCACTTTTTGAACAAAACCGGGTAATTAATTAATTAATATATATATTATTTTAATTTCTCAATATTATTATAATTACTTCACAAACAATCAATCTTATCTTATCTTATTCACTTATAATTTGCAGTGTCAAATTTACATTTGGCTTAAACGCACTCGTTGGCAAGAAAAATTCCAAGGAAGACCAATTAAACTGGAAGGGAGATTGGAATCCAAACAATGCCATAAGCCTCATGAAGTACACTGTCTCAAAAGGATACAATATAGACTCATATGAATTAGGTATCAAATTAAATTGAAACCCTTTAATTTTTATAATTTACTAATTTAATTTTTACCCATGATTTTTTATAAATTTAACATCTTGTGCTAATTAATCATATAGGAAACGAGCTATGCTCTGAAGGAGTATCAGCAAGAATAGATAGTGTTCAATATGCAAAAGATATCACAAAACTAAGGCACATAATTAACTCATTATACCCAAATGCCACAACAAGACCAAAGGTGATGGGTCCAGCTGGATTTTATGGTAAAGAATGGTTTGATAGCTTCTTGCAACATGTTGGACCTGGTGTCATTGATGGAGTTACACATCACATTTATAACCTTGGTGCTGGTACGTTTAATAATTCAGAATGTTTTTTGTTGCTTGATTAATTTGTTTAATTCTAAGAATACAATTGTATTATAAAATTATATTATATAGGTGTTGATAGGGATCTTATTAGCAAGGTTCAAGACCCATATTTCTTGAGCAAAATTGCACAAACTTTCAAGGATGTTTCAACGGCTGTGAAGGAATTCACACCATGGGCTGGAGCATGGGTTGGAGAATCTGGTGGAGCTTATAATAGTGGAGGCAAAGATGTATCACATACTTTTGTTAATGGCTTTTGGTAAGTTTTATTTTTTTTATTTTAAATTGAATTTCAGCTCTCTCTTTTTTAATAATTTTTTTAATTAATAATAACTATAGGTATTTGGACCAATTGGGTATGACATCAACCTTCAACCACAAAGTTTATTGTAGACAAGCTTTGATTGGAGGAAACTATGCTTTGCTAAATACAACATCATTCATTCCTAATCCAGATTATTATGGGTATGTCATATATATTCATTCATATTTATATAAGTAGTTAAATTAGATGTCATTTTTGAATGAATAACAATTTTATTTTCTTTAAACAGAGCACTTTTGTGGCATCGGCTTATGGGAACCAATGTACTTTCTATTTCTCATGATAGTTCACCATATCTACGTACATATGCTCATTGTTCTAAACAAGGGGTAAGTTAATAATTTCATTTATACATTTTATTTTTTTATTTTAAAATAATTTTTTAAAAATTATAACATATTGTCGAACTAATTATTGTCTCAGAGCGGAATCACATTGCTACTAATAAACATGGAGAATTCAACATCTTTCGATGTGTCCCTTGTGAATGACATGAATCTTTATCCGGAGGAGTTGGCATCAGAAGGAATAAACACAGTGAATTTGATGGATTCATTGAAAAGGGAAGAGTACCACTTGACACCTAAAGATGGAAACATTCAAAGTGATGTTGTGCTTTTGAATGGAACTCCATTAGAACTTACCAAGTCGAAGGAAATTCCAGAGCTTAAACCAAAGATTGTTGATGCTTCTTCTTCTTCTCCGATCAAAGTTGCACCTCATTCAATAGTCTTTGTGCAAATCAATAATTTCAATGCACCTGCATGTGCACCTCCTACAAAATAGATTACTAGGGTTCTCTATTGTTTCTTTTTTATTTTTCTTATAGAACTTAAATAGAGTTATTAAGACTTATAGAGCATATGCATATATATATATATATATATATGTACTTTGCTGGGAATAGTTTATGATTAAATTTTCTTTTTAATTTCTTTTATTTTCAATTAGTTATATACTTATCTTTTTTATTATTGATGACTTCAAAGATACGCATATTATTTACAGGATTAAAAACTAACTGATTAACTGACACTATATATTCATATATAACGATTTAAATTCACAATTGAATAAAACTTGAAATATTCATGATAACTTTTTAATATTGTTTTATAATAAAAATCTGGTATATTAGTAACAGAATTAACTTCCTCAGCTAAGTTAACTAAGTTATCAGTAATAGAATTATCTTCCTTAACTATTTTAAGTTTTTAACTTTTTAACTTTTTCATTGTAATAAATATTTTTTCCTCTGCAAAAAAAAAAAAAAAAGAGAGAATAAAGAGAAAAAAATTGAATAAAGAAAATCTCAATCAGCTAATACACGAGAATTTCATGTTTGGATGTAAATTTTAATAAAGGTTTACTTTGTTTACAAGCCACGGAATAATAATTGAATGTTTATACTATAGCAATTTGCTGATTTCCTCATTGAATTAGCATAAAATTACTCTTTTAAAAAAAAAGGTACTAGTTCCATATATATAATTGAGCTATCCACTTGTTGGACCTAAAGATCTGTGTTTCAAACTGTGTACAATAGTATTAAATATAATTAAAAAATAGGTTTAACTACACAACAAGATTTCTAATTAATTTTTTTATAGATAATATAAAATTTAAATTTTTAATATAATAGTTATATATTTACTATAGTTATAGTAATTTGACTATTGCCAAAAATGAAAAATCATAAACTTCTTGTGTTTACCAAAAAGAATGTACTGTGCATATTAAGAGAAGAAATTAAGAGTCTTTGGCCTACAAGAAAGATATTAACATAAACTTTCACTAATTCACAAGATAATTGTCACACAAATCTTGGTTCACTAATTTATCTTGAGCATTATATTCTCATGCATACCTCAAATCACTGGTTTTACCAATAATGCTGAAATGTACCATTCATTCTTCTGAATCCCATCATGATGAAGCTTCTTTGCAGCATGCCATCTAAATCTGTTGAACCCAACTCTATCAAACATTGACAAATAAGTTCCATTAACATGTGATCCAAAGCAGAAGAAATGTTCAAGCCAGAAAGTTTCCCCTGGCCTCAACACCCTATACACATCATATAGAAAAAACTCAAGCATAGTCTCTGGCAACTAATTCCCTATGAATTCCATGGAATGAACAATATCAAGTGTGTTCTCAAAGAATTGAAGCCTCTGAGATATGCTGAGATGAATTGGAGTCAATCCCCTTGATGCAATGAAGTGGCTGAATGAACTGTCCAAATCCAGTGTGCTTGTGATGATTGTCACATTCCTTTCTTTCATCCTTGCGGCAAATGTCCCTGTTCCACCATCAATGTCAAGTCCGATATGGATCGTGCTGTCGGATCTTTTCGTCCCAAGAACTTGGTCTATCCCAAAATCAAGTCCACCATCATCAAAGATCCACCTACCCTTTTCCCTTCCTTGTAGATCAAAGCAATCTTTACAGTACCCTTTATTGTTCTTCCTCTCAATGAGGCACTTGTGACTCTTACAAGTGTAAGGATCCCAAACAATGTTGCTATCTGGTGGAATTTCTCAAAGGCTATCTTGCAAATCTTGATTTGGCTCAACAAAATCTTTTGGTGACTTGGGATGGCACCTTCTTTTAGGGAGTGGCTCACACCCTTTTGACACAAGCATTTGTGCAAACACCTCATCTGCAAGGCATTCACCTCCTATGTCATATGACATGTATTGGTTCAACTCATCTTGGAACCTCAAACACACCGCGCCAATTGGAGAATGAATCTCATCTGATCCTATCCTATCCATTGCGAGTATCCGAAAGGGAGCTTGTAAGAGGCAAGTGCAAGATTAAGCTCTTCATTCGAAGACCTTTCGCCATTGTTGTTTCTAGAATATTTCTTGTCTTGTTGGACAAAAAGGTTAGTTGAGTTGAGCCTACGGTGAAGTTCAGACAAAAGTGAATAGCTAGCAGCAAGTTGAGATTTTGTGGTGTTGAGTTTTTGCAAGATTGAGTTAAAGTTATTATTATGATGAGGAGGATGATGATACAAAGAGCTAAATGGGCCAGTAACAATGTATATGTTGACAAGGTTTTTGTGACTATTACTAGCACAAGGGGATTCAACTTGTGTTTTAGGGTGTGACTATGACTATGTCCATGTTGATGATCATAACCTTGAAGCTTCAATTCCCATTTCTTTCTTCCCTCAAAGGGCTTAGAAACGATGGGGAAGAATTGCAAAGACAAAAATAAAATTATCAACATGGAACTAATGATGCTTCACAAATATATATTGGTTTTTTACGATATTTTCTCACTCGAAATTTCATTTAATGATGTGTCCTTAGCGAATAAATTATTATGCATTAATGAGAATTGATTTAATTATATTTTAACAAAGATTTTCTTAGATTCATGAATACAATTTTGGATTCTTAGCTTGGTTTGCTTTAATTGGATGGGTCAACACTTAAAAAAGATTATATCATCCAAGTATAATTGGTCAAAATGATATTATTTGTATATTATGTAAAAAAGAGATAGAACATATATTTCATTTGTTTATTAGTTGTAAATTTATTGGGCACGTGTAATGTATTTAGTTGTATACGTCAGATAGACGGTAGACAATTTTAAGTAATCTTAAGTAGCCTTTTAATAATTGGATTTATGCACTTAGAGAAAAAAAAAAGAGCAGAATAGATGGTTGATTAGCTTTTTTTACTGTTATTTAAAATATTTGGCTTGAAAAAATATTAAGATTTTTAGGAACAAGTAATTAGGTGTAAAGAATGTTATTAATAGATCGGTTAAAAATTACTAAAAATGATAAGGTATTGATTTTTATGATTATTAATGATAATATTAAAAATAATTATAAATTATAACTTATAAATTTTGTTGTTATAATTTATTCTACTTTAATGTATTTAGCTCTTTATTTCAAAAAAAAAAAAAAAAAATTGGATCCTAAGCATTTATATTTGTAGTAATTTTAGTTTCTACTTTATTAGCTTTATTTGGTTTAGTTGTTAAGAAATATTTATGTTATGTTAAGACTTAAGTTTCTTGTTATAGTACGCGTTTGTCTTTTAGCTATTATCTCTCTATATTTAATTATATGCAGCTTCAGGTAGGTTTCAACTCTATGAAATATTATGAGTTATTTTTTTGTCCATTCCTTTTTATTTTTTAATCTTTTTGTTTATTTCTCATATAAATTTTTAGTAATAGTATCACTCTGGTAAGATGGTAGCTAAAAATAATGATAAAAAATTAATTTTAATTATTTTATAATTAAATTTTTAATTGTATAAATAAATTAATAAAATATTATTAATACATTAAAATATACTATTAAAATTAATTATTAATATATTTGTGTATAAATACATGTATAATTTAATTATTTTTAATATATATTTATATTTCAACATATATTTTATAATTGTGACTTATTTTGTGACTGATTTTGATATATATGTAGTATAATTGTAAATCAATTAATATCTTTGTACAAGAGTAAAATCTAACAAAAAAACGAAAATTTAGCTAATATACATCGGGATATGATAAAATTACTGGTAGTAAAATTTTTTAAATATTTTCTCTTAATAAATATAAAACAAATAATATTAGAAATTTAGACCTTTTATATTTTTAATAAAAATATTTTAATTTATAATTTTAACTTATATTTTTAAGACACAACTTGTCTATTTGTCTTACATTATGAAGTGATGCACACCTTGAAGCATTAAACCCTTGACCTTTATATAGCTAATTAATAAAAATAAATTGGCAAAATTATCTATCAGCATACATGTAAATACACAAAATGTTAATTACTTGCAATATACATGTAAACACACATGCAACTTGCATTCACAATTTTTCTCTAATTTAAAAATGCAATCAAATCACTAATCAATTTTACGAATATTTCGTTGAGTTGATGTGTTTAGGTGTCGAATACATTTTGAATATGACATTCGTCTGACATACGTTTTTATGTATAATAGTGTCTTAATCAAAAATAAAAAAAAAATTTTGAACATAAGTAGCTCAACACAGTAAAGTGGAGCAAAGGAAACTAAGAACAACCAAAATAAACCATAAACATAAAGAAAAGTTGTAATCCGTTGTCATCTCCGGCATTGCCATCAACAACCAAACGGATCCACTCCACACCATTCCTTATAGCTCAAGAAGGACAGAATCTTAACTCCTTCAGCACTTGTCTCTACTCTATGGAAAACTCTACTATTCCGCTCCAACCAGATGTTCCAAATAATTGCGCAAAATCCTATCAGCCATTTCTTTTGCTCAGACTTCCCACCTGTTACTCCAGTCCAACTCTCAAAGAACTCTTTAACGATTCCTGGGATGGTCCAAGCTCGATCAGTGAACGTCAACCATGCACACCACACCTGCCACGTAAACTCACAAGCAAAAAATAAATGATGTACAAATTCTATGTCCTTTTTACACAACACACATATATTGTCATGATGATTAATAATGCCAAGTCTACTCAGCCTCTCCTTCGTGTTGACCCTGCCTACTAGCACAAACCAAGCAAATAGCTCAACTCTTGGAGGAACCAAGCTTCTCCAAATGGAGCTTGTGAAGTTGTAACTCATAATGTCAGCTGAGAGAGTCTCCTGCTGTAGCACCTGCACAAAAGAACTAGTAGAAAAAACACAATTTTTATCAAATTTTCATACAATTGAATCCTCTCTATCAACCGATAACCTCACAACCCGTAACCAGTTCTGAAGTTGGTTGAGCAGCTCTAACTCCCATTGGAGGAGTTCTCTCCTCCATTGGAAGTCCCATACCCACTCTAACCCATCCTAAAACCCACAGTCCCCTATTACGGATCCTTGTTGATTTGAAACAGAGAAGAGTCTCGGAAAACAATCTCTCAAAGAGCCACCTTGTAACCAAATATCCTCCCAAAAACGAATGTTTCTGCCATTTCCAACCTCCATAGACAGACCCCGGATCAGCATATCTCTTGACTGTTGCTCCTTAATATTAAGGTGGCAGATATCTTTCCACGGCCCCCTCTTGATGGTAGAGGTTGGCTTGATAACATAACAGTTGGGTCCAACTGATTGCAAGAGCAAACAACCCTCTTTCAAAGTGGGCAATCCTCCTTTGAAAAGCGCCACCACCACTTGAACAAAAGCGAGGCATTCCTAATTAGAGCATCTCCCACCCCCAAGCCACCTAGCTTTTTTGGCGCTTGAACTACCTCCCATTTCACTAATGGAATCCCGTTGTTCCCATCTTCTTTACTCCACAAGAACCTTCTTTGCAGTCCAATGATCTTTTCTGCAACCCCCTTTGGCATCTTGTACAGGCTTAAGTAGTAAACTGGCAGACTATTTAGAACAGATTTTATGAGGACCAACTTACCCGCTTTGTTGAGAGATCTAGCTTTTCATAAGCTCAGCTTGTCTTCCACTTTGTCTAGGATTGGTTTCCAAGTCTTCACCAACCGAGGATTAGCACCAAGAGAAATTCCTAAGTACCTGACAGATAAGACCGCTTCAGCACATCCCAACAGACCACACATATTCGTCACCCATTCCTTCTCACAGTTGACTGAAATTAGACTCGACTTCTCAAAGTTGATACTCAGGCCAGACATTAACTCAAAACAACACAGAAGCCTCTTATAATTCACTAGAGTCTCCGTTTTCTGTGGGCAAAAAAGAATTGTGTCGTCTGCAAATTGGAGATGCGACAATTCTATGTTGTCCCTTCCCACCAGCAGTAGAGAAATTCTATCATTTCTAACCGCCTCCCCCACCATCCTGTGCAGAACATCAACAACAAGAACAAACAGGAAAGGGGAGAGTGGATCGCCTTGCCTGAGGCCCCTCTCCATCTTGAACGGCTTGGTTGGTGACCCATTGATTAACAATGACATAGATGCTGTAGTCACACATTCCTTCACCTAGGTCCTCCATCTAAGACCAAAACTCATCTTCTGCAGTACTATATTCACAAAGCTCCATCTCACTCTGTCATAGGCTTTCTGAAAGTCCAGTTTAACAATTGCCGCTTGTTTCTTTCGCAGCTTAAGCCATTGGACTGTCTCACAAGCAATGAGGGCACCATCATGTATTTTGCGACCCTTTACAAATGCAGACTGAGTCTCTCCCACTAGATGTGGCATCACTGATCGCATTCTTCTTACTAACACTTTGGATATCACCTTATAGACACAGCCAACCATACTAATCGGTCTTAAGTCTTTGATCTCCTTGGCCCCCTCAAATTTTGGAGCTAGTACTACCCAAGTGACATTAACATCCACTGGTAGCTTAGCACTCTGAAAAAAGCCCAACACAGCTGCAGTAAACTCCTGACCAAGCTCATCCCAACATTTCTTTATGAAGTTCATGTTATAGCCATCAATACCTGGAGCTTTACTGGACTCACAATCCCAAACTGCCTCTCGTACCTCCGACGACGACGACATTTCCTCTAGAACTGCTGCCTCTTCGCTAGTAATCTGCTTGACTAGTCCATCACGGATCCCAATTAAAGGGGCCTGCTCCTGCCTATACAGCTCTTTATAAAAACCCATAATCGCATTCTTTATTTTGGCCTGATTTCGAACCAATCTTCCATTAATCACTAAAGAATCAATTCTGTTGTTCCTCCTTATTGTCGATGCTATGTTATGGAAATACCTAGTGTTCTTGTCCATATCTCTAACATGTTTGGACCTAAAATAAATTTATAAATAGTATATATTATTATTAATTAAAAAAATATTTTAAATACTTTATATAAATAAAATAAAATATTAAAAATAATTTAAAAAATAATTTATATTTTAATATCAATAAAATAATAAAATATCATTATAATTTATCTAAAAAATACTTTATATTTTATATATATACGTATCTTCGTGTCTTATCAAATTTTAAAATTCGTACATCGACGTATCTCATGTCATATCTTGTATCTGCGTTAATATCCATACATTATAGCTAATCATATATGTATATGCATTCAAATAAAAATTAATTTGAATTTTTTTTATTTGGTCATACATATTCACACTCTTCTAAAATTACTATATAACTCAAACTTTCTTAATTTATTTAATCAAAACTTTACTCTTGTATTTTCTTTGCAACTATATGATTTTTTTCTCTTTCTCTCGTTTTAGTTATCCATAACCTCTCTCCCTTTTTATTTAATTTCTTTCTGCAAATCCTTTGTTAATTTAAAAAACAGAAAATAAAAAAAAATTAAGTTGGTTGGAAATGAAATTCCGAAACTAAACCAGAGAAACCATATGACAGGAAATGATTATCCTATTCTCTAGTATCTTGTACTTCGATTCTTGATAAGACAATTCTCTAATCAATACAATAACCTTTGGATAACTGCAAGCCTCCTCTTCTATTCAACATCACTTATAAATGAATGCCTACCCAACTCTCAGAGCAAGCTGTTGTGGGATCATGGCATCATCCGCATCCACTAAAGTGCAAGAAAGTTCTGTTCGCCGAAGCCTCCAGTGTGCAAGAATGGAATCAATCCCCTTGATGCAATGAAGTGGCTGAATGGACCGTCCAAATCCAGTGTGCTTATGAATTGTGATGATTGTCACATTCCTTTCTTTCATCCTGGCAGCAAATGTCCCTGTTCCACCACCAATGTCAAGTCTGATAGGGATCGTGCTGTATCCCAAAATCAAGTCCTCCATCATCAAAGATCCACCTATCCTTTTCCCTTCTCTGTAGATCAAAGCAATTTTTACAGTACCTTTTATTGTTCTTCTTGAAATAAATTATTTTATTAATCCAAATCATCTATATTGAATCACTAAAAATATATTATAATGCAAAAGTGTACTTTGCTCATAGAAATCAGAAATTATTAAAAAGATTTGGATTTTGTAAAAAGCCTTCTGTATTTTTAGGTGGTTAAATTGCAACTCTTTTAATGGGAAAAAAGCAACAAAGGCGGCTTTAGTATATTGGAGACCGAAACACGGAAGGCACTATCTATATTTGAGCATGGCACCTATTAAACCCTAAATCCCAAATAAAATAGTATAAAGTCCAAAAAATAATATATCTAAAATTCAAAAGATAATTATGTAAAAAACAAAAGATAATATCTAGTTTTATTCTCATTTAATTTCAAATTAAAAGTAATAATGACTTATTTAATTTAGCATTTATAACAATAAATGAGATCACTATTATATAAGTTATTTAATTTGAAATAGCATAATTTGTGATTATAATTAATATATGTATTGCCCACAAACAAATTAGGAAATTAAAATAATTTTCTAACAATCTCCCACTTGAGTTATACATATATTCTTTCTTGATACAATCACGTCTTATAAACTTTATGCGCGCATCTAACTGCTATTTTTCTCATTACTTTAACAATCTGGTCGGTTTCATATATTAGATATGGAATTACCACAGTTCACATTAATGTCGTGACTAAACTAACTACCAATAACAGTTTTTATAAATATATGAAACAATGTATTTACGTCTTCATATTGGAAACAAGACAATTGCATAAATTTAAAGAACAAACAATTTATTTATGTAAATTGTCCTATAATTGATCACCTTTTGTCTAAATTAGTTTTGATTTTCTTTACAAATATAATAGTTTTAAATAATTAAAAACATGTAATCTTTTGAAAAAATCATTAAGAGATCAAAATACACATTTACTCTTGTATTTTCTTTGCAACTATATGATTTTTTCCTCTTTCTCTCGTTTAGTTATCCGTAACCTCTTTTTTTATTTCTTTCTGCAAACTAGGGGTGCACAAGATTCGGTCCGGTCCGAAGACCCAGACCGAATCCGATGACTTTGGGGTTAATTTGGTCCGGTTTTGTTATGGCCGGTTAGATCCGAGGTTTCAATAGATGGCTCCGGTTATTTATTAAATTGGGTTCGGGCCAAGACTCGGGTCACCCAGCCCCGATCCGTTGGACCCGTGTAGTTATTTGCTACTTAATATTTTGTTGTTATAGGTTGGTATGACACTATAAATTATTATTATTATGTTAATCTTGTGTTGGTTGTTAATTTTGTTTTAATTGTCTTTTGAACTTTGAATGTTTAATGTGTAATTGATATAATTATTATTATGAAACTTTAAATTATTATTATTAGATTCTAAATTATTATTATGCGAATGTTGCATTGTTATGGAATAATTATTTTTCAAAATTTAGAGGTTCAAAAGATGTAGAATCTAATTTTTGGTGATGTCGTGATAAAGTTGATCAAGACCCGGACTTCACCCGGTTTAAACCCGGCTTAAGTGTGGCCCGAAAGTAACACGATTTCATCGGGTTTAGGATCGGGTAAGGATCTCATAAATAGACCCGGTCATTATTTAGGGTCGGATTCGGATCACTACAAACCAGACTTCACCCGGCCCCATGTGCATCCCTACTGCAAACCCTTTGTTTAATTTAAAATACAAAAAATAAAAAAGAAACTAAGTTGGTTGGAAATGAAATTCCGAAACTAAACAGAGAAACTATATGAGAGGAAATGATTACCCTATTCTCTAGTATCTTGTACTCTCCGATTCTTGATAAGACAATTCTCTGATCCTCTCCTTGATCAATACAATGACCATTGGATAACTGCAAGCCTCCTCTTTTATTCAGTATTCAACATCATTTATAAATGAATGCATACCCCAACTCTCAGAGCAAGCTGTTGTGGGATCATGGCATCATCCGCATCCACAAATGTGAGCATGAAGCTTCTGATCGACACAAAGTGCAAGAGAGTTCTGTTCGCCGAAGCCTCCAAGGAAGTGGTGGACTTCCTTTTTAACTTGCTGCAGTTGCCACTCGGTGCAGTGGTGAAGCTTCTAACAGAAAAATCTATGGTGGGTGGCATAGGCAATCTCTATAAGAGCGTGGAGGGTCTTGGTGACAGTTTCATGCAACCAAACCTATCCAGAGATGTTCTGCTGAATCCAGCTTTCCCTTCATCGTCAACCGCCATCTCTGGTCTTCTTCTTCCATCATCAGCTGCTGCCACGGGAAAGGTACATGGAAGTAGTGGGTTTGTGAAAGAGGTTGTGACGTACATGGTGATGGACGATTTGGTGATTCAACCCATGTCAACCATTTCAAGTATTACTCTGCTGAACAAGTTCAATGTGAAGGAGGTTGGTGCCTTGCAAGAGAAGGTAGTTCAGCTTGGAATGAACGAGGTATCTTATCTTGTTATTATTTCTCTTGATTCATAATAAATATTAGTTTGTTGTTATTTTAGGTCCCGAAATGCATATGATGTGCGTCTGTTGTACAGGGCTTAAGGCTACTGAAGGCCTCATTGCAGTCTAAGATGGTGTTGACAAGCGTCTTCCTCAAGAATATAGACACATAAAGAGATATTCAAGTAGTTTCATCTATGAGCCTCGCGGTTTCAAATCAAATGTTAAGAATGCCTCTATTTTGTGTTTTGTTAATGTATGTATGTATTTTGAACGATGCATCCTATCCTTATGATGAGATGCTCTGCTCTCTAGTTGACTCAATATGTGTAGTCATAACTCAAAAGTAGCATTTCCTGTTGACTATTGGTATTACTATTATTATTATGTGGCATTTAACATTTCCTTGTTTGAATTTACAATCCTGAAAAGGTTCTTATTATTGTGGTAGGGTCGATATACAATAACATATATAATATTAAAATGTAAGAGGTTTAATTATTAGAAGGACGTGAATAAGATGACAAGCAGATAGTAGTGAATAAAACACACAGAGAGGAATTTGCATTTTTACTTTGTTGGTCAATAAACAATGAAGAAATATGTAGAATTAAATTATGGAACAGACGAACAGTATATGAAAAAATAGAAAAGCAATGAAAATATTAAATAATATAAATAATAAAATAAAAAAAAGAATTAAAATTAAAATTATAAATTAAATTATTAATTAATTATTTTTAATTTTAGATTTTAAATTTAAAAAAATTGTAATTAAACCGAATCAAAATTGGTACTGGTACTGTTACTCCTAGTAATATGCTAACCTCTTATTTTTTATTTGTGATTTTTCGTATGTAGAATCACTTCAGTGCCGCTGCACTTTTCTATTGTCCGGTCTAACACTGCCTAGCCTCTTGCCGACGTCGCCTAGCCTCTCTTCATCCCATTTGCATTCTGTTGCTCCCATTTGCACTCTGTTGCAATGTGAGATCGTGTTACAGCATTTTCGTGCAACTTCTTTTCTTCTGCCCATCCGCAGCCGGCCATGCAGGCCCCATCGCATTCTCGTCGTGTGCAGTAGTGTCGTCGATATCTGGTGCCATACGTTGTTACATTTTCATAGTGTATAACCGTCACATGCATGTAAATGAAGTCTAATTTGGATGAATGGCTTTGTGATGCTGGATCGTCATTTATCAATAACAAGTCAGATGTCTAGTACATTAGGTATACGGATTATTTATGTGGCTAGTTTGATTAAGTAGTTACTATTAATATATGTTGGATGTTCAATTCAATAGGTATGTAGATGGTTATGTTATAGGTATGTAGATGGTTATGTTGATTCTTAATTGGATAGTTATTTTTTTTATTTAGTTTACTCATACACAATTAACAATAACTGAATATTCAATTCATTTGATATGCAAATGGTTGTCCTAATATTAGAGTTTAAGAGATAATTTAAAAATAGAATTTTTCTTTTTTACTTTATTAGACTAATTCTAAAACCTATTATTCACATTGTTCACAAAATTGATTGTGTAGTTAACAAAACCGGTTAAATTATTAAACAGTTGTTGAAGATATTTTGAAGAGTTGAGATAACTATTAGTGGTATTGGAAAGGTAAGCGGTGTGGACTCTCGAGGCGCATGCATGCACCAATTAAATGGGATTTCCAGCTTCCTTCGTCTCTATATATCCCTTAAAAAATCACCCATTTTTACTCCATCTCTGTCTTTGAGGCATGACGACCAACACATCCACTAAAACTAGTTTGAGTATGAAGCTTCTGATAGACACAAAGGGAAAGAAAGTGCTGTTTGCAGAAGCTTCTAAAGAAGTGGTGGATTTTCTCTTTACCTTGCTTCAGTTGCCACTTGCTACCGTCGTCAAGCTTTTAACCAAGGAAGTTGCCGTTGGTTGCTTAGGTAATCTGTATTCTAGCGTTGAAAACCTGAACCATATTTACATGCAATCAAATCTATCTAAGGATCTTCTCCTTAGTCCAACCGTTCTTGGCCCTACTTCACCTTCCATCTCCTGCCTCCTCCCTTCAGCTGCTGGAATGATAACGCCAAAGCTGTACGGGTGCAACAATAGTAACTGCAATACTATATCAGATTTGTATAACTCTTTTTGTGGCACTTGTACGAAATATCCTTATTATAATACGACGAAGGAAACGACCTATATCAAGCGTAACACAACCAATCGATTGAATTGAGACCTCATGTTGTTTTGAAGTATTTAATCGATTGGGTATTATAAGCAATTGATTGAATTATTAAAAATTCACATTTTAGTCATCGTTTAATCAATTGGGTAATATGACCAATCGATTGATTTTTGTGAAAATCATGCTGCCTTGCAATTTTCAATCGATTGTTTTGTGATAACAACCTATAGTTGAGTTATGGAAACCTGAAATTCAATTGATTGTTTTGATAATCCAATCAATGACGAACGTCACGGATCAAATATAATCTTTTAATCGATTGGAATAGCCAAAAAGTTTATTACGATCAATGGAAGATTTAATTCGTTATTGTTTTTGTTTTTTATTGCTAATAAACATAATAGATTAATGATAAAATAATAATTTATAAAATAAAAAATAATTTTTATGATTAAATAAAATATATGGGGTTAATTTGTAATTAAAATTAGATAAGGACTATTTATCAGTTATTAAAAAATTTAAAAAACATATTTTATTATGGGACCATTTAATGGTCCAAATGTTCTGGGACCATCGAATCCTTTGCTGTACTTTTAAGTGTTGTTATGTTAGGTAGATTATTTTATGTTACCGTTTTTTAGTATAGTTACTGTTTATTGTCTATAAACATGTTAATGAATATAAGAAAGTATATTATTAGTTAATTTAGTCAGAGTTATTAGCTTGTGTTATAAATTAGAAGGTAATTAGTGGAATAATTAATTAGGTTAATTTAGATAAGAAAGAAACGTGAGCAATAAAATTTAGAGTGGAGTTAGTTATAAATTAATTAGTTACATGACGACGTCAGTTAAATATATAAGCTAATTTTCATTTAGTTTATTTTTTAATAATCTAGTGTGTGATTTTATTTTACTAGACTGTGTTTCGATGGAGCAGCATTTATTGGGTTATGAACATGAGATGTATAGATTGGATCACGTTGAGCACATTGCTGGGAGGCTTGATCGAGTGGTATGATTTTTTAACTTTTTATTTTATTTTATTGTATTAAATAAAAAGTGAACTTGCTATTATATTTCTTCACGGTACCTTTTTTTATTAATTTTTTTCCGTTTGGTAGGCGCCTCGGATCTTGCGCACCAGACAGAATTTGATGACACGGCCGCCGGAGCAGATTAGGCCATATCTGAGACGAGCTGAGTTTGAGTACGTGGCCTATATGGTCGAGTTCGAGCACGATTGGTCGCTTGCCTCGGCGTTGATAGAGAGGTGGAGGCCTGAGTCCCATACATTTAATTTACCGTGCGGGGAGATGACTATCACCCTGCATGACGTGGCCTATCAGTTGGGACTCAGGATTGACGTTGATCCTGTGAGTGGATGCATATGTGGGTGGGAGCAGCACCATCAAGGACCGACTATTGAGAAGTTATGTGAGCAGATTCTGGGTGTTGTTCCCGATCCAGAGGACAGACAGTCACAGACAAAGTGGACTGTGAAGCTCACTTGGTTCCACAACACGGTTTTTAAAGAGTTGGAGTAGGACGCCACAGAGGAGCGCCTGATGTGGTACACGAGAGGAAACATCATGCAGTTGATAGGGAGTATCCTCTTCCCCGATGCATCTGACTTTCGGGCGCATATCAGGTGGCTTCCCCTGCTGGAGGACCTTGATACATGTAGCCAGATGTCGTGGGGTTCGGCTGTGCTGGCATGACTGTACCGCCAGATGTGCCGAGCCACAGAGCATGGTCAGCGCAACTTGGGAGAATGCGTCAGCTTGATGCTTTCTAGGGCCTACCACCGTATTCCGTTAGTACGGCCTGATGGCTTTTATGCTCGTCGCTTTCCCCTAGTTGAGAGGTATTATAAACACTAACCAAAGTTATTCATATCATTATTAAGTTGTTTATTAATAATAAAGGATAAAATATTATTGTTGTTTGATCTGTAGGTGGATTCAATATTGGCCGAACAATGCTACAGGCGAGAGTAAGCTGAGGCAGTACAGGCGTACGCTGAACGGGATTCGGATACTGAAGGTAAGTAATTAATGTTTAGTTTACTTTTGGACATGTTGCATATGATTATCTGAATTTCGTTGTGCATCTGTGTTCTGTGAACAAGTTGAGTGGACCCCATATGCTGACCCGCAACTGGTTGGGCTTGTTCCACCGGCGATAGCAGAGGCAGATGCCTCGGCGGCGGTTGTATGTCTACTGCTTTGCTTCACTATCGTCGAGTGGCATCTGGTGGACCTGGTAGTACGTCAGTTCGGTGGCCTGCAGCACATTTCGACTAGGCCACTGAACATTGACGACATGCACAGGCTGGATGGGAGATTCAGTCGCGACGAGTGGTTCCCGCAGCTGCTTGGTGGCTGGCATGAGATGTGGGATGCTCGAGCCGACCATCGTCTGCCGAGATATCATCATATAAACATGCGTCCGTCATTCCCGTATATGACATGGTACCTGCAGTGGGCGCACACAGAGTTATTCGGTCTGGGTAATCAACACTTAGTCGCTGTTGGGGTGGTGCTAGAGGACCTGCCCATACATCATCCGCTTGCTCCAGACCTGCATCAGCCAGACGATGGTCACCTGCCGGAGCTAGAGCCAACTGCCGGAGGAGGGAGAGGTAGGGGGCGGGGGAGAGCCAGGGAGAGAGGTAGACGCGGCGGAGGGCACGGGAGGCAGGGTCCCGACAAGGTTCTCCGCGAGAGAGATCCTGTTAGCCCGTCGGCTCACGGTGCCGTGGATGCAGGCCAGACGGTGGGATCTATGTCAGGATCCGTTTATGGTGACTACTTGTCTTTGAGACCGCCTGGGCCCCATCATTCGGAGGCCGGGACCAGTCATCAAGGGTAGCAGCCTGAGGCGAGCGTTCATTTTGACATCGGCACCCAATTTCAGATACCTTTCAGTTCATCCGATCTCGGACTCCAACCCAACTACCAGCCCATACTGGATACGCATGACATGATTGATGTCACATTGATGGTGCCGAACTGGATGACGGGCGCCGTGCAGGGGGTGAAAACGGATTCGAAGATATGTTTACGATGCCACAGCAGATCCAGCCATTCTCACAGATGCACACTACACCACCTCAATCTGCATACTTATTCTTTCTCTCCAATAGGTCTGCTTTTATTTCCGAACTCATTATAGAGTTCGTCAGGGTGTGCGACGAACTTGTTCTTATTCCTAAAAAAAATTGTATCCTTGAAAATAAAGGTGAAAAATCTTTTCTAAGAAAATAATTAATTATTTTATTTTATATACGAAAAAAAATTCTATAGATTTGGGCAAAACATATTATTAAAGTATTAAAATAAATATCAACCAATATTATATGAAATAAAAGTTCCAAAACCAAAAACTTTACATATATATTTTTCTATAAATCGAATGGATTAAATTCAAATTATATATTATAATACTAATCAATATGACTTGAATTAATAAAAAACAACGTAAATCAAAATTATTTATTTTAATTTATCAAGAAATGAAATTTAAAATGCATAATAAACATCTTCCAAAAAATTTAAACTGATTTTGGAGTTCACCAAAGATCGAACTCTTGACCTTTTGGATCTAGCACTCTAATACCATGTCATGATACCACTCATCCCAAAAATTTCAGCTGATTGAAAAAGGTAACTAATGATTATATCTCTAATACTCTCTAAACCTCCATTGTACACATTGTATAAATATTCCATTGGCTCTTCATACTTTTTCATTTAGTATATATTTTTTGTATTTTAAATTTCATTCTTTAATAAATTGAAATAAATAATTTTGATTTACATTATTTTTTACTAATTCAAATTATATTAATTTGATTTGATACTATAATGTATAATTTAAATTTAATTAATTCAATTTATATAGATATATGTACAAGGACCGTATAGATTTTCTTGATTGTTTTCGGTATAATGTATAATGTATAATTCAATTTAACCAATTCTAATATTAGAACTTTCATATATAATATTGGTTGGTGTTTTGTTTAATGAAAGAAAATTAATCCTGGTTCTCATCTTTACTAACCTTCGTCTAACTATTTCTTTGAGCCTCGCATAAAGAATGAAAGAAACCACTTTTCATCATTCCATCTCGTCAACCAAGAAAATCTCTCATATGCATACATACAAGCCATGGTGTTTCACAGGGATCTGAGGACGCGTATTTTAGGAAGCACAATACGTAAAATCCGTATTTTTCTGACAATACATAAAACGCGTATTGTTTGTATGGTCGATACTCGTCGACTCCCTATAGACCCGTAAATGCGGTGCGTCGTGCGTAATCATTCTTTCTCTTCATTTTGCATATACCTTCAACCCGAGTTTCACACTTTCGAGTTCCTTTTTCAGTTTTCTTCTACCCTTTTTTCTACTCTCCAGTGGTTTCATAATTACTCCTGTACGAGACTTCAATGGTGCATTTGTCAAGCCTTTTTTTTCTCCAAAAATAAACAAATTATTTTAATAATAGTAATGTAATTAGTAGATTAATTATATAATTTTTTTAATATGAAGTAGAAAAAATATAATAATAATATTTATTTTATTATTTAAATGAAATAATATTTATTAATGGTGAGAAAAAAAATACATAATTAGAGTTTATACTTTTATTATATGTTTAGATGAATGATGATGATGATGATGATGTTAATTAGTGATTAATATTAAATATATTTTAAATTTAAATATATATTTTTAATTTAAGTTATTTAAATCTGACAATAAATATATTGTGAATTTAATTTATATTTTAAAAAAATTTAAATTTAAATAGATATTTAAATATATTTTAGTTTTAATTATATATTTAAATTTGAATTTAAATATATTTTGAATTTAAATATATATGTAAATTTGACGTTAAATATGTTTGAGGTTTATTTATAAATTTAAATTTAAATATATTTAAATATATATTTATAATTTAAATTTAAAATATATTTTGAATTTAAATATATATATATATATAAATTTGACTTTAAATTTACTTTGGTTTTAATTTTAATTAAATTTAAATTTAAATAAAATTTGAATTCAAAAATATATTTTGAATTTAAATTTATATCTAAATCTGATCTTAAACTGACTTTAAATATATTTTGGTTTTAATTAAATATTTAAATTTAAATTTGAATAAAATTTAAATATATAAATAAACTACATATTTATAATTTAAAATTAAATATTTTTTTAATTTAAATACATATTTAAATCTGACGTCAATTATATTTTGGTTTTAGGTATATATTTAAATTTTAATGTAAATATATTTAAATATATGTTTATAATTTAAATTTAGATATAAATTAAACGTTTTTTGAATTTAACTATATATCTAAGTTTGAATTTGAATATGTTTATAATTTAAATATATATTTAAAGCTGGAAATATTTTTAATTGTTAATTTAAATTCTTCATATGTTATTGTAAAAGATCCGTTAGGGAGATAATGGACTATTTGTAGGGTTATTGAGTTACAAAATGAACATCTTTTCAGATCTAGCCCTCTAATACTATGTCATAATACCACTCATCCCAAAAGTTTCAGCTGATGGTAAAAGATAACACTAATGATTATATCTCTAATACTCCATAAACTTCCATTATACACATTGTATAAATATTCCATTGGCTCCTCGTACTTTCCTTATTGTAAAAGGTCACGTAATTTCTCACAAACAAAATTTACATCCTTAAATATTTGAAAAAATATTTGACCGTTAAAAACTTAAAATATATTTTTAAACTAATACCTTTTTTAATTTTTGGAGGCCACTCAGATAAACACGCCTAAAACGTCTTTTTTTAAAGATGTCTTTATGTTGTGTTTTAATTGGTTTTGATATAATTTATTCGGTGTTCCTCATCACATATTATTAAATTCCTCAAAAGATTTTCTTTCCAAAAACAATAAAAAACATTTAATTTGGACTAAAACAAAAAAGGTAATAGATTAACTATTAGATTTTTTTTAAAGATTATTTACATAAAAAAATATATCACATTCATCAAAATATATATATATATATATATATATATATATATATATAAAACAAGCTCAAGCGTTTAAAAATTTTTATAAATAAAAAAAATAATTAATTTATATTCGTACAATATATAAAATAATTACTATATTATTATTATATTATAGATTAAGATTCACTAATTTAATTTTTTTTATTTTTAATATAAGTATTAGAAATAAATAAAATTTTTATAATTAAATGTAGTGTAACAAAATATATATAATATTAATTAGTTCTTAAAAATTTTTAAAAAATAGTTTCTCATTTTAGTAAAATAACTATTTATTAAAGTAGACAAATTAATTATTTTCTTCTCATATACGGTTTTTTTAAGACATAAAAGCAATTAATTAGGACATTGGTTAAGATAATTAAAGTCACTATTTCATTAAATTTTTAATTTAAAGAAAAATCCTAGTTAATTTTGGTATAGAAATTTCGAATTTAAAAACATTGATAAAAATTATGTTGAATTTTGATTTATTTGATTTTCATTTAAATTAATCACTACATAAGTTAAAGTTCTGTTTTGAAGTTATATTCGAGCTTTAATCTGATTTTTAAAGTTTCAATTTACTTAGTTTGATTTTTTAACTTAGGTATCCGTGGCTCATATTAGGGTTTTAAGTGTTTAGTTGAAAATAAAAGATAAGGTAACAAAATTTCAATTGTCACATCAAATAGTCGCTAGAATGTATAATGTAGCAGTCGTTAGTCCATTTCAGCATGTCGTTAACGATTTTGTGAGACAGTGACAAAAATAAGATTAGGAACCAATGTGAGTCATAACTATTAAGTTGGGAGACATAATTGTTAGAAGTGATTAGGAACCAATTGGGAGACATAATTTGTTGTTGCTTGATTAGGAACCAATTGTGAGTCATAACTATTAAATTGAGTAAATCGAAATTTTTGAAATTAGATTGAAATATAATTGTTAGAACTGAACCAGTGATCGAACCGATCAAGCTACTGGTTCACTGGTTTATTGGTTCAACTGATAAATTACTGGTTGAACCGATAAAACTGGTCTCACGTAAATATAAAATATAAAATAGTTAAAAACTTAAAATTAAAATTTGAAATGCATATCTTCACTAACATTTTATTAAGAATCAAGTCTCAACTTCTAAAAATAACTAATATAAAAAAAACCATAAAATTTTAATACTACAATAGTATCTTATTTTGACACAATAAAAAAATAATTAATTCACAAAGCCTATCATCTAACTATAATATCAGTAGATTTTAACACTAACATCAAAACAAATAACCTTAATCACAATACTAGCAATAAAATAGATTAAGTAAATTAATAAATTTTTAGTGAAATTTATATTTATATTAATAATGGTATATAATTAAAATATAATTAATTTTAAAAATAGAAAAAACAAAAATTAAATTAAATTAGATATTTATGTATACTATATAATTAGTATTTGTCGAATATAGTACTTAGAAGTGCAATGGCTAAGTGGCAAGTAGAGGTTACTTTTGCTCCAAGGTTCTTGGTTCGAGACCTTGTGGAGACATTTTAAAAATTTTTTCAAGCAGACCGGTTTGCACCGGTTCTTACCAGTTCACACCGATTTTATTCCTTAAACGGTCCAAAGAGTAAACCGAACTGGACTATAATCCAGTTTTAGTCCGGTTCACTAGTTTTCTGGTCGAACCAACCGATCCAGTTCAGTTTTTACAACTATGGATATAATAATGGTAATTAAGTTGACCATTCAGTTGTTTTAATGGTAATTAAAATCTAATAATAGTTTATAATAAAAGAAACATTCTTTTGCAACAATGAACCTATAGTAATAGTTAGGGATGTTCATAGATTAGATCATATCCATATAAATCCACAGTATTTATCTGTATCTGATCTGTAATTTGAGAATATGATCTGATCTGTAAGATGATCGGATTGGATCGAATCGGATCCACACTCTAATCAGATAGAAGTAAATATGTTTAAAAAAGTAAACAAAAAAAATTATTGACTTTTTTTTATAAAAATAAAATTTTTTTATATTTTTTATTTTATGGATATATTTGATATCTGATCCAAACATAAAAAGTGCGAATATCGAATTTGATCTAATGAGTTTAGTGCGGATTGGATAGAAATTTCAGCCATATCCCATCTGTAAACACCCCTAGCAATAAGAACTAAAAAATTATAATGATTATATTTTTAACTAAGAGGAAGTGCAAAAAAAAAGTATTAAATACAAGAACATTTAATCAAATATTAAAAAAAAAATTACTTTAAAACATACAGTTGGACTTTTTTTGCTCATATAATAATAATAATAATAATAATAATAATAATAATAATAATAATAATAATAATAATAATATGATAATTGCTTTGTATATCACACAAATATAAACGTTTTTTTTTTCTATGATCTTAAGAAAGGTTTTGTAAGTCTCTAACTTTGTTGTCGATTTTTGTAGTGTTAGCTCTCATATTATCAATTTGATTCATATATAATTCGGATGATAAATTATTTGGTGACGTGCTTTCTTTTTTACTGTGATATACTTGTTTATTATTATTATTATTATTATTATTATTATTATTATTATTATTATTATTATTATTATTATTATTATTATTATGTACATTAAAAAATAATAGGCCAAATTATTGCCATAACATAATAGAAGTATGGAAGTTTATCATTCTTCTCTAATGGAGGAAACAAAATTCTTTTCAATAATTTATTTAATGTTTAGTAGAATAAAAATAAATTTTATTAGAATAAATTTTAGTATGAGTTTAATATTTTTATTCATCATAAAATATTTATAGAATTACTCGTAGATAAATTTTGGATAAAAGAAAAAAACCATGATTTTTAATTTTATTTTTAAATAAACTTTATTTTTAATTTTAAAATAAATTTTATTTTTATTTTTTAATAATATTAATTTTTTACCGTATATAATTATTCAATTATTTTTTAATCATATATAAATAAATTACTCTTAATAAGACTTTTTTGTGTTATTCAATTATCTTTTTTTAAAAAATAATTAATTATTAAAATAATTAAATTTTTCACAACAAAAATAATAAAAAAATATGAATGAAAAAAATTAACCATCCTGATACTTTTTTGTATTTTTATTCATATTTTAATTATAAACATAAATATAATTTAATTATATTATTTATGAAATGTGATTATAGATGTAGATAAAATTTAGTTATATTACTTATATATAGTTTCATTGTATTGTATTGCTTATAAAGTTAGATTATAATTATGACAATAGAATTGTTTTTGTATTTTTATATGTGTGACTAATTGGTGGTGTTAAAACATTACTCTTAATTATAAATAAGGTTTATAATTTAAAAAATCAAAGACTCAATTAAAAAGATACGAAAAAAATGATGTTAAAATATTCTAACTCTTTAAAATAAAAATATTCGAAATTTAATTAAAAATTATTTAAAATTTAAACTCAATAAAAATTTATATTCAATGTGTTTTGTATTAAATATATTTAATAACCTATTATATCATATTATATCATATTGGTTGAAATTAGTTTTTATAATGTTAATTTTTTAATAACACTTTATTAGAAAAAACTATCTTTTCAGAATTTTTTAAAAACTAATTAATATTATATATATTTTATTACAATATATCTTGTTATAAAAAAATTATTTATTCTAATGCTTATATTAAAAATAAAAACAAAATTTAAATTAGTAAATTTTAATCTATAATATAATAATAATATAGTAATTATTTTATATATTATACGAATAAATGTGATATATTTTATAATTATTTTAATCTATATTTTGATGAATGTGATATATTTTTTTTATGTAAATAATCTTTAAAAAAAATCTAATAGTTAATCTATTACCTTTTTTGTTTTAGTCCAAATTAAATGTTTTTTATTGTTTTTAGAAAGAAAATCTTTTGAGGAATTTAATAATATGTGATGAGGAACACCGAATAAATTATACCAAAACCAATTAAAACACAACATAAAGATATCTTTAAAAAAAGACGTTTTAGACGTGTTTATCTGAGTGGCCTCCTTAATTTTTATACTCTTACATTCTTAAAAAAATAAAATACTCTCACACTTAATCATCCTAACACGTTTCTCCTTTTATACTACTTGAATTATAATTTTTTACTCAAAAAACAAAAATACGCGGCAGTTTTGAATTCACAATATGCAATTTGTATCTTTACAATTTGCTGTGTATTGACAATTGTATTGTCACTTTAATATTAAATACTTTAATATTAAATAACACAGTGCGTAATCACAAAAAAAAAAAAAAATAACACAGTGCGTGTTGCTTTATAAATATTAAAAAAATTCGAATTCGTCCTCTGCGTATTGTGTTCATGAATATTTAGAATCAGAATTTTGTAAAACACTCTCATTTTTAATATTAAAGTATTATACCAAATTTTTTAGGGTAAAGTACTAAATTGGTCCCCTAAATTTGGGCGTAATTCTGTTTTGATCGATTTAAAGTATTTTATTTAAACCCAAAAAAGTTTAATTTAGCATCAATTTAGTCTCACAGTGAGGTCAAAATTAAATAATTAACAAAATGTCCTACATAACAATAGTTCAAGAACAAAATCGATAATCTGGATAACAAGTACAAACTCCAGAGGCACAAAATCAACCATTGATGCATCAATACATTTATTTATCATTTTCTTTAGTTTTATAGAAAATATTTTATTTATATTATAAAAAAATAATAAATACATGTATTGATGTATCAATGGTTGATTTTATGCCTCTGGAGCTTATACTTGTTCTTCGGATTATCGATTTTGAATTCAAATAGAACACTTTAAACCTTAAAGACCAAAACAGAATTACGCCCAAATCTAGGGACCAATTTGATACTTTACCCAATTTTTTACAATATCTTAAAAAATAAGCCACAAACCACTCATTTCAATATCAAGACGTTTAAAATATTTTTTTAAATATATTTTTTAATAATTAAAATTTAATATATACAATTAATTAAATTATTTATTTTTTTATTAAAATTAAATCAAATAAATTAAATTAACTAAATAAATAATAAATCAAAATTTAAATTTATTTAAATTAATATTATTTTTTATAAAAATAAATATAATATTTTTATTATAAAAAAATTAAAATACATGTATTATATATATTAATTTTAAAATTTTAAATTCTAATTTTTTTTTCTTTGACGTAATATAGTTAGAATTTAGAATTTTTAAAATTAATATATAAATATTTTAATTATTTTTTATAATAAAAATATTATAATTATTTAAAAAAAAATTAATTTAAACTAATTTAAAATTTAATTTATTAATTTTTTGGTTTGACTGATTTATCCAATTTAATTTTAATAAAAATAATATAATTTAATCGGTTATAATATATATAAAATTTTAATTATTAAAAAATATTTTAAAAAAAAAAGACCTTGACATCTTTACGTTAGTGTCTCCCTGTATATAAACCCTAGTTTCCCTTATCATTCACATTCACCCTCAGAATGACGACTAGTACTAGTAATTTGAGTATGAAGCTTCTGATAGACACAAAGAATAAGAAAGTGCTGTTTGCAGAAGCCTCTAAAGATGTTGTGGACTTCCTCTTCACCTTGCTTCAGTTGCCCCTTGCTACCGTCATCAAGCTTTTAACCAAGGAAGCTGTCGTTGGTTGCTTGGGGAATCTTTATTCGAGCGTTGAAAACCTCAACCATGTTTACTGGCAACCAAACCTATCTAAGGATCTTATCCTTAATCCAACCATTCTTACCTCTTCACCTGCTATCTCCGGCCTCCTCCCTTCATCAGCTGCTATAAACCACTCCCAGATAACTCCAAAGCTCTACAAGTGCCCGAATAGTTTCGATTATTGCGGCAGCAGCACTGTAACAAGTGCGTACAATTCTAGGTGTGTCTCGTGCGGTAATGGGCGTATGACGAGAGAAGTGAATTTCACAGCCACGGCGGCATCTAATAATGACAGCAATAATAATGGGTTTGTGAAAGAAGTAATAACATACATGATCATGGATAATCTTCTCATTCAGCCTATGTCAACCATATCAGGCATCACCATGCTTAATAAGCTCAATGTCAAGGATGTTGGTGTCTTGAAAGAAACCGTTGTTCAACTTGGCATGAAAGAGGTATCTCTCTTACACTCATCTCATTTCAACCTATTCCAACTTTAAATTACGGAGAAGTTGATATCTGTTAGATAAAAATTTAGTCAAATTAGTCAAATTATGTAATGACTCTCATGTATCAATTTCATGTGAAGTCGACTGCACCTGATTTTTCACCTTAAATTATACCGCTATTTATTCTTTTTCTTTCTGTATTAATGTGTTACAGGGCTTAAAGCTACTCAAGGCATCCATAGAGTCCGAGATGGCCCTCACAACCGTTTTCTTAGCTTGATGCATTTCGGATCTTAAGCATTTAAATTATATTTTGTTTCCTTTGATTTTTGTTGCCTTTGCTTAAAATTGATGTTAAAGACTGCGTTTCTTTGTTTTAGGATGTATGTGTTTGTCTTTTATTATTTATGCAGCTTTACGTTTAATTTGATGAATTTTGAATGGTTGATGAGATCTTTTGTAGTTCCTTTAATACTTTATAATCATATTTATTTTACGTCATTTATTTTGAATAATTACTGTATTGACCCAAAACTCTGAAAATATGAAAGCATAACGCATGATTTATTTTTTGGTCATACACACACATCTCACACATTACACTAGGATTTGAATTTGATGTGGCTTCATTTCAGATAAACATTTTGTTTCCCACAAACTAAAAACTAATCCCTCACAGATTTAAGTAATTAGTTATTGGCTTATTGCATGCATAAAATGAAAAAATTGTTCGGCAGAATTGTGGCCTCGAGGTGCAGCGTCGCCAATGGAGGTATATCCAGGAAACGCCACACTGTGAGATGCTCGGGAAGTTTGATTCCGTGAATTGATCATATCCCCCAATCAAGGTCAAGCTTTTATCTTACTTTATTATATAGATGTAGGTTTCCCCATAGTGATGGATACAGAAAATTTATTATTAGTTTTTGACTCCTGATATGTCATCCTTATTCTCAGTCGCACGAAAAGCTCGGCATGTCAGCAAATAAGCTCGGTCCCGCATCAGTCGTCCGAAAAGTTCGGCACGAAAGCAGATAGGAACGGCCTCACCCAGTTGAAAACAAGAGACGTGCTTGGCAAACCTAATTACCAAAACAGAATATCATAACCAACCTACAAACTAGGACTTATTCACAGTAAACGGGCAGAATAACGCCTATAAAGCCGAGCTAATATCCTCGGCTAAGGTTCAGGTTCTATTCTCAGTCTTCATATTTACTTAATCACTCTCGAGATTATCACTAACTTGAGTGTCGGAGTATCTTTTGCAGGTATTCCCGCCGCGGTGTTCGATCCAGGCCGACGTATAGCTCTTCCTCTCCGACGGCTGTTTGCTCGGAGTCGCTAAGTTCGACCACCCCAGTGCCAGGACGAATCACTTGGCGCCCACCGTGGGGCCGAAATATATCTGACCTCACCATCTATTTTTAGTATCTTACCTTATTTTGCAGGATTCCCTATCCTCGGATATGGCTGACAATGGGAACCCCCAATCCACACAGGCAGAGCTCCTAGCTCAGATCGCCGAACTCCAAGCGGAGGTACGGAGGATAGCTGAACTGTCCAATGGAAAGCACGAAGGAGAAAGCTCTAAGAGCTCGACGCAGGGCAATACAGATTCCCTGAACATCACTCCACCAAAGGAGAAGTTCACCCTCGAGAACCCTTTTTCTGACGAGATCACTAAGTTCCAGATGCCGAAAAACTTTGTATTACCTACAGCACTGGAACCGTATAAGGGGTTCGGTGACCCCCGAGCTCATATCAAAAAGTTTCGATCCATGATGTTCTTTAACGGCGCTAACAATGAGCCTGTGCTTTGCCGGGCTTTTCCTACTTATCTTGATGGTGCTGCATTACTGTGGTTTTCTAAATTGTCTGCAGGTTCGATTTCCTCCTTTGAGGAACTGGTGAGATCCTTTATTGACTATTTTGCTGCATCAAGAATTTATGTCCATGGATAAGACTACCTAGGCACAATCAAACAAGGCCAACATGAGAGCTTAAAGAATTACATGACCAGGTTTTCCGAGGCTACCATGGAGATCCAAGACTTAGATCCGGCTGTCCACCTCCATGCCCTCAGGGCCGGCTTCCGACCAGGCAAATTTTGAGAAACCATTGCGATAACAAAACCAAAAACACTTGAGGAGTTTCGAGAGAGGGCTGCAGGTCAAATGGAGATCAAAGAACTCCGCGAGGCCCAAAATCCGGATAGACAACCACAAAGGAGGGATGAGGAAAAAGCTTTCCGATCACCAGGCAACAAGGATACAAAGAAGCCTTTCAAGCTCACACCAAAATACAACACGTATACCAGATTCAATACCAAGAGAGAGAACATCATAAAAGAGATTCTGAATACCAAAATCGTGAAGCCACCAGCCCGGGCAGGAAACTACCAAGACCAAAGGTTTGTGGATAGGAGCAAGCATTGCGCCTTCCATCAAAAGTTCGGCCACACGACGGACGACTGCATTGTCGCGAAAGACCTCCTAGAAAGACTGGCGCGACAAGGACTTCTTGACAAATACGTCGAGAGCCAGAAAGCCAGAAGAGCAAGCTCGGATAGGGAGGAGAACAAACAAACAGTGACAGACAAGAACAAAACAGAGCAGACAACCCCTGATCCACCAAGAGGCATCATCAGCCACATATCAGGAGAATACGTAGGCGGAGGTGAAACAAGCTCGGCCAGAAAGCGAAGTTATAGGGCGATGCTGGCAATCGAAGGAACTCTGCAGCCAAAGAAGGAAGAAGACCCAGGTGTCACAATATCCTTGAATCAATCAGACTTCAGATCGGCAAGCCCTAACCTTGACGACCCAGTGGTAATTTCCATCCAGGTCGGAGAGCTGTTGGTAAGGAAAACACTACTGGACCCAGGTAGTAGCGCTGATGTCTTATTTTATTCTACCTTTAAAAAGATGCAATTATCAGAAAAAATGATACAGCCCTCCTCGGGAGAACTAATTGGCTTCTCCGGAGAAAGAGTCCCCATCATGGGACATATATGGATGAGGACTACAATGGGAGAGATCTCTATGTCAAAGTCCATTGATATTCAATACCTAATAGTACACTGTTATAGCCCTTATAATATTATAATCGGGAGACCCGCCTTGAATATATTCAGAGCGGTGGTGTCCACATTACACCTGTGTGTTAAGTTTTCAGTGCAGGAAAACAAGATAGCTACAGTGTACGCCGACCATCAAGAAGCTCGGCAGTGCTACAAAGCTTGTCTAAAGCAAGCCCATACGAAGGAGACAACTCGGCCCCAGGTCCAATCCATACATAGCTCGGCTGACACCACAATGTTAGCCGATCTCGACCTGAGAGAAGATCTCGGCGAAAGACCTCGGCCAATGGACAACCTTCACAAATTAACACTAACAGCAGATGAAGAGCAATACACACACATCGGAGAAGCACTAGAAGGAAATGAACGAGCAAGACTTATACACATACTACGCCAGAACGCCGACCTATTTGCATGGACACCAGATGACATGCCAGGAATAAGCCCGGAAGTCATCTGCCACAAATTAGCAATTGACAAAACAGTCTGACCAGTGGCACAAAAGAAGAAAAACCTCGGAGAAGAGAAAAAACAAGCAGCACTTGAAGAGACCAAGAAGCTCCTCAACGCAGGTTTCATCAGAGAAATTCGCTTCACCACATGGCTATCAAACGTGGTAATGGTAAGGAAAAGTTCAGGTAAATGGTGCATGTGCGTCGATTTTACAAATCTAAGCAAAGCTTGCCCTAAAGATGCATATCCATTGCCTTGCATTGATAAGTTAGTTGATAACGCTTCTGGTTTCAAAGCCTTGAGTTTTATGGATGCATACTCTGGTTATAACCAGATTTTGATGCACCCAGAAGACCAAAGCAAAACAGCTTTCATAACAGAGCATGGCAATTTTTGTTACAAGGTAATGCCTTTTGGCTTAAAGAATGCAGGTGCGACATACAAAAGATTAATGGACAGAGTATTCCAACAACAGATAGGAAGGAATGTGAAAGTCTATGTAGATGATATGGTAGCAAAAATGCCTGTTCAAGGGGTCACACTGTGACGACTTGATAGAAGTCTTCAACCAACTCCGAGCATATAACATGAGGCTCAACCCAGACAAATGTGCTTTTGGAGTCCAAGGAGGGAAATTCCTTGGCTTCATGCTAACCTCAAGAGGTATAGAAGCCAACCCAGAAAAATGCAGTGCAGTGCTGACCATGACAAGCCCAAAAACAGTAAAAGAAGTCCAGCAATTAGCAGCAGAATAGCCGCCCTATCATGTTTTCTTCCCGCAGTGGCAAACCGATCTTATCATTTCTTTCAGACGTTCTCTAAGGGCAAGAAATTCACATGGACGGACGAATGTGAAAATTCCTTTACGGAACTCAAACAGCTCTTAACGTCACCTCCAATACTCCAGAGACTAGAGCCAGGTAAGCCATTGTACTTGTATTTATCAGTATCTATTCATGCCATAAGCTCGGTCCTAGTGATGGAAACAAGAAAACAGCAAAACCCAGTATATTTCATTAGCAAGGTATTGCAACCAACAGAAACGAGGTATCCAAAGATAGAACAGCTAGCGCTGGCGCTAGTCACCACAGCAAGAAGGCTGCGGCATTACTTTCAAAGTCACACAATCATAGTACGAACAGATCAACCAATAAGGCAAATATTAACCAGACCCGAGCTCGCCGGACGTTTAATAAAGTGGTCAATCGAACTATCCGAGTTCGACATTCAGTACGAGTCGAGAAAAGCTCCGAAGTCACAAGTACTCGCTGACTTCGTGTCGGAGATGACTAATGAGACCCAACACATAGCAGCCTGTTGGAGCATACATGTAGATGGAGCATCAAACAAAGAAGGAGGCGGAGCTGGGGTACTGCTAAAAGAGGGAGAGAAAGTGATAGGCGAGCAATCACTTCAATTCCGCTTTAATGCAAGCAACAATCAAGCAGAATATGAAGCTCTGCTAGCAGGACTAAAACTCGCCCAACAACTTAAGATACCTCATATAACAGCCTACTGCGACTCATCACTGGTAGTACATCAAATCAAGGGCGAATACCAGATAAAAGATCCTTTATTAGAGAAATATTGGCTCATAACAAAGGATCTCATTTCAAAGTTCAATAAATTTGATATTATTCATGTAAACCGAGAACAAAACACTAGAGCCGATGTGTTATCCAAGTTAGCCACGACAAGGCAGGCGGAGAACACACCGGCCCTGTCACAACTAACACTCGACAAACCGAGTTTTGAGCAGGACACAATCTTAAGCATCATGCAGGTACCAGACTGGAGAACACCTTTTTTCAATTACATCAACACAGGTGCCATACCAAACGAGGAGCTGAACTTGCCGCTCTTCTGAAGAAGAGCAAGTTTCTATACAATACTCGAAAATACCCTATATAGACGGGGACACTCCCAACCACTCCTCAAATGCATCAGCAAGGATGAAGCCGAAGATGTTATGGCAGAAACACACGAGGGGGTTTGTGGGAACCACATCGGCGGCCAAGCATTGGCTGCAAAGATATTGCGAACAGGATACTATTGGCCGATGATAAAAAGGGACTGCATCTCCAAAGTCAAAGCATGCGATAATTGTCAAAAGCATGCCACTCTTTCAGAGACCCCGGCCGAGGAGCTCCACACCATATAGGTAAGCTGGCCTTTCGATAGGTGGGGATTGGATATCCTCGGACCCTTTCCGAAAGCGCCAGGCCAGGGCTTAAAGAAAAAGCTCGGAAAAGCTAAAGGGGAATGGGCCGACCTCATTCCAGAAATCCTATGGAGCTATAATACCAGCATCCAATCTGCTATAGGAGAAACTCCTTTCAAACTAGTATATGGTGCTGAGGCATTGATCCCATTAGAGGCCAGCATCCTAACACTAAGGACTGAGCTTTATGATCAGTTGAATAACTTGCAAGCTCGAAAAACCGAGCTCGATCTTGTGGAAGAAGAAAGAGACATCTCAGCCATAAAGCAACGAGCCAGAAAACAGTACCTAGAACGAAGACACAACAAAAGGGTAGCTCATAGATCCTTCAATGAAGGAGACCTCGTACTCAGACGCACAGAAGAAGCTCAGAAACCTCCACCACATGGCAAGTTGGCAGCAAATTGGGAGGGACCTTTCCGAGTCCTCCAGAACCTTGGAAAGGGGACTTACAAGCTAGGAACCCTTAAAGGAGATCAACTCCCAGGAACATGGAATGTCTTCTCACTAAGGGGATACCAATCATAACATATGTTGTATATACGCGAATGATGGCACTCTTTTTTTCCTCCGAAGGTTTTCCCAAAAAACACATGGGTTTTACTCGGAGAGGGTTTTAACGAGGCCGGACGCCACTAATCATCACACCAATGTACCTTATATTACAAATCAAAATATTTTTTATCTTGACAGTTACTATATATTCCAATCAATAAACATTCAAAATGAATCTGAGCTTCATACTCGGAAGTCAACATGCGCATGCCGAACATATTACTCGGAGAAATACAGACAAATAAAACAAACACCAAGCTATCCAAGCGAATCCTAAAGGCTCACTCCACCACAAGCCCTATATTAGAGCCTCTGCTCTCCTTAGTAACAATCTGATCAGACAAGAAATGGCTTCAGCCATCTCCAATACATACACACAATTGTTATCACAAGCACAATATATCACTATCATAACTTAACCAAAATATCATATTTTATAAAACAAAATAAGTCATCATCCAGCCGAGCTACATACTCGGAACCCAAAATACCACTACCGAGAACCATACTCGGAATTGTTCAAACAAAACCAAAACAGTCATAAGTTTAAAACCTACTACACCATGTACAAAATAAAAAGAGTAAACTAACAAAGGCCTAATCTGCCTTATCACCCATGCTGGACCCCTCGCTCTCACTTCCAGCAACAGCCTCGTCATCCACAAGCTCACCATTCACGACCACCTTCATAACGTCAAGCTTTGAAGGATCAGCCTCCGGGTATAACACCTTAACCTGGGAAACAGCGCGGTCAAAACCTTGAGCAAAAGCCTCATAAATCCCGCTTTCCAATTCTTTGATCCGAGGAGAGAGCTGATCATTCTCGGACTCCATGACCTTCAACTTTTCAGACGAGGCCTTCTGGAGTTTCCTCTCATCAGCCAAATCCAACTCTTTCTTCTCCATGGAAGCAGAGAGCTCGGCAATCTTTTGGTCTTTCTCCTGGATGATGCCAGACAGCTCTTCTATCCGAGAAGCCTCTTTTTCCTCCCGATCCAGGGCAAGCTCCTGTGCTCGACCAATGGCAACGATCCGAGCACCAATCACCTACGAAAAAGAAAACAAGTAAATAGGTGACATCAACAAAAATTTACAAACACAACAATACAACCTATACCTGAAGAAATCGGCTAACACCAGCTCGGCCAACTTCGTCAATCATTTTCATGTCATCCGGGAAACAGCAAAGCTCATCAGTCATGGTACCAAAAGGATACAACTTCGCCCATAGAGATCTAGCGTGCATGTTCTGATCATACCCATGGAGCCTCTTCTGTGATTCATATGCAGACTCGACCATCTGCAGAATCATAGACGACTCCTCCTTACCTTCTAAAACCTCGGCAAGGCTACCTTAACCTTGCCCTCTCTTCCTTTTTTGCTTCTGCCCAGGGCCATATTGAATCAAAGCAGCAGGACCTTTCCCAACGTTAGATGAAACCTCTTTCTCCCCTTTCTTGCGCTGATTGAAGAAAAGCTTCAAACCTGCCGTGGTGATGGCAGGAGCTTTCTCGGCTGCAAATCAGAAACAACCAAGGTAAGGAACAACAGATCAAAACATAAACACAGAACAAACATAATAAAACAGATTACCTATGTGATCATACACAGCCTGCCTATCAGTATCCCATTTCAACATCTCGGCAACAGATAACAAACCTTTCGGACCCAAGGATTTAAACAAAAAATCCATCACAATATCATCATCAGGAAGCCTATCATCTACATCTAAAGCTTGATACGGCTCGGCACACCAAAACAACAGAAATCTCTCGACTAAATGCTCATTCAAATAAAACGGGAAGTCTTCGGGAACACTCCTAACCCTAACAAACATGGATTTAAAATCCTTAAACGAAGACTTATATAGACCAAACACAGCACGACGGGGATAACTGCTAAGATTTACCCACAACCCCCTATGCACCCCTTTTGCTTGAAATAAAGAGAAAAACAGCCTCAAAGACGGCGGACGCTCCAACAGTTCCATCAAAACCTCGAATGCCCGGACAAAACCCCAAGAGTTAGGGTGAAGCTGGGTTGGAGCACAGTTCAACCAATACACCCCACACTCGAATTCAGTAAAGGGAAGCCTCACACCCAACTCAGTAAACAAGCAACTATACATGAAAAAGAAAGACCAATCGTCAAGTCGGTTGCACATTCGATCATCTCTTTCACAAGGTAATAACTCTATTTTAATACCACTACCCTCCCTGACCCAGGAATCCGAACCCAGCAATCTCACTGACTCCTCATCATCAAACTGGGAGACATACCCCTTCACTCTAGGATCCACCCAACCGTACAGGTCACCCACATTACAGTCCTCCATCACAAGGAACGAAACAAGAAAGACAGAAAAGCAAAAAAGTAGAGGAGTTAACACTGGCCTTTCTTACTCATTCTCAGTCAGGCAGAAAACACAAACTTTTTTTCCTTTTTTGAAACAGAGAAGTATGAGGGAAAGAAGCAATGAAAACTACAAATAACTCCCCAACAAGCACAAATGGTTACAATACCAGAGCATTTAAACCAAAATTGTTAGAAACGAGAAGCATTAAACCCACTACAAAAACCCATGGACAGGGGTGCCTAGAAAAACGGAGCAGTTTCACATCAATCATGTCACAATGGTGCGTAACACGAGGCAACCAGAAACGTTTTGCATTCTGAGGCAGAACCAAGCCGAGCTTGGGTGCTACAAGGGGCATATGCGACAAACAACTCAGCAACCGAGGATTGTGGTACTCTTGGTCCGAAAGCTCGCCTTAGTCCTGTCCAAACCAAGGCAAGCTTGGGGGCTATGATACGTCATCCTTATCCTCGGTCGCACGAAAAGCTCGGCATGTCAGCAAATAAGCTCGGTCCCGCATCAGTCGTCCGAAAAGTTCGGCACGAAAGCAGATAGGAACGGCCTCACCCAGTTGAAAACAAGAGACATGCTTGGCAAACCTAATTACCAAAACAGAATATCATAACCAACCTACAAACTAGGACTTATTCACAGTAAACGGGCAGAATAATGCCTATAAAGCCGAGCTAATATCCTCGGCTAAGGTTCAGGTTCTATTCTCAGTCTTCATATTTACTTAATCACTCTCACTTGAGATTATCACTAACTTGAGTGTCGGAGTATCTTTTGCAGGTATTCTCGCCGCAGTGTTCGATCCAGGCCGTCGTATAGCTCTTCCTCTCCGACGGCTGTTTGCTCGGAGTTGCTAAACTCAGCCACCCCAGTGCCAGGACGAATCAACTCCTATAATGAAGCTTGTCATAAACAAACAGTGGCAATGAGTCGAACGAGCCAGCGCGGTGGATGGCAGAGGCTCCTCGTGCATCAAAGAAAAACCCAGCGATGGTAAGGAGAAGCAGAGCACTGAGAGGAGAGAGTAGAGAGCGATGTACGACTGTTCAGGGACGCAGGCAACCGACGACAAATGGCGGCGAAAATTGAAAAGTGAGAAAACGATGAAGAGGGAGAGAACCGAGAGAAGAGTGATTAAGGATTTAGTCATTTAGAGTTTCGTGTTACTGGATTAGCATAACATATAACGTTATTCTTTTTTCTTGGGCCCAAGTCATGTCATTTTTTGCCAAAACCGGCACCCAAAGCAAACTCGCAAATTCGTTCTCAAACTCGCGATTTTGACTGAGTTTACACGAGTCCACCCGAGTTTACCCGAATCTACTCAAAAACGAGTTTGTGTCCGAGTTAACTTGATTCCACTACCTAAACTCGTAAACTCGTACGAATTTACGAGTTAACTCGAGAGTTTGACAACAATGATTATAATTATATTATAATTAGTATTTAATGAATAATAATACATGATTATATTAATTTAAAAAATATTTTTATTATAATTATATAAAATTAATATTTAATATATTATTTAACTAATTATCAATCATAAATATTTTTAATCATTCTAATTATATTAATTGATATAATTTTAATTCTCATTCATATACAATAATTTTATTAGTAGATAATTAGTACATACGTTAATAGTGACCCGTTTAATTTGATATCAGTTAGATAATAATAATAATAATAATAATAATAATAATAATAATAATAATAATAATAATAATAATAATAATAATAATAATAGAAAAAGTTTGTACGGTATATACATTATATTACTGTGATTCATAATATTATCATAAAATTATATTGTATGGATACAAGATTAATTAAAAAGATTAATCATTTGACAAGTTATTAGGCAATATACGATAAAAATAATTAAAAAATTATTAATCAATCTCATTACAAAAAAAATAAATTTTAATTAAATATTAAAATAATTATCAAATATTATTTACCTTCAATTAGTTAACAAATTTAATTTTAATTGATATATTTTTTTACTCATATTTTTATTCATTAGTTATTGCATTTTTTATATTTAAAGTAAATATTAAATATAAAAAAAATAAAAAATAATATTAATTATTATCTATTTTTTTAATTTAGAGTCATAATTAAATTTGATATAATTGTAACAAGTATCTACAATTAATAATAATATATGATATATATAATTTTAAGTTGTATTATATAATAAAAAATAACGTAAATATTTGTATAGTATATAATGATAATAACCTTATTTCTATTTTTATGTATTAAGATTTGAAAAAATATTTTTTTATAATTTTTGTGAAAACATATAATAATATAATAGTATATATATGGTATTAATTAATGATTATTTTTTACAAAAACATATAATAATATTATAAATATAATGTATCAATAAAATTACTTTACAAATATAGTTGCTTATGGTATAATATTTTATTACAATAACATATTTTTTATATTTGTTTTTTATGTAGTATTATATATATTTATATATCTCCTCTTTTAATTCTCTCCTAAAAATATTGACATATAATTAATGTAGATAATATATATATATTGGGCAAGTATTTTCATTTAATTAGTCATAAAGGTTAATAAAACATAATGGCATAATTTTTTTCTAATTATAGCAAGTATCTTCATGCATTAAAAATATTGGTTAATTATTATCATGTACAATTTATTTTATATATATATATATATATATATATATATATATATATATATATATGAGTAATAGTGAATTTTTACAATTATTTATCATTTAAAAATCATAATTTAGATATAATTCTTCTTCTATTTTTTAGTTTTCATATCTAATAGTTACTAGTTACGATTCTATCAATAGTGTTATTTATAGTAGATTATGTGATAAAAAAGTTTGAAAAAATTTGCAGATATCAAAGAAAAGTGTTGAGTTATTTTTTAGTAAGTTTAAATTATTTATTATCTATTAAAAAACTTTGTGTTTTAAAATTTTTTAATAATTTATTACTTATCTTAAGTTGATTTTGATATATCTTTACTTGTCAATAAAATAATATATAAAAATTTATTGATAGATTTAAGTATTACTAAATTATTTATGATCATTCACCGTATATATCTAATTTAGTTGAAAAAAAAAGATTATTTAAATCAATGCATAACCAAACTCTCATTTACCCTCCATCTCATCACAGAAAAACAGATAAAAACTGTGTTGGATCATGGCATCGTCCACATCCATAAAGGAGAGCATGAAACTTCTGGTCGACACAAAGTGCAAGTAGTGAAGCTCCTAACTGAAAAATCCATGGTGAGTTGCATTGGCAATCTCTATAAGAGCGTGGATGAGATATTTTTCTCCGAAGGGCAGGGTACATGTAATAAGTAGAAGCAATGGCTTTGTGAAAGAGGTTGTGACGTACATGTCAACAATTTCAAGTATCACTCTGCTTAATTAACAAGTTCAATGTGAAGGAGGTTGGTGCCTTGCAAGAGAAGGTGGTTCAGCTTGGAATGAACGAGGTATGTTATCTCCTTATTATTTCTTTTCATTCATAATAAATATTTATTATTGTTTCTTGTACAGGGCTTAAGGCTACTGAAGGCCTCTTTGCAGTCGAAGAGTGTTGACAAGCGTCTTCCTCAAGAGTATGGACACATAAAGATATTCAACTAGTATATAGTAGTTTCATCTATATATGAGCCTCGCGGTTTCAAATCAAATGTTAAGAATGGCTCTATTTTGTGCAGTTAATATAATGTTTCTTGTTCAACGATATGGATATAAGTAGGTATTTGTGTTTTGTTAAAGGAAAAGTATGTATGTATTTTGAACGATGCGTCCTATCCTTATAATATCCTTATAATAGTGTATTGTATTTTTATTTAATTGGTGGTTGTTCATGTTGTTTAAAGTAGTCATTGTTTACCTAGCACTCCCCGTATTATTATTAAGCAATTGTGGAAGATATTTTAAAGAGTATAGATAACTATTAGTGGTATTGGAAAGGTAAGTGGTGTGGACTCTCGAGGCGTATGCATGCATCAATTCATGAATGGTGTGGATTTTCCAACTTCCCTCCATCTCTCTATATATATAGCCTTTCAAAACTAACGAATTATTACTCCGTTCAGATTCAGATTTACTCTGTCTTTGAGGCATGACGACCAAGACATCCCCGAATAATAGTTTGAGTGTGAAGCTTCTGATAGACACAGAGAGTAAGAAAGTGCTGTTTGTAGAAGCCTCTAATTAAGGATGTAGTGGATTTCCTCTTCACCTTGCTTCAGTTGCCACTTGCTACCGTCGTCAAGCTTTTAACCAGGGAAGTTGCCGTTGGTTGCTTAGGCAAACTCTATTCTAGCGTTGAAAACCTGAACCATATTTACATGCAACCAAACCTATCTAAGGATCTTCTCCTTCGTCCAACCGTTCTTGGCCCTACTTCACCTTCCATCTCCGGCCTCCTCCCTTCAGCTGCTGGAATGATAACTCCTAAGCTGTGCACGACGTGCAATAACTATGGTAATTGCAACACTCTATCAGACGTGTATAAACCTCTTTTTTACCCTTTTAATAAGAATTATTATTGTAAGACGAAGGAAATGACCTATATCAAGGGTAAAGCTTACAACAATAATAATGGGTTTGTGAAAGAAGCCGTAACTTATATGATCATGGACGATCTTGTCGTTGAACCCATGTCAACCATATCCAGCATCACCATGCTTAATAACCAGTTCGATGTCAAGAGCGTTGCTATCTTGAAAGACGCTGTTGTTCAACTCGGCATGAAAGAGGTATGTGAATGTGATGTATCTAAGTAGTATTTTCCATGTTTAAATCTGTTATCCTTTAAATTAAACTCATAATTATCTCTATTTGTGTGTCATTACAGGGCTTGAAGATACTGAAGGCATGTATGCAAGAGTCCGACATGGTTCTCACAAGGGTTTTCTTAGATTCATCAATATAATTTCGGATCTTAAGAATTTATTATATTTGTAGTAGTTTTAATTTCTACTTTATTTGCTTTAGTTGTTAGATATAGAAATGTTCACGATATGTTTCTTGTTTTAGTATGGTTTGTCTTTTAGCTATTATCCTTCAATCCATGTATAATTGTATATAATTATATGCAGCTTCAGATAGGTTTGAACTCTTATGAAATATTACGAGTTGTTTTCTTGTCACTTCCTTTCCAATTTTTAATCTTTTGTTTATTTATTTATTTATTTTATCTGGCTTCACTTCTTCACAATTAAACTAATAATTTGAATATTATTGTAAAGTCTCACCACGCACGTAAGCATTTTGATTTAGGCACGTACAATAAATCAAAATATTAAACGAGTATGTTAATTAAATTTCAGGGTGATATTGCACTTCTAATTTTTAAATTTTAGACTTCTACTGGTTTTAGTCAAGTTATTGCTATATCAAAATTGACTTTAAATAAATTTCCACAATTTCTTAAAAACTCTCATAGCCAAAGCTAGCTAGATTTCAAAACTTAAGATTCATTACTTACAAATTAAGGGGTCATACTATCAGAGTAACTTGGCAGTGGACATACAGAATATCTTAATAATATAGAAAAAAGGATGATTAATGTAAAGCAATTGACGAGAAAACAACTCATTTTTATTGTATTATTGTTCGAAATACATATAAGTAATAGTAAAACACCAACACATCCTGAAACAAGAAACATATATTAAGACCAACAAAGACAAAACAGACTCAAACATCTTAATTGCTGGTAAGTGGTAAAAGCTAAGAAACCATTTGAACTCTTAAGATTCCAATTTCTTCAGGATATTCTTAGATATGTTTGGTTGCATGTAAGTAGGGTCGAGTTTTTGAACACTTGAATATAGATTGCCTAAGCAACCAACCACGTGTTTCTTGGTTAAAAGCTTCACCACCGCACCAAGAGGCAGTTGTAGCAAGCTGAAGAGGAAGTCCACCGCAAACAGCACTTTCTCACGCTTTGTGTCCACCAGAAACTTCATGCTCAAACTACTACTCGATGCCATAAGAAAAGAAATTGCTTTGTATGTATTTGTATATGGAATGATTTTGATTGATTTTATAGGGTGGTTGCCTACTTGAAATTTGGAAAGGGTTAGTTTTGCATCTTGGGTTACCTAGCATAACCCTTTTCCTATTATGTACAACATCATTGGCCCACTACTGCTAATTAAAACTGTCTCCACACATTCAACTTACGTTATTGAACAAGATTGTCAAATTGCTACCAATACTGTTGTTAATTATTAACGCTTCAAGATCACTCCACATTCATACTTTAGTTTATTAAAAAAATTATTTATTGCTTATTAACATGCAGTAGTATACTACGGTCAAATTAATTAATATATATATATATATATATATTACTACCTAAATTGATTGAAAATATCTTGAGAGTAAAGTACCAACTCGGTCCTTGTCTATTTCCCAAAATGACAAGACGACCTTTAATAAAAAACACGTTCCATTACGGTCCCTGACCTTATACTTCGTTTGCCAACCCGATCTTTCTGTCAGTTTTCCGGCGAAAACTCGACAGAAATTACTGACATGTCAGGTTAAAAAATGGACAGCGACTTAGTTGTCTCTAAATTTAAATTGGTTAGGGGTTTATTTGTCCGTATTATTCTTTAAACAATATTTTTAATTATATTTTTATTTATTATATTAATATTTTTTTTAATAAAGTTATAATACTATTAGTTATAATACTAATAGTATATCATAGGGTTATTATTATTAATGTATTAACTGAATTTTAATATTTATTATTTATATATTTAAAAGTTATATTTAAAAATTATTTATTTGGTTTCATAATAAATGATATTTTTAAATTTGAATAATTTATTAATTAGTTTGTACTTATTTATTAAAAAAAGAATATTAATATAATAAATAAAAAATAATTAAAAAATATTGTTTAAAGAATAATACGGACAAATAAACCCCTAACCA